>NC_080379.1:54487689-54819483 GCF_014773155.1 Arachis stenosperma | reverse complement strand
ATTACTTCTCCAGGAAGCATATTTTAGGGAAGGTGGTAATGGTTTGAGCTCGGGTTTAGGAGGTTTTCTCTTCCTGAGGGATTTTCAGAGGTTCTACTATTCTCTCTGATTCTTCTAGATCATGAACATCTTTAAAGATGTCCTCTAGCTCTAATTCGAGACTCTCAGCCATATGGACCTCTCTTACAGAGAGTCAATATATCAACACTCATGCAGTCATTTGGGTGTCTGGATGTTGCTGGCTTTTACAACATTCAACTTGAACTCCTCCTCATTGACTCTCAAGGTTACTCCCCTTTTGGACGTCAATGAGGGTTCGGCCAGTTGCTAGGAAAGGTCTTCCTAGAATGAGAGTTGCACTCTTGTGCTCCTCCATTTCCAGCACCACAAAGTCAGTGGGAAAGGCAAATGGCCAACCTTAACAATCATGTCCTCAATCACGCCTGATGGGTATTTAATGGAGCCATCAGCAAGTTGAAGACATATCCTGGTTGTTTGATTTCTTCAGTTAAACCAAGCTTTCTGATAGTAGATGCAGGTATTAGGTTGATACTTGCCCCAAGATCACATAAAGCTTGCTTGGTACAAGTACCCTCAAATGTGCATGGTATCATAAAGCTCCCAGGATCTTTAAGCTTCTCAGGTAAGCTTTTCAGAATGACTGCATGCATTCTTCAGTGAGGTAAACTTTTTCAGTCTCCCTCCAATCCTCTTATGACTTAAGATCTCTTTCATGAACTTAGCATAAAGAGGGTATTTGCTCAAGGCTTCTGCAAATGGGATCTTTATTTCAAGAGTCCTGAGATAGTCTGCAAAGCGGGCAAATTGCTTATCGTGTTCCGCTTGGCGGAGTTTTTGAGGATAAGGCATTTTGGCCTTGTATTCCTCAACCTTAGTTGCAGTTTTAACCTACAGAAGTGGGTTGGGAGGCCTTTTTAGAAGGGTTGTTATCAGCACTTGTATGTGACTGATCCCCCACTGGCATTTGAATGCCAGGGGTGGAAGCTGGAGTGGCATTAGACGCCACCTCCTTATTTGTTACTGGCGTCTGAACGCCAGAACTATGCTCCCTTTGGGCGTTCAACGCCGAATTCATGCTTGTTTCTGGCGTTGAACGCCAGGAATGAGCATGAGCTGGGCGTTCAGCGCCAGCTTTATTCCTCTCTGGGCTCTGATTGTCCTCAGATGGATTTTGAGTAGCCATTTGTTCATTTCTTGGCTTCCTGCTGCTTTGAAGTGGTGTATTTAATGTTTTCCTACTTCTTAATTGAACTGCTTGGCATTCTTCTGCTATTTATTTTGACAGTTGCTTTTCTGTTTGCTTTCACTGTACTTCCATGTTCCTGTTAGCCATTCTTGTTTCCTGTAGTATTTCCTTGAATTCGGCTAGCTGCTGAGTTAGAAAGTCTAATTGCTGATTGAATTCATTAGCCTGATCTACAGGACTGAGTTCAGCAGTTACTGTTTTAGCTTCTTCTTCATGGAAGATTCATGCTTAGGTACAGATGATGATTTCTGGCAACTGTATCAATAAGCTCTTGAGCTTCTTCAATTGTTTTTCTCATATGTATAGATCTACCAGCTGAGTGGTCTAGAGAAATCTGAGCTTTTTCTGTAAGCCCATAGTAGAAGATGTCTAATTGCACCCACTCTGAAAACATTTCAGAGGGACATTTTCTTAGCATCTCTCTGTATCTCTCCAGGCATCATAAAGGGATTCATATCTCCTTGTTTGAAGCCTTGGATGCTTAGCCTTAGCTGTGTCATCCGTTTGGAGGGAAATAGTGATTCAGGAATTTTTCTGACAGTTGTTTCCAGTTTTTATGCTGTTCTTAGGCTGGTTATTTAACCATCTCTTAGCTTGATCTTTACAGCAAACAGAAACAGTAATAATCTGTAGACATCCTGATCTACTTCCTTATCATGTACTGTGTTAGCAATTTGTAAAAATTGTGCCAGAAACTCTGTAGGTTCTTCCTGTGGAAGACCGGAATACTGGCAGTTTTGTTGCACCATGATAATGAGCTGAGGATTCAACTCAAAGCTACTAACTCCAATGGAGGGTATACAGATACTACTCCCATATGAAGCAGTAGTGGGGTTAGCATATGACCCAGAGTCCTCTGGATGTTCTTCCCACTTAATTCCATGCTGGAATAAAAGAGATGATATATATTGATATATTTTTTATTTTTTTATTTTTTTTAAAATAAAATAAAAAACGAAATAAATAAAAGAAATTGGAAATATTTTGAAATTGAATCTGAATTTTTATATAAAATTTTCGAAAAATGTAGTTCAAAATTAGTTAGAAAAATTTTTTTGAATTTGAATTTTATGATGAAAGAGAAAAATATGCAAAAGGCACAAGACTTAAAATTTTTAGATCCAATGCTCCTTATTTCGAAAATTTTGGAGGGAAAACACCAAGGAACACCAAACTTAAAATTTTAAGATCAAAACACAAGAAAGACTCAAGAACACCTTGAAGATTCACAAGAACACAAGAACAAAAGAAAGAACACCAAACTTAAAATTTTAGAAAACCAAGACAAATTTTCGAAAATTAAAGAAGATCAACAAGAAAACACCAAACTTAGAGTTTGGCACAAGATTCAATCAAAGAAAAATTATTTTTGAAAAAGATTCCAAAGAAGATACCAATTATCAAGAACAACTACCAATACTCCAGCCAATTGGGCAGTAACTTCAATGTTGATTTTAAAAATATCATATTTATGGATAAAAATATAAATTTTTGAAAGTTAATGTTTGAAAAAGCACAAGAAAAACAAGAAAAGACAAAAACAAGAAAAACTTGAGATCAAACAAGAAAAAGAAACAAGAACAACTTGAAGATCAATGAAAGAACCAAAGAACACAAGTCGAAAATTTAAAGAAAAAATATAAAATATGCAATTGACACCAAACTTAGAACAAGACACTAAACTCACGAAAATTAGCAATTAATTAAGAAAAATAATAAATTTGAAAAGAAATTTTTGAAAAGAAATTATCCTATCAGATTAATGACTCTATAACAATAAAAATAAATTATTCCTAATCTAAGAAATAAAATAAACCTTTAGTTGTTCAAACTCGAATAATCCCCGGCAATGGCGCCAAAAACTTGGTGCACGAATTTGTGATCCGCACAACTAACCAGCAAGTGCACTGGGTCGTCCAAGTAATACCTTACGTGAGTAAGGGTCGATCCCACGGAGATTTGGTTTGAAGCAAGCTATGTTTATCTTATTATTCTTAGTCAGGATATTAATTAAAATTATTAGTTGGAATTATTAGATTGGAAAAATAAAAGAGACTAAAAGCGTTACTTGTTGTGCAGTAATGAGAAATATGTTGGAGTTTTGGAGATGCTTTTTCCTTTGAATTTCTACTTTTTCTTGAAATCCTTTTCCCACACGCAAGGTCCCTTCCATGGCAAGCTCTATGTAGGGTGTCACCGTTGTCAATGGCTACTTCCCATCTCTCAGTGAAAAGTTCCTATGCTCTGTCACAGCACGGTAATCATCTGTCGGTTCTCAATCAGGTTGGAATAGAATCCATTGATTTTGCGTCTGTCACTAACGCCCAGCCTTCAGGAGTTTGAAGCTCGTCATTCAATCCCAGAATCCTATTCAGAATACCACAGACAAGGTTTAGACTTTCCATTCTGAATGCCGCCATCATCCGGCTTATACACGAAGATTCTGAGTAATGAATCTAAGAAATACTCATTCAATCTGATGTAGAACGGAGGTGGTTGTCAGGCACACGTTCATGGATTGAGGAAGGTGATGAGTGGTCACGGATCATCACCTTCTCCATAATAAGCCGAATGAACATCTTAGATAAGAACAAGCGTTTGAATGGAAAATAAAGGAATTGTATTAATCGAGACGCTGCAGAGCTCCTCACCCCAACAATGGAGTTTAGAGACTCATGCCGTCAAAAAGTATGTAATTCAGATCTGAAAATGTCATGAGGTCCAAAATAATTCTCTAAAAGTTGTTTAAATAGTAAACTAGTGACCTAGGTTTACAGAATATGAGTAAACTAAGATAATTGGTGCAGAAATCACTTCTGGGGCCCACTTGGTGTGTGCTGGGGCTGAGACTAAAGCTATCCCGAACTGAGGCTTTTCTTGGAGTTGAACTCCAAGTTATAACGTTTTGGGCGTTCAACTCCGGATCATGACGTGTTTCTGGCGTTTAACTCCAGACAGCAGCATGTACTTGGCGTTCAACGCCAAGTACGTCATATCTTCGCGCGAAGTATGGACTATTATATTGCGGAAAGCCCTAGATGTCTACTTTCCAACGCCGTTGAGAGCGCGGCAATTAGACTTCTGTAGCTCCAAAAAATTCATTTCGAGTGCAGGGAGGTCAGGATCCAACAACATCAGCAGTCCTTCTTCAGCCTGACTCAGATTTTTGCTCAGCTCCCTCAATTTCAGCCAGAAAATACCTGAAATCACAGAAAAATACACAAACTCATAGTAAAGTCCAGAAATATGATTTTTGCCTAAAAACTAATAATATTTAACTAAAAACTAATTAAAACATGCTAAAATCTACATGAAATTACCCCCAAAAAGCGTATAAAATATCCGCTCATCAACTTGTCAGCCACCTTGTAGAGTTCTAGAGGTATGATCTCATGAAGTTTCACTTCCTCCCCAATCATGATGCTATGGATCATGATGGCCAGATCCACAATCACTTCAGATCGGTTGCTAGTAGGAATGATGAAGCGTTGGATGAACTCCAACCATCCTCTAGCCACATGCTTAAGGTCCAGTCTTCTCAATTGAACCGGATTGCCTCTTGAGTCTCTTTTCCATTGAGCTCCTTCCACACATATGTCCACGAGGACTTGGTCCAACCTTTGATCAAAATTGACCCTTCTAGTATAGGGGCGTACGTTTTCTTGCATCATTGGCAAGTGGAACGCCAACCTTACATTTTCTGGACTGAAATCTAAGTATTTTCTCCGAACCATTGTAAGCCAATTCTTTGGATTCGGGTTCATACTTTGATCATGGTTCCTAGTGATCCATGCATTAGCATAAAACTCTTAAACCATTAAGATTCTGACTTGTTGAATGAGGTTGGTGAGAACTTCCCAACCTCTTCTTCGAATTTCATGTAGGATCTCCAGATACTCATTCTTTTTGAGCATGAAAGGGACCTCAGGGATCACCTTTTTCTTGGCCACAACTGCATGGTCTTGATGGACCTTTGAGATGAATCTCTCCATCTCCCAAGACTCAGAGGTGGAAGCTTTTGTCTTTCCTTTCCTCTTTCTAGAGGTTTCTCCGGCCTTAGGTGCCATAAATGGTTATGAAAAAACAAAAAGCAATGCTTTTACCAAACCAAACTTAAAAGGTTTGCTCGTCCTCGAGCAAAAGAAGAAAGAAGGAAGGGGAAGAAGAAGAAAATAGAGGAGATGGAGGGTGATAGGTGGTTCGGCCAAGAGGGGGGAAAGGTGTTTGTGTTGTGTGAATATGAAGGAGTAGTGAGGGGTTTATATAGGGGTGAGGGAAGGGTTGGGTTTGGGAGGGAAAAGTGTTTGAATTTTTAAAGTGAGGTGGGTGGGTTTTTGGGTTTAGGGTTTTTGGGTTTTTGGGATCCACAGATCCTGAGGGGTAAAGGATTTCATCCCTGCTCCTTTTAGGCATGCAAAATGCCCTTACTGTGCAATCCTGGTGTTTAACGCCAGATTGCTGCTTGTTTCTAGCGTTAAATGCCACCTTTTATTCCTTTCTTGGTGTTAAATGCCATGCTGCAACCTGTTTCTGGCGTTTAACACCCAGAATGGTGCCAAACTGGGCGTTAAACGCCCATTCTGCTACCCTTTCCTCCAGGGTGTATTATTTTTAATGCTATTTTTTATTTTTCTTGAACTTTTTGTATTTGTTTTTGTGACTCCACATGATTATTAACCTAAAAAAATAGAAAATAACATAGATAAATAAAATTGGGTTGCCTCCCAATAAGCGCTTCTTTAATGTCAATATCTTGACAGTGGGCTCTCATGGAGCCTCACAGATGTTCAGAGCATTGTTGGGACCTCCCAACACCAAACTTAAAGTTTGAATGTGGGGGTTCAACACCAAACTTAGAGTTTGGTTGTGGCCTCCCAACACCAAACTTAGAGTTTTATTGTGGGGACTTTGTTTGACTCTGTATTGAGAGAAGCTTTTCTTGCTTCCTCTCCATGGTTACAGAGGGAGATCCTTGAGTTTTAAACACAAGGTAGTCCTCATTCAATTGAAGGATCAACTCTCCTTTGTCCATATCAATCACAGCTTTTTCTGTGGCTAGGAAGGGTCTTCCAAGGATGATGGATTCATCCTCATCCTTCCCAGTGTCTAGGATTATGAAATCAGCAAGGATGTTGATGAGCGGATAATTTGTACCCTTTTTGGCATTGTTTTTAGTATGTTTTTAGTAGTTTTAGTTGAGTTCTTAGTATATTTTTATTAGTTTTTAGTTAAAATTCACTTTTCTGGACTTTACTATGAGTTTGTGTGTTTTTCTGTGATTTCAGGTATTTTCTGGCTGAAATTGAGGGACCTGAGCAAAAATCTGATTCAGAGACTGAAAAGGACTGCAGATGCTGTTGGATTCTGACCTCCCTGCACTCGAAGTGGATTTTCTGGAGCTAAAGATACCCAATTGGCGCGCTCTCAACGGTGTTGGAAAGTAGACATCCTGGGCTTTCCAGCAATATATGATAGTCCATACTTTTCCCAAGATTTGATGGCCCAAACCGGCGTTCAAAGTCACCCTCAGAAATTCCAGCGTTAAACGCCGGAACTGGCACCTAAATGGGAGTTAAACGCCCAAACTGGCATAAAAGCTGGCGTTTAACTCCAAGAAGAGTCTCTACACGAAAAATGCTTCATTGCTCAGCCCAAACACACACCAAGTGGGCCCGGAAGTGGATTTTTATGTCATTTACTCATCTCTGTAAACCCTAGGCTACTAGTTTTCTATAAGTAGGACCTTTTGCTATTGTATTTTTATCTTTGGACATCTAGTTCTTAGATCAGATCTTGGTTCTTCTGGTTCCCTCTCTGGGGCCGAAACCAATGATACCTTTTGTTCTTATGTATTTTCAACGGTGGAGTTTCTACACACCATAGATTAAGGTGTGGAGCTCTGCTGTACCTCGAGTATTAATGCAATTACTATTGTTCTTCTATTCAATTCCGCTTGTTCTTTGTCTAAGATATCACTTGTTCTTCAACTTGATGAATGTGATGATCCGTGACACTCATAATCATTCTCACCTATGAACAAGGTGACTGACAACCACTTCTGTTCTACAAGCAACCAAGGCTCTAGTGTTTATCTCTTGGATTCTTTAACCGGAATCTTCGTGGTATAGGCGAGAACTGATGGCGGCATTCAAGAGAATCCGGAAGGTCTAACCTTGTCTGTGGTATTATGAGTAGGATTCAATGATTGAATGACTGTGACGTGCTTCAAACTCCTAGCAGGTGGGGCGTTAGTGACAGACGCAAAAGAATCACTGGATTCTATTCCGGCCTGACCGAGAACCGACAGCTGATTAGCCATATGCTGTGACAGAGCATAGGAACATTTTAACTGAGAGGATGGGAGGTAGCCACTGACAACGGTGAAACCCTTGCATAAGCTTGCCATGGAAAGGAGTAAGAAGGATTGGATGAAGACAGTAGGAAAGCAGAGAGACGGAAGGGAAGGCATCTTCATACGCTTATCTGAAGTTCCTACCAATGAATTACATAAGTACCTCTATCTTTATCTTTATGCTTTATTCGTATATCACTATACCCATTTGAGTCTGCCTGACTAAGATCTACAAGGTGACCATAGCTTGCTTCATACCAACAATCTCCGTGGGATCGACCCTTACTCGCGTAAGGTATTACTTGGACGACCCAGTGCACTTGCTGGTTAGTTGTGCGAAGTTGTAGTGATCACGATTTCGCGCACCAAGTTTTTGGCGCCGTTGTCGGGGATTGTTCGAGTATGGACAACTGACGGTTCATCTTGTTGCTTAGATTAGGTATTTTTCTTCAGAGTTCTTAAGAATGAATTCTAGTGTTTCAAGGTGATGTTCTTATCATCACCAAAGCTGATTGATTTTCATCAATTTAGCTCTTGAATGCAATGTCTTGCTGAAGCTTGGCTAGCCATGTCTAATTCCTTTAGACTAAAGCTTTAGACTAACATTGCATGATTCCTGGAATTCTCATTAAGAATTTTGATACCCTTATTTTCTTTTCCATATAATTTTCGAAAAAAGCACAAAAAAATTACAAAATCATAAAAACCAAAAATATTTTATGTTTCTTGTTTGAGTCTAGTGTCTCATCTTAAGTTTGGTGTCAATTGCATGCATTCATTCATGTGTCTTAAGGATCTTCAAGTAATTCTTGACGATTTCTTACTCTAATCTTTAAATTCTCTTGACTTGAGTGTTTTGTATGTCTCATATGCATTCTCATTTTGTTAGTGTCAGCAGTATACAAACTGCTAAGTTTGGTGTCTTGCATGCATTGTTATTTGATTTTAGTGCATTTTGATTATTCCTTTTTATTAAAAATCCAAAAATATTTTTAATTTGTGTCTTCTCAAGTCAATAATACAGAGAATTGAAGATTCAGAACATACAGCAGAGGAATTGCACAGAAAAAGCTGGGCGTTCAAAACGCCCAGTGAAGAAGGACAGACTGGCGTTTAAACGCCAGCCAGGGTACCTGGTTGGGCGTTTAACGCCCAAAAGGGTATAGTTTTGGGCGTTAAACGCCAGAATGTACACCATTCTGGGCGTTTAACGCCAGGATGGCACAAGGGGGAAGATTTTGTTTTCAAATCAATTTTTTTTTCAAGTTTTCAAAGTTTTTCAAAATCAAATCTTTTTCAAATCAAATATTTTCAATCAAATGTTTTTAAAATCAATTTCTTTCCTTTTTCAAAGATACTTACTAACAATTAATGATTTGATTGAACATCTCAAGTTTATTGCCTTTTCTGTTGAGAAAGGTTTAATGTTTGAATCATATCTTTTCTTGTTAGCCAAGTTTTTAATTTTCAAAATCAAATCTTTTTTAAAATGTTTTTCAAATCATATCTTCTTAACCTCATCTTTTTCAAAATAGTTTTCAATCAAATCTTTTTGATTTCTAATTTCAAATTCTTTTTCAAAAATCACTTGATTTCTTTTCCACTTTCATTTTCGAAAATCAAGTAGTGTTTTTCAAAAATATTTTCAAAATCTTTTACTTAATTTTCGAAAATTACTTCCCTTCTTCTCACATCCTTCTATTTATGGACAAACACTATTCCTTAATGTAAAATTCGAACTCCATCTTCTTTGATAAGTTCGAATTTTCTACTTCTGTCTTCTACTTTTCTTTTCCTCTGACACCTCAAGGAATCTCTATACTGTGACATAGAGGATTCCACATTTTCTTGTTTTCTTCTCTTTCATATGAGCAGGAGCAGAGACAAAGGCATTCTTGTTGAAGCTGACCCTGAACCTGAAAGGACCTTGAAGCGAAAGCTAAGAGAAGCTAAGGCACAACTCTCTACAGAGGACCTAACAGAAATCTTCAAAGAAGAAAACATGGCAGCCGAAAACAACAACAATGCCAACAATGCAAGGAAGGTGCTGGGTGACTTTACTGCACCTACTCCCGACTTTTATGGGAGAAGCATCTCTATCCCTGCCATTGGAGCAAACAACTTTGAGCTTAAGCCTCAATTAGTTTCTCTAATGCAACAGAATTGCAAGTTTCATGGACTTCCATTGGAAGATCCTCATCAGTTCTTAGCTGAATTCTTGCAAATCTGTGACACTGTCAAGACTAATGGGGTTGACCCTGAGGTCTACAGACTTATGCTATTCCCTTTTGCTGTAAGAGACAGAGCTAGGACATGGTTGGACTCACAACCTAAAGAAAGTCTGGACTCATGGGAAAAGCTAGTCAATGCCTTCTTGGCAAAGTTCTTTCCACCTCAAAAATTGAGTAAGCTTAGAGTGGAAGTCCAAACCTTCAGACAGAAGGATGGAGAATCCCTCTATGAAGCTTGGGAAAGATACAAACAATTAATAAGAAAATGTCCTTCTGACATGCTTTCTGAATGGAGCATCATAGGTATTTTCTATGATGGTCTCTCTGAACTATCCAAGATGTCTTTAGATAGCTCAGCTGGAGGATCTCTTCATCTGAAGAAGATGCCTATAGAAGCTCAAGAGCTAATTGAAATGGTTGCAAATAACCAATTCATGTACACTTCTGAAAGGAATCCTGTGAACAATGGGACAAATCAGAAGAAAGGAGTTCTTGAGATTGATACTCTGAATGCCATTTTGGCTCAGAACAAGATATTGACTCAACAAGTCAATTTGATTTCTCAAAGTCTGTCTGGAATGCAAAATGCACCAAGCAGTACTAAGGATGCTTCATCTGAAGAAGAAGCCTATGATCCTGAGAACCCTTCAATGGAAGAGGTGAATTACCTAGGAGAACCCTACGGAAACACCTATAATTCTTCATGGAGAAATCACCCAAATTCCTCATGGAAGAATCAAGAGAGACCTCAATAAGGTTTCAACAACAATAATGGTGGAAGAAACAGGTTTAGCAATGGCAAGCCTTTTCCATCATCTTCTCAGCAACAGACAGAGAATTCTAAGCAGAACCCCTCTGACTTAGCAACCATGGTCTCTGATCTAATCAAAACCACTCAAAGTTTCATGACTGAAACACGGTCCTCCATTAAGAATTTGGAGGCACAAGTGGGACAGCTGAGCAAGAAAGTTACTGAACTCCCTCCTAGTACTCTCCCAAGCAAGACAGAAGAAAATCCAAAAGGAGAGTGCAAGGCCATCAACATGGCCGAATTTGGAGAGGAAGGAGAGGAAGTGAACGCCACTGAGGAAGACCTCAATGGGCGTGCACTGACCTCCACTGAGTTCCCCAATGAGGAACCATGGGAATCTGAGGCTCAAAATGAGACCATAGAGATTCCATTGGACTTACTTCTGCCTTTCATGAGCTCTGATGAATATTCTTCCTCTGAAGAGGATGAGTATGTCACTGAAGAGCAAGTTGCTAAATACCTTGGAGCAATCATGAAGCTAAATGACAAGTTATTTGGAAATGAGACTTGGGAGAATGAACCTCCTTTGCTCACCAAAGAACTGGATGACTTGTCTAGGCAGAAATTACCCCAAAAGAGACAAGATCCTGGGAAGTTTTCAATACCTTGTACCATAAGCACCATGACCTTCAAGAAGGCTCTGTGTGACTTAGGGTCAAGTGTAAACCTCATGCCTCTCTCTGTAATGGAGAAGCTAGGGATCTTTGAGGTACAAGCTGCAAGAATCTCATTAAAGATGGCAGACAACTCAAGAAAACAAGCTCATGGACTTGTAGAGGATGTTTTGGTGAAGATTGAAGACCATTACATCCCTGCTGATTTCATAGTCCAAGAGACTGGGAAGTGCATGGATGAAACCATCATCCTTGGCAGACCCTTCCTAGCCACAGCAAAGGCTGTGATTGATGTTGATAGAGGCAAACTGATCATTCAAGTGAATGAAGAATCCTTTGTGTTTAAGGCTCAAGGATATCCCTCTGTCACCATGGAGAGGAAGCATGAAGAGCTTCTCTCAAATCAGAGTCAAACAGAGCCCCCACAGTCAAACTCTAAGTTTGGTGTTGGGAGGCCACAACCAAACTCTAAGTTTGGTGTTGAACCCCCACATTCAAACTCTAAGTTTGGTGTTGGGAGGTTTCAACATTGCTCTGAGAAAATGTGAGGCTCCATGAGAGCCATCTGTCAAGCTACTGACATTAAAGAAGCGCTTGTTGGGAGGCAACCCAATGTTATATTTTGACTATTTTCTTTTGTTATTTTATGTTTTTTGTAGGTTGATGATAATGAGAAGTCACAAAATCAATTGAAAAAGCAAAAACAGAATGAAAAACAGGAAGAAAAACAGCACACCCTGGAGGAAGAACTTACTGGCGTTTAAACGCCAGTAAGGCTAGCAGGTGGGCGTTTAACGCCCAGTCTGGCACCATTCTGGGCGTTTAACGCCAGAAAGGGGCACCAGACTGGCGTTAAACGCCAGAAAAGGGCAAGAACCTGGCGTTAAACGCCAAGAATGGGCACCAGCCCGGCGTTTAACGCCAGAAATGGCTCAAAACGTGATTTTGAATGCCATTTGGTGCAGGGATGACTTTTCCTTGACACCACAGGATCTGTGGACCCCACAGGATCCCCACCAACCCCACCACTCCCTCTCTCTTCTTCACCCATTCACCAATCACCTCAATACCTCTTCCCCAAAAACCCTTCACCTATCAAATCCCATCTTCTCTTCACCACTCACATCCATCCTTCATAAAACCCCACCTACCTCACCCTTCAAATTCAAACCACTTCCCCTCCCAAACCCACCCATAAATGGCCGAACCATAAACCCCCCTCCCCTATATAAACACTTCTTCACCCCTTCATTTTCACACAACCTAAACACCACTTCTCCCCCTCTTTGGCCGAACACAAAGCCATTCCCTTCTTCTTCATTTCTTCTTCTTCTACTCTCTTCTTTCTTCTTTTGCTCGAGGACGAGCAAACCTTTCAAGTTTGGTGTGGTAAAAGCGTTGCTTTTTCGTTTTTCCATAACCATTTATGGCATCCAAGGCCGGAGAAACCTCTAGAAAGAGGAAAGGGAAGGCAAAAGCTTCTACCTCCGAGTCATGGGAGATGGAGAGATTCATCTCAAGGGTGCATCAAGACCACTTCTATGAAGTTGTAGCCTTGAAGAAGGTGATCCCCGAGGTCCCTTTTTCACTCAAAAAGGGTGAATATCCGGAGATCCGACATGAGATCCGAAGAAGAGGTTGGGAAGTTCTTACCAACCCCATTCAACAAGTCGGAATCTTAATGGTTCAAGAGTTCTATGCCAATGCATGGATCACCAAGAACCATGATCAAAGTGTGAACCCGGATCCAAAGAATTATCTTACTATGGTTCGGGGGAAATACTTGGATTTTAGTCCGGAAAGTGTAAGGTTGGCATTCAACTTGCCTATGATGCAAGGAGATGAACATCCTTACACTAGAAGGGTCAACTTTAATCAAAGGTTGGACCAAGTCCTCACAGTCATATGTGAAGAGGGCGCCCAATGGAAGAGAGATTCAAGAGGGAAGCCGGTTCAATTGAAAAGGCATGACCTCAAACCCGTGGCTAGAGGATGGTTGGAGTTTATCCAACGCTCAATCATTCCCACTAGCAACCGGTCCGAAGTTACTCTAGACTGGGCCATCATGATTCATAGCATCATGATTGGAGAAGAAGTGGAAGTTCATGAGGTTATAGCCCAAGAACTCTATAAGGTGGCGGACAAGTCCTCTACCTTGGCAAGGTTAGCCTTCCCTCATCTCATTTGTCACCTCTGTTATTCAGTTGGAGTTGACATAGAGGGAGACACCCCTATTGATGAGGACAAGCCCATTACTAAGAAGAGGATGGAGCACACAAGAGACCCCACTCATCATGAGATCCCTGAGATGCCTCAAGGGATGCACTTTCCTCCACAAAACTATTGGGAGCAACTGAACACCTCCCTAGGAGAACTGAGTTCCAACATGGGACAACTAAGGGTGGAGCACCAAGAACATTCCATCCTCCTCCATGAAATTAGAGAAGATCAAAGAATCATGAGAAAGGAGCAACAAAGACAAGGAAGAGACATTGAGAAGCTCAAGCACTCCATAAGACCTTCAAGAGGAAGAACAAGCCGCCATCACTAAGGTGGACCCGTTCTTTAATCTCCTTGTTCTTTATTCTTCTGTTTTTCGAATTTTTATGCTTATGTTTGTCCATGTTTGTGTCTTATGATCATTAGTATCTTAGTGTCTATGCCTTAAAGTTATGAATGTCCTATGAATCCATCACCTTTCTTAAATGAAAACTGTTTTTAATCACAAAAGAACAAGAAGTACAGGATTTCGAATTCATCTTTAAAACTAGCTTAATTGGTTTGATGTGGTGGCAATACTTTTTGTTTTCTGAATGTATGCTTAAACAGTGCATATGTCTTTTGAATTTGTTGTTCATGAATGTTAAAATTATTGGCTCTTGAAAGAATGATGAAAAAGGAGACATGTTACTGAGGATCTGAAAAATCATAAAAATGATTCTTGAAGCAAGAAAAAGCAGTGAATACAACAAAAAAAAAAGAGGCGAAAAAAAAAGAGAAGGAAAGAGAAAAAGAAAGAAAAAAAAGAAAGAAATAAAAGTTGTGATCCAAGGCAAAAAGAGTGTGCTTAAGAATCCTGGACACCTCTAATTGGGGACTTTAGCAAACCTGAGTCACAATCTGAAAAGGTTCACCCAATTATGTGTCTGTGGCATGTATGTATCCGGTGGTAATACTGAAAGACAGAGTGCTTTGGGCCACGGCCAAGACTCAATAAGTAGTTGTGTTCAAGAATAATCATACTTAACTAGGAGAATCAATAACACTATCTGGATTCTGAGTTCCTAAAGAAGCCAATCATTCTGAATTTCAAAGGATAAAGTGAGATGCCAAAACTGTTCGGAGGCAAAAAGCTACTAGTCCCGCTCATCTAATTTGGAGCTAAGTTTCATTGATAATTTGGAGTCTATAGTATATCCTCTTCTTTTTATCTTATTTGATTTTCAGTTGCTTGGGGACAAGCAACAATTTAAGTTTGGTGTTGTGATGAGCGGATAATTTGTACCCTTTTTGGCATTGTTTTTAGTATGTTTTTAGTAGTTTTAGTTGAGTTCTTAGTATATTTTTATTAGTTTTTAGTTAAAATTCACTTTTCTGGACTTTACTATGAGTTTGTGTGTTTTTCTGTGATTTCAGGTATTTTCTGGCTGAAATTGAGGGACTTGAGCAAAAATCTGATTCAGAGACTGAAAAGGACTGCAGATGCTGTTGGATTCTGACCTCCCTGCACTCGAAGTGGATTTTCTGGAGCTACAGAAGCCCAATTGGCGCGCTCTCAACGGCGTTGGAAATTAGACATCCTGGGCTTTCCAGCAATATATGATAGTCCATACTTTGCCCAAGATTTGATGGCCCAAACCGGCGTTCAAAGTCACCCTCAGAAATAACAGCGTTAAACGCCGGAACTGGCACCTAAATGGGAGTTAAACGCCCAAACTGGCATAAAAGCTGGCGTTTAACTCCAAGAAGAGTCTCTACACGAAAAATGCTTCATTGCTCAGCCCAAACACACACCAAGTGGGCCCGGAAGTGGATTTTTATGTCATTTACTCATCTCTGTAAACCCTAGGCTACTAGTTTTCTATAAGTAGGACCTTTTGCTATTGTATTTTTATCTTTGGACATCTAGTTCTTAGATCAGATCTTGGTTCTTCTGGTTCCCTCTCTGGGGCCGAAACCAATGATCACTTTTGTTCTTATGTATTTTCAACGGTGGAGTTTCTACACACCATAGATTAAGGTGTGGAGCTCTGCTGTACCTCAAGTATTAATGCAATTACTATTGTTCTTCTATTCAATTCCGCTTGTTCTTTGTCCAAGATATCACTTGTTCTTCAACTTGATGAATGTGATGATCCGTGACACTCATCATCATTCTCACCTATGAACAAGGTGACTGACAACCACTTCTGTTCTACAAGCAACCAAGGCTCTAGTGTTTATCTCTTGGATTCTTTAACCGGAATCTTCGTGGTATAGGCGAGAACTGATGGCGGCATTCAAGAGAATCCGGAAGGTCTAACCTTGTCTGTGGTATTCTGAGTAGGATTCAATGATTGAATGACTGTGACGTGCTTCAAACTCTTAGCAGGCGGGGCGTTAGTGACAGACGCAAAAGAATCACTGGATTCTATTCCGGCCTGACCGAGAACCGACAGCTGATTAGCCATATGCTTGACAGAGCATAGGAACATTTTCACTGAGAGGATGGGAGGTAGCCACTGACAACGGTGAAACCCTTGCATAAGCTTGCCATGGAAAGGAGTAAGAAGGATTGGATGAAGACAGTAGGAAAGCAGAGAGACGGAAGGGAATGCATCTTCATACGCTTATCTGAAGTTCCTACCAATGAATTACATAAGTACCTCTATCTTTATCTTTATGCTTTATTCGTATATCACTATACCCATTTGAGTCTGCCTGACTAAGATCTACAAGGTGACCATAGCTTGCTTCATACCAACAATCTCCGTGGGATCGACCCTTACTCGCGTAAGGTATTACTTGGACGACCCAGTGCACTTGCTGGTTAGTTGTGCGAAGTTGTAGTGATCACGATTTCGTGCACCAGATGTAAAGGCCTTTGACCTTTACTAGCACGTCTTCTACCTGTCCATAAGCCTTTTTCATGGATTTGTCTGCCATCTCTAATGAGAATTTAGCAATTTGTACCTCAAAGATTCCCAGTTTCTCCATTACAAAGAGTGGCACTAAGTTTATGCCTGACCCCAGGTCACACAGAGTCTTCTCAAAGGTCATGGTACCTATGGTACAGGGAATTAAGAATTTACCAGGATCCTCTTTCTTTTGAGATAATGTCTGCCTAACCAAGTTATTCAATTCATTGGTGAGCAAGGGGGGTTCATCCACCCAAGTCTCATTACCAAATAACTTAGCATTCAGCTTCATGATTGCTCCAAGGTACTTAGCAACTTGCTCTTCAGTAATATCTTCATCCTCTTCAGAGGAGGAATACTCATCAAAGCTCATGAATGGCAGAAGTAGGTTCAATGGAATCTCTATGGTCTCTAGATGAGCCTCAAATTCCTTAGGTTCCTCAAATAGGAACTCCATTTTGTCCAGAGGATATCCCATGAGGTCTTCCTCACTTGGATTCACGTCCTCCTCCTCCTCTGTGCATTCGGCCACACTATGTAAGGTTATGACCTTGCATTATCTTTTTGGATTCTCTTCTGTATTGCTTGGGAGAGTACTAGGAGGAGTTTCAGTGACTCTTTTACTCAGCTGGCCCACTTGTGCCTTCAAATTTCTAATGGAAGACCTTGTTTCATTCATAAAACTTAGAGTAGCTTTAGATAGATCAGAGACTATGTTTGCTAAGCTAGAGGGGCTCTGCTCAGAATTCTCTGTCTATTGCTGAGGGGATGATGGAAAAGGCTTGCTATTGCTAAACCTGTTTCTTCCACCATTATTAAAGCCTTGTTGAGGATTTTGTTGATCCTTCCATGAGAAATTTGGATGATTTCTCCATGAGGGATTATAGGTGTTTCCATAGGCTTCACCCATGTAATTCACCTCTGCCATTGCAGGGTTCTCAAGATCATAAGTTTCTTCTTCAAAAGATGCTTCTTTAGTACTGTTGGATGTATTTTGCAATCCATTCAAACTCTGAGAAATCAAATTGACTTGTTGAGTCAATATTTTGTTCTGAGCCAATATGGCATTCAGAGCATCAATTTCAAGAACTCCCTTTCTGATGAACGAGATTTGCTCGATGGTCGATTTCCTTCTTATAGAAATAAGAACTACTTCGTTGTAAGCATAGCTCTAAACCATCAAACAATTCTCATATAAAAAATTTGGGTTGTCACAAGTACAAACCCCAATAAGAATTAACTGGAGTATTTGGACTCCGGGTCGTCTCACAAGGAATTGCAATGAAGTGTATGATTATTGGCTATGAGGGGACAAGGGGGTTTTGATTTGATGTTGGGGGCAAGAAATTAAATGGGCAAGAAAAGTAAATCAAGTAAGCAATTAAAGAAAGCAAGTAATAAAGAGAGACATTCATGGCAAGGGTTGAGATCATAGGCTTTCTATCCTAGTCATGCATTGATTAATTCATCTTATTTAGTCAACTCCAACAAACGGAAGAAGGTATCATGTCATCTTCACATAGGGAGAATGTCAAACAAGACTAATTAGTCATGTCACAAATATAAATAAGAATTTATCTCATTACGTCATCTCCAACATTGGAAGAAGGTATCATATTATCTTCCATGAGAGAAAGTCTAATAAGACTAGCTAATCTCAATCCAAAAGTCCTAATCAACTTACTAATTAAATTAGCAAAGATTAGTGTTAATGGAAACAATATTAGCTAACAACTCTAGATCACCAACATGAGTTGGCTTTTTTTTTATGACTCAAGATTGCCTAATTACTCTTTCCAAGCCAAGAATGCTCAAAATCTACTCTAAAGCCCAACCAAGCATTTTGTCAAACACTTGGTGGGTACAAATGAAAAGCATGGTAAAAATACAAGAATAATAAATCTAACAACTACAAATTTCAAGAAAAGTAAATTCACCACTCAAATTAACAATAAAAGAACAACAAACATTAAATTGCATTAAAAGTAAACAAGATCCAACATGATTGTTCATAAATATAAAAGAGACATAAATGTAAAATTGACAAGAGAACTAAGAAGAATAGAGTAGTAGAAGCAAGAATTCATAGAAGAATTAAGAGGAAAACATGAAATTGAACCTAGATCTAAGAGGTATTAACCTAATTCTAGAGAGAAGAGGGAGCTTCTCTCTCTAGAAACTAACCTACATGATGCTAAGCTACAAACAATTTATCCTATTTCCTACAACATAATTTGAGCCAAACTCATAGCCAAAGTGATGAGAATTCATAATAGCAAAGAGAAACAAAAACTAACAAAAATGAGAAACAAAGTCCTAAGCCTAACAAAAACTAACAAACAAGCAAAAGACAAACATATTCACAATAGCCAATAACATAACACCATTGCAACTCCCCGGCAACGACGCCATTAATTTGATACAAGGATTTATACCGGTTCGGAATTCCACAAAATAATTCCGTTGTTAGTATAGTCCAAACCAATAGTCAATCCTCAAATCAAATTAAATTTGGTTTTGTTACAAGTAACAAACCCCAAATAAAAATTAACCGGAGTAATTAGACTTCGGGTCGTCTCACAATGAATTGTAATGAAATGCTCAATTATTGGCTATGAGGAACATGGGGTTTGCTTTTCAATGGACAAAAAAATAAATGACAGAAAGTAAATGAACAATTAACTAATAAAATAAGGGAAAAGTACTCTTGGCTAGACATAGGTAATTGAGATCACCATCCTTGTCTACAAACCAAATATTGACAATTATGAGGAACCAACCTCATTAAGTCTACTTCCAAAAGCCTTAAGTACATAATATCTACTCCTAGGCTTGAAGTATGTCAAATGGCTTGATCAACATCAACCCATAAGGTCTAACCTCACTACTAATTAACCTAGTAGTAGGCTAGTGTCAATGGACATCAAATTAATCACCAAGGGTTCTCAAATCACCAATTCATTAAGACCCAATGACTCAAAGTCACTCAATTCCCTTAGCCTAGGCCAAGAGTAAAGGAAACTACTCAAAAACTAGAGAAAACATTCTATCAAATACCTAGAGTGCAATATAAGTAAACATCATGAATTTCAAGAATTAACAAAATCCATGACTAACACAAGCAAGAGATCAACAATAACAATGAAGATAAACATAAAAGAAACTTAAAACATGAAATTTCATTAAAAGAAATCCAAATCCAACAATAGTGTTCATCAACAAAAAAGAGAGCAAAATGGGGAATTAACAAGTGAAACTAAGAAGATCAAGACAATAGATCACTAAAATATCAAGAGAATTGAGATCAAAACAAGAATTGAAAGATAAAATTGAGAGAGATTAAACCTAAACTACCCTAATTTCTATCCTAAATTCTAGAGAGAAGAGAGAGCTTCTCTCTCTAGAATTCTACCCTAAAACATGATGAAAACTAAACTATGACTACTTGGTTCATTCTCCCATCAATCCTTGGATTCAATAGCATCAGAAATGAGTTGGATTGAGCCCAAAATGAGCTAGAAATCGCCCCCAACGAGTTGCCCAAAATGGACCCACGCTGCTCCATCAGCGCATGCGTATATGGCGCGCACGCGCCCCTATAAGTGAGGAAATTATGGCAAATTCTATATCATTTTAAAGCCCTAGATGTTAGCTTTCAAACGCAACTAGAACCGCCTCATTTGGACCTTTATAGCTCGAGTTATGGTCGTTTGAGTGCAAAGAGGTCAGGCTTGACAGCTTTATGGTTCCTTTATTTCTTCATGAGTTCTCCCACTTTGCATGCTTTTCTCCTCACTTCTTCCATCCAATACTTGCCTTATGAACCTGAAATCACTCAACAAATGTATCAAGGCATCGAATGGAATTAAAGTGAATTGAATTTAGCTATTTTAGGGCCTAAAAAGCATGTTTTCACATTTAAGCACAAATCAAGGAAGAGTTGCAAAACCATGCTATTTCATTGAATACATGTGAGAAAAGTTGATAAAATCCCCCAAAATAAGCACAAGATAAACCACAAAATTGGGGTTTATCACTTCCTCTGAGGCGTCCCATTACTCACAGGATTCCTTTCAGAAGTGTACATGAACTGGTTATTTGCAACCATGTCAATGAGTTCTTGAGCTTCTACAGGCGTTTTCTTCAGGTGAATAGATCAACCTGTAGAATGGTCCAACGACATCTTAGACAATTTAGATAGACCATCATAGAATATATCCAGGATGGTCCATTCTGAAAGCATGTCAGAAGGACAATTTTTGGTCAATTGCTTGTATCTTTTCCAAGCTTCATAGATGGATTCACCTTCTTTCTGTCTGAAGGTTTGAACATCCACTCTAAGCTTGCTCAGCTTTTAAGGAGGAAAGAACTTGGCTAAGAAAGCCATGACCAGCTTATCCCAAGAGTTCAGGCTATCTTTAGGTTGAGAGTCCAACCATGTTCTAGCTCTGTCTCTTACAGCAAAAGGGAAAAGCATAAGCTTATAGACCTCGGGATCAACTCCATTGGTCTTAACAGTATCACAGATCTGCAAAAAATCAGTTAAGAACTGAAAAGGATCTTCTGATGGAAATCATGAAACTTGCAATTCTGTTGCATCGGAGAGACTAATTGAGGCTTTAGCTGAAAATTGTTTGCTCCAATGGCAGGGATTGAGATGCTTCTTCCATGGAAGCTGGAATTTGGTGCAGTAAAGTCACCAAGCATCTTCCTTGCACCTCCACCATTGTTATTGGGTTCGGCCATCTCTACTTCTTTTTCAAAAATTTTAGTAAAGTCCTCTTCAGAGTGTTGTGTTTTAGCTTCTCTTAGCTTCCTCTTCAGAGTCCTTTCAGGTTCCGGATCAGCTTCAACAAGAATGCTCTTATCCTTGCTCCTGCTCATATGAAAAAGAAGAGGAATCCTCTATGTCACAGTATAGAGATTCCTTTATGTGAGTAGAAGAGAAGGAGAATGGAAGAGGAAAAATTCGAACACAGAGATAGAAAAGAAGAAGGTTCGAATTATGAGTAGAAAAGAAGTGTTAGTAAATAAATAAATAAATAGAAGGAGATAAGAGAGAGGAGTTTTCGAAAATAATTAAGAAGAAAAGGAAAATATTTTTGTTTTTATTTTAAAATTTAGTTAGAATTCGAAAATTATGAGAAGAAATAGAATAAAATTAAAATTTAAAATAATTAGTTAATTAAAAAGAATTTTGAAAAAAGGTGATGAATTTTCGAAAATTAGAGAGAGAAAAGTAGTTAAGTGGTTTTGAAAAAGATAAGAATTAGGAAAACAAACAAAAAGTCAATTAGTTAGTTGAAAAAGATTTGAAAATCAATTTTGAAAAGATAAGAAGATAGAAAAGATTTTGAAATTAAAGTTTGAAAAAGATATGATTTAAATTTATTTTGAAAAAGATTTGATTTTTAAAACTAAAGTTGATTACTTGACTAACAAGAAACTAAAAGATATGATTCTAGAATTTAAAGATTGAACCTTTCTTAACAAGAAAGTAACAAACTTCAAATTTTTGAATCAATCACATTAATTTTTAGTAAAGTTTTCGAAAATTATGAAATAAAGATAAGAAAAATATTTTGAAAATCAATTTTTAAAATTTTCGAAAATAATAAAAAATGAAAAAGATTTGATTTTTGAAAAAAGATTTTGAAAAGATAGGATTTTTGAAATTGAAATCTTGATTTGATTAACAAGAAACAACTTATTTTAAAAATTTTTGACTAAGTCAACCCAAAGATTTCGAAATTTGTGAGAGAAATAAGGGAAAGATATTTTTTGATTTTTTTGAATTTAATGAGGAAAGAGAAAATGAAAAGATATCATTTTTGTGTTTTTCTCTTTTTTTTTTCAGTAAACATCAAGATTGACACAAGACATGAAAAATTAAGATCAAAACACATAATACATGCAAGAACACTTTGAATGTCAAGATGAACACCAAGAACACTTTGAAACTCAAGATGAACATCAAGATTTATTTTTGAAAAATTTTCAAGAAAAGAAAAATATGCAAGACACCAAACTTAGAAATTTTTAATGTTTAGACTCTAAGAATTCAAAAATGCATATAAAAAAAAGAAAAGATACAAAATAAGAAAAATAAAAGATCAAACAAAGAAAATCCTCAAGAACAACTTGAAGATTATGAAGAACACATGCATGAATTTTTCGAAAATTTTTTAGAAAATTAAAAATATGCAATTGACACCAAACTTAAAATTTGACTCAAGACTCAAATAAGAAACACAAAAATATTTTTTGATTTTATGATTTTATAAATTTTTTTTTGGATTTTTCGAAAATTAATTGTGGAAAAACGAAAAAGAAGAAAATTTTTGAAAGATTTTTGAAAACTTTTTGAAAATAAAATAATGGTTAAAACAAGAAGAAAATTACCTAATCTGAGCAACAAGATGAACCGCCAGTTGTCCAAACTCGAACAATCCCCGACAACGGCGCCAAAAACTTAGTGCACGAAATTGTGATACACAATGGCGCCAACAACTTGGTACACACAATTGTAATCTCAACTCTTTTTCACAACTTTGCACAACTAACCAGCAAGTGCACTAGGTCGTCCAAGTAATAAACCTTACGTGAGTAAGGGTCGATCCCACGGAGATTGTCGGCTTGAAGCATGCTATGGTCATCTTGTAAATCTCAGTCAGGCGGATTCAAATGGTTATGGAGTTTTGATAACTAAAAGATAAATAAAACGTAAAATAAAGATAGAGATACTTATGTAAATTATTGGTGGGAATTTCAAATAAGTGTATGGAGATGCTTTATCCCTTTTGAATCTCTACTTTCCTACTGCCTTCATCCAATCCTTCATACTCCTTTCTATGGCAAGCTGTATGTTGGGTTTCACCGTTGTCAATGGCTACCTCTCGTCCTCTCAGTGAAAATGGTCCTCTACGGTTTCTATACGGCTAATCAACTGTCAGATTTCTCGTCTCGGATGAAAAATACCATGCACAGATATCGTATGACTAATCAGCTGTTGGTTTTCGATTGTGTAGGAATAGGATTGACTATCCTTTTGCGTTTGTCACCACGCCCTACAGTCGCGAGTTTGAAGCTCGTCACAGTCATCCCATCCCAGATCCTACTCAGAATACCACAGACAAGGTTTAGACTTTCCGGATCTCAAGAATACTGCCAATTGATTCTAGCTTATACCATGAAGATTCTAATCTTGGATTCAAATGCCCCATTGTCAAAGGGGAGTCGATGTGAATCGTTGATTAGAGACTCAAGAGATATACATTCAAGCTTGTTTTCATGTAGAACGGAAGTGGTTGTTAATCACGCGTTCATAAGTGGGAATGGTGATGAGTGTCACATAATCATCACATTCATCATGTTCTTGTGTGTGAATGGATATCTTAGAATAAGAATAAGCATGAATTGAATAGAAGAACAATAGTACTTTGCTCTAATACTCGAGGAACAGCAGAGTTCCACACCTTAATCTATGGTGTGTAGAAACTCCACCGTTGAAAATACATAAGTGAAAATAGGGTAGGCATGGCCGAATGGCCAGCCCCCATAAAAGTCTAAGATAGCATAAAACTGATCAAAGATGTCTAATACAATAGTAAAAGATTCTATTTATATCAGACTAGTTACTAGGGTTACAGAAATAAGTAAATGATGCAGAAATCCACTTCCGGGCCCACTTGGTGTGTGCTTGGGCTGAGCATTGAAGCTTTCACATGTAGAGGTCTTCCTTGGAGTTAAACGCCAGTTTGTAACTTGTTTCTGGCGTTTGACTCTAGCTTGCAACTTGTTTCTAGCGTTTAACGCCAGAATAGGGCAGAAAGCTGGCGTTGAACGCCAGTTTACATTGTCTAAAATCGAGCAAAGTATGAACTATTATATATTTCTGGAAAGCCCTGGATGTCTACTTTCTAAAGCAATTGAGAGTGCACCATTTGGGTTTCTGTAGCTCCAAAAATTCCATTTCGAGTGCAGGGAGGTCAGAATCCAACAGCATCAGCAGTCCTTTGTCAGCCTCTAAATCAGATTTTTGCTCAGGTCCCTCAATTTCAACCAGAAAATACCTGAAATTATAGCAAAACACACAAACTCATAGTGAAGTCCAGAAATGTGAATTTTGCTTAAAAACTAAAATAAATATACTAAAAAGTGAATAAAACATACTAAAAACTATATAAAAACGATGCCAAAAAGCGTATAAATTATCCGCTCATCAGGCCGCTAGCCTTCCGTTTAGCTATTGTACTTCCTTAATGCAGGTCGGGCTTTTCATGTTGAGTATAGCTTGGCATTTCTCTGGGTTGGCCTCAATCCCTCTCTGGGTAAGCATGAACCCTAGGAATTTGCTGGCTTCCACCGCGAAAGTGCACTTTGTGGGATTTAGTCTCATCCCGTGCTTTCTTATGGTGCTGAATACTTCAACAAGGTCGGGTAGCAACATTTTTTCCTTTTGTGTTTTCACCAGCATGTTATCCACGTAGACTTCCATCAGTGTCCCGATGTGGTCGGCGAATACTTTGTTCATCAACCTCTGATTTGTGGCCCCTGCGTTCCTGAGTCCGAACAGCATAACTACGTAATAGTAGTTTGCTCTCGGGGTTAGGAACGCGGTTTTTTCCTGGTCGAGTTGATGCATCGGGATCTGGTTGTATCCCGAGTAGGTGTCCATGAAGGAGAAGTACTTGTATCTCGATGAGGCGTCGACTAGGGTGTTGATATTCGGGAGGGGGTAGGGATCTTTTGAGCAGGCTTTGTTGAGATCAGAGTAGTCGACACACATTCGCCACTTTCTATTTGGCTTTTTGACCAATACTACGTTGGCCAACCATAGTGGGTATTTGACCTCCCTTATTAACCCTACCTCTAGTAAGGCTTGTACTTGCTCCTCCACGACTTGTGCTCTCTGGACCAAGCTTTCTGCGCTTCTGTTGTACTGGCCGAGATCCGGGGTACACTGCTAGCTTGTGGCACATTAATCCGGGGTCTATGCCGGGCATGTCCGCTGCTTTCCATGTGAAGAGGTCGGAATTATCCTTTAGGAAGTTTATCAGTAGCTCCTTTAGGTCTCCTTTTAAATTTGTGCCTATGTTTTTTGTTTTATCTTGAGTATCTCCGACTTGGACCTCTTTGGTCTCGCCTTCTGGTTGAGCACAAAATTATTCGCGGGCTTGGGCTCCGCCGAGTTCTATAGTGTTGGTCTCCTTTCCTCTGGAATCGCCTTTAAGACTCAGACTTTCGTAGTAACAGCATTGCGCGAGCTTTTTGTCTCCTTTTACGGTGGCTATCCCTTATGGGGTTGGGAATTTCATGCATAGGTGTGGAGTGGAGACTACTGCGGCGAGCTGATTAAGCGTTGTCCGACTTATGAGGGTGATGATCGGATTTTTGATGGTTTAGAATTCACAATAAACTCTCGTTGTAGGTATAGTTTTGAAACCAACTAAAACCCTTTCATACAAAAAATTGTTTGTCACAGGTAACAAACCCCTTAAAAATAATAACCGAAGTATTCAAACCTCGGGTCGTCTCTCAAGGAATTGCAGGAAAGTGTGAATGAGAGGTTTTATGTAATTAAATTAAAAAGCCTTGACTAGGAGAAGATTAATCGGAAGTTCTATCATTGTTGGATTTCTCAAGATTAATAGTAATAAATTGTTGTTTCTACTTAGTTAACCCTCAACGTATGAAGGAAAGTCAAGTAGTTGAGCTAACTCTTATTCACAAGTCCTAATCCTCTCCCTTGGGAAGGATTAGCGTTAGTGACTAGAGAGCCAGCCAACAACTTCCAATTATAATTTAACTCTTGAGTCCTCCAACTCAAGGATCTCCTATTAATCAACTCCAAAATCAAGTTGAGAAACTACTCCATTGACATGGGTGCCATATTCGTATACATGTAAAGGGAGTAGAAAGAAGACATGATAATTTTGAAATTGAGTTGAGATAATCAAGCAAATAAAGAAATTAAATAGAAAAATACTCTTTACATTAATAAATTAACAAGAGAAAGAGATAAACTAAAGTAATAGAATAAATAAAAGTAGAAGAAAACTAAATTAAAGGAACATTGAACTTGGATTTGAGAAGAAATAAATCTAAAACTAAGAATCCTAAAACCTAGAGAGAGGAGCCTCTCTCTCTAGAAATTACATCTAAAACCTAAAATTATGTGAATGAGAAGTGATGTCCTTCATTCTCCACTATGCAGCCTCTAATCTGTGTTTTTTGGGCCAGAAACTGGGTCAAAAACAGCCCAAAAATCACTGGGGGCAATTTCTGATACGTACAGCAGGTGGCTCATGCGCGCGTACACGTCATGTACGCATACGCGTCACTGAACTTTCGCACAATCCACGCGTACGCGTGCTTTGCGCGTGCGTGTCCCTAGACGCCAGGTGAGCTTTGGCAAATTGTATATTGTTGCCCGAATGTTAGCTTTCCAATGCAACTAGAACCACCTCATTTGGACATTCGTAGCTCAAGTTATGAACGATTGAGTGCGAAGAGGTCAGGATTGGCAGCTTTGCAGTTCCTTCAACTTCTTGTATTCCTTCCACTTTTGCATGTTTCCTTTCCATCCTTGAGATAAACATTAGAGCCTTGTTTGCTTGTAGAACAGAAGTGGTTGTCAGGCACTCGTTCATAGGTGAGAATGATGATGAGTGTCACATAATCATCACATTCATCATGTTCTTGGGTGCAAATGAATATCTTAGAACAAGAACAAGCGGAATTGAATAGAAGAACAATAGTAATTGCATTAATACTCGAGGTACAGCAGAGCTCCACACCTTAATCTATGGTGTGTAGAAACTCCACCGTTGAAAATACATAAGAACAAGGTCTAGGCATGGCCGTGAGGCCAGCCTCCCAAAGTGATCAAAAGATCTCAAGAACAAAAGATTCCAAAGATCAGAAGATGAAAATACAATAGTAAAAGGTCCTACTTATAGGAAACTAGTAGCCTAAGGGTTACAAAGATGAGTAAATGACATAAAAATCCACTTCCGGGCCCACTTGGTGTGTGCTTGGGCTGAGCAATGAAGCATTTTTCGTGTAGAGACTCTTCTTGGAGTTAAACGCCAGCTTTGGTGCCAGTTTGGGCGTTTAACTCCCATTCTTGTGCCAGTTCCGGCGTTTAACGCTGGGAATTCTGAGGGTGACTTTAAACGCCGATTTGGGCCATCAAATCTTGGGCAAAGTATGGACTATCATATATTGCTGGAAAGCCCAGGATGTCGACTTTCCAACGCCGTTGAGAGCGCGCCAATTGGGCTTCTGTAGCTCCAGAAAATCCACTTCGAGTGCAGGGAGGTCAGAATCCAACAGCATCTGCAGTCCTTTTCAGTCTCTGAATCAGATTTTTGCTCAGGTCCCTCAATTTCAGCCAGAAAATACCTGAAATCACAGAAAAACACACAAACTCATAGTAAAGTCCAGAAAAGTGAATTTTAACTAAAAACTAATAAAAATATACTAAAAACTAAACCAAATATACTAAAAACATACTAAAAACAATGCCAAAAAGCGTACAAATTATCCGCTCATCAGTGTGTCAAGGCATGCTTTATTGAATCTCTCCATGTAGCTGCGGAGGCTTTTCCGATCTCCTTGTTTAATCCCTAGCAAGCTTGGTGCATGTTTGGTTTTGTCCTTCCGGATGGAGAACCTGGCTAGGAACTTCTTGGCGAGGTCATCGAAGCTTGTGATCGATCTTGGTGGCAGGCTGTCAAACCACTTTATTGCTGTCTTGGTTAGAGTGGTCAGGAAGGCCTTGCAACGGGTTGCGTCTGAGGCATCCGTGAGGTACATCTGCCTTCTAAAGTTGTTGAGATGATGGCTCGAGTCAGACGTACCATCGTACGGGGCCATGTCAGGAGCTTTGAAGTCTTTCGGGACTTTAGTTTTCATGATTTCCTTTAACGGGTCTTAGTCCTTATGAGGGCTATTTTCGCGGTCGGATCGAGTGGCTTTATTTTTGACGTTGGCTTTGAGTTTTAGAAGCTTGTCTTCCACCTTTCGACGCCGTCTCGTTTCTCTCCGGAGACCTCGCTCGGCTTCTCGTTGATGTTCGGCTTCTTGTTCGAGCTGTTTCAGGAGATCCTGCTGTTCACGGATGGCATCTAAAATTTCTAAGTTCTAAGGTTGCTTGTCTCCCTTGGATTGGTGTGTGTCCTTTGGGTAGGTTGGCATGGCATCCGTGTTCTTAAGTGGCGTTCTGGTGCACGAAATTGTGATCACACTTTTCAAAACTCCGCACAACTAACCAGCAAGTGCTATGGTCATCTTGTAAATCTTAGTCAGGCGGATTCAAATTGTTATGAGGTGTTGATAATTAAAAGATAAATAAAACATAAAATAAGATAAAGATACCTATGTAATTCATTGGTGGGAATTTCAGATAAGCATTTGGAGATGCTTTATTGCTTCTGAACCTCTGCTTACCTACTGTTTTCATCCAATCATGCGCACTCCCTTCCATGGCAAGCTGTAAGTTGGTGGATCACCGTTGTCAATGGCTACCATCTATCCTCTCAGTGAAAATGGTCCGGCTACGGTTCTCACCGAAGGGCTAATCATCTGTCGGTTCTCACTCGTGTCGGAATAAGATCCATTGATCCTTTTACGCACTGTCACTGCGCCCAACAGTCGCGAGTTTGAAGCTCGTCACAGTCATCCCCTCCCAGATCCTACTCGGAATACCACATACAAGGTTTAGACTTTCCGGATCTCAGGAATGCTGCCAATTGTTTCTAGCCTATACCACGAAGGTTCTGATCTTACTGATTTGAATGCTCTTTTGTCAAGAGATGCTAGTCAAACGCATGGATCAGAGACCCAAGAGAATATACTCCAGCTGGCGTCTAATGACTACGTTGAATATCATGTAGACCGCTTGTGGTTGTCAGGCACGCGGATCTTGGCTAAGCGAGTACTGAAGATAATGGGTGATTGTCACGGATCACCCCTTCAATCTGACTTAACTGAATTAAGTACGAGAGTTAATCTTGGAGAAGAAGTAGGCATGAATTGAAAGAAAAATAATAGTACTTGCATTAATTCACGAGGAACAGCAGAGCTCCTCACCTTAATCTATGAGGTGTAGAAACTCCATCGTTGAAAATACATAAGAACAAAAGGTCTAGGCATGGCTGAATGGCTAGCCTCTCCAAAGATAATCATAAAGCTCAATGGTTTCAAAGAAAGACCCTAATACAATAGTAAAAAGTGCTATTTATACTAAACTAGTAAACTAGGGTTATAGAAAATGAGTAGATAGTGCAGAAATCCACTTTCGGAGCCCACTTGGTGTGTGCTTGGGCTGAGCTTTGAAGCTTTCATGTGCATAGGCCATCCTTGGAGTAAAACACTAGCTTGGGTGCCAGTTTGGGTGTTTAACTCCAGCTTTGGTGCCAGTTCTGGCGTTTTACGCCAGAAAAGGGTCTCTAGTGGGTGTTTGGACGCCAGTTTGGGCTATCAAGTCTCAAGCAAAGTATGGACTATTATACATTGCGCGAAAGCCCAAGATTTCAACTTGGCAATTGAGAGCGCGCCAATTGGGCTTCTGTAGCTCCAGAAAATCCACTTCAAGTGTAGGAAGGTCAGAATCCAACAGCATCTGCAGTCCTTTCTCGGCTTTTGAATCAGATTTTTACTCAGGTCCCTCAATTTCAGACAAAAAATACTTAAAATCACAGAAAAACACACAAACTCATAGTAAAGTTTAGAAATGTAAATTTTGCATAAAAACTAATAAAAATATACTAAAAAGTGACTAAAACATACTAGAAACTACCTAAAAACAATGCCAAAAAGCGTATAAATTATCCACTCATCACAACACCAAACTTAAATTGTTGCTTGTCCCCAAGCAACTAAAAATAAAATAAGATAAAAAGAAGAGAATATACAATAAATCCTAAAATATCAATGAAGCTTAGTTCTAATTAGATGAGCGGGACTTGTAGCTTTTTGCTTCTGAACAGTTTTGGCATCTCACTTTATCCTTTGAAGTTCAGAATGATTGGCATCCATAGGAACTCAGAATTCATATTGTGTTATTGATTCTCCTAGTTTAGTATGTTGATTCTTGAACACAGCTACTTATGAGTCTTGGCCGTGACCCTAAGCATCTTGTTTTCCAGTATTACCACCGGATACATAAATGCCACAGACACATAACTGGATAAACCTTTTCAGATTGTGACTCAGCTTTGCTAGAGTCCCCAGTTAGAGGTGTCCAGAGTTCTTAAGCACACTCTTTTGCTTTGGATCACGACTTTAACCACTCAGTCCCAAACTTTTCACTTGGACCTTCAAGACACAAGCACATGGTTAGGGACAACTTGATTTAGCCGCTTAGGCCAGGATTTTATTCCTTTGGGCCCTCCTATCCATTAATGCTCAAAGCCTTGGATCCTCTTTACCCTTGCCTTTTAGTTTAAAGGTTTACTGGCTTTTTTCTCTTGCCTTTTGGTTTAAAGAGCTATTGGCTTTTTCTGCTTGCTTTTTCTTTTTCTTTCTTTTTCTTTATTTTTTGCCCCCTTTTTTTTCACAAGCCTTGTATTTTTCACTGCTTTTTCTTGCTTCAAGAATCAATTTTATGATTTTTCAAATTATCAATAACATTTTTCCTTTTTCATTATTCTTTCAAGAGCCAACAATTTTAACATTCATAAACTTCACTATAAAAAATATGCACTATTCAAGCATTCATTTAGAAAATAAAAAGTATTGCCACCACATCAAAATAATTAAACTAATTTCAAGATAGAATTCGAAATTCATGTACTTCTTGTTCTTTTGCAATTAGAAACATTTTTCATTTAAGAAAGGTGAAGGATTCATGGGACATTCATATCTTTAAGACATAGACACTAGAAACTAATGATCATGTAATAAAGACACAAACATAGACAAAACATAAAGCATAAAAACCGAAAAAACAAAAAAATAAGAACAAGGAAATTAAAGAATGTGTCCACCTTAGTGATGGCGGCTAGTTCTTCCTCTTGAAGATCCTATGGAGTGCTTGAGCTCCTCAATATCTCTTCCTTGCCTTTATTGCTCCTCCCTCATGGCTCTTTGGTCCTCTCTAATTTCATGGAGGATAATGAAGTGCTTTTGGTGCTCCATCCTTAGTTGCTCCATATTGGAACTCAAATCCCCTAAAGAGGTGTTGAGTTGCTCCCAATAGTTGTGTGGAGGAAAATGCATCCCTTAGGGCATCTCAGGGATTTCTTGATGAGGGACTTCCTCATGCTCTTGTTGAGGTCCATGAGTGGGCTTTATTGTTTGCCTCATCCTCTTTCTAATGATGGGCTTTTGAGATGAATCTCTCCAACTCCCATGACTCAGAGTTGGAAGCAACTGCCTTCCCTTTCCTCTTCCTAGAGTTTTCTCTAGTCTTAGGTGCCATTAATGATTATGGAAAAACAAAAAGTAACGCTTTTTCCCACACTAAACTTAAAAGGTTTGCTCATCCTCGAGCGAAAGAAGAAAGAAAGGAGGAGAAGAAAAAGAAATGGAGGAAATAGAGGTGTGTGAAGGGTTCGGCCAAGGGGGTAGGAAGTGTTGGTGATGTGTGAAAATGAAGGAGTGTAGAGGGTTATTTATAGGGTAAGGGAGATAGGGAATCCATGTGAGAAGGGGTGGGTTTGGGAGGGAATTGGTTTTGAATTTGAATGGTGAGGTAGGTGGGGTTTATTTTGGGAAATAGTGGATGGATGTGAGTGGTGGAGATATTATGGGGAAGAGGGTAGGATTTAATACGTGAATGGTGTTTGGGAAAGAGTGTTATGAAAAGGTGTGAAGAGGAGTGAGAGTGAGTTGGGGTAGGTAGGGATCCTATGGGGTCCACAGATCCTGAGGTGTCAAGGATTTCTCATCCCTGCACCTTTCTAGTGTTTAAACGCCCTCTGTATGGCATTTCTGGCGTTAAACGCCAGGCTGATGCCCCTTTCTAGCGTTAAACACCAGTTTGGCTGCCAATTCTGGTGTTTAACGCCCAAAATTCTGCCAGACTGGGCGTTAAACACCCATTCTGCTACCCTTACTGGTGTTTAATGCAAGCCAGATACCAGACACCCTTTTCTGGCATTAAACACCAGTCTGTGTGCCATTTATGGCGTTTAACGCCCAGAATAGTGCCAGATTGGGCGTTAAATGCCCAATTTGCTATCCTTACTCGCGTTTAAACGCCAGTAAGCTCGTCCTCCAGGGTGTGCTATTTTTTATGCTGCTTTTTATTTTGATTTAATTCTGCAGCTGTTTTTGTGACTCCACATGATCATCAACCTAAAGAAAATATAGACTAACACTAGAAAATAAAATGAAAAAGTAATTAATATAGATAAATAAAATTGGGTTACCTCCCAATAAGTGCTTCTTTAATGTCAATAGCTTGACAGGAAGCTCCTACAGAGCTTCACAGATGCTCAGAGCATGGTTGTAGCCTCCCAACACCAAACTTAGAAGTTGAGTGTGGGGGCTCTGTCTGACATTGAGAGAAGCTTTTCATGCTTCTTCTCCATGTTTACAGAAGAAGATCCTTGAGTCTTAAACACAAGGTAGTCCTCATTCAGTTGAAGGACTAACTCTCCTCTGTCCACATCAATCACAGCCCTTGTTGTGGCTAGGAAGGGTCTTCCAAAAATGATGGATTCATTCTCATCCTTCCCAGTGTCCAAGATTATGAAGTCAGTAGGGATGTAAAAGCTTTCAACCTTTACTAAGACATCCTCTACAAGTCCATAAGCCTATTTCATTGATTTGTCTGCCATCTCTAGTGAGATTATTGTAGCTTGTACCTCAAAGATCCCTAGTTTCTTCATTACAGAGAGTGGCATGAGGTTGATACCTGACCCCAGGTCACACAGAGCCTTTTCAAAGGTCATGGTGCCTATGGTGCAAGGTATTAGGAACTTTTCGGGATCCGGTTTCTTTTGAGGCAATGTCTGCTGAATCCATGTATTCAGTTTATTGATGAGCAATGGAGGTTCATCCTCCCAAGTCTCATTACCAAATAACTTGGCATTCAGCTTCATGATTGCTCCTAGATACTAAGCAACTTGCTCTTCAACAGTGTCTTCGTCCTCTTCAGAGGAAGAATATTCATCAGAGCTCATGAATGATAATAGTAAGTTCAGTGGAATCTCTATGGTCTCTGTATGGGCCTCAGATTCCTTTGGTTCCTCAATAGGGAACTTCTTATTGGTCAGTGGACGTCTTTTGAGGTCTTCCTCACTGGGAATCACTACCTTTTCACTCACTCCAGGTTCGGCCATTTTGGTTATAGTTATGGCCTTGCACTCTCTTTTGGGATTCTCTTCTGTATTGCTTGGGAGAGTACTAGGAGGAGTTTTAGTAACTTTTTTACTCAGCAGACCCACTTGTGCCTCCAAATTTCTGATGGAGGACCTTGTTTTATTCATGAAACTGAGAGTGGTCTTAGATAGATCAGAGACTATAGTTGCTAAGCCATAGAGGCTCTGCTCAGAATTCTCTGTCTGTTGCTGAGAAGGTGATGGAAAAGGCTTGCTATTGCTAAACCTATTTCTCCCACCATTATTATTATTGAAGCCTTGTTGAGGCTTCTGTTGATCCTTCGATGAGAAATTTGGATGATTTCTCCAAGAAGGATTATAGGTGTTTCCATAGGTTTCTCCCATGTAATTCACCTCTTCCATTGTAGGATTCTCAGGGTCATAAGCTTCTCCTTCAGAGGAGGCTTCTTTAGCACTGCCGGATGTAGCTTGCAATCCAGTCAGATTCTGAGAAATCAGATTGACTTACTGAGTCAATATTTTGTTCTGAGCCAATATGGCATTCAGAGTATCAATCTCAAGAACTCCTTTCTTCTGAGTCATCCCATTATTCACAGGATTTCTTTCGGAAGTGTACATGAACTGGTTATTTGCAACCATCTCAATGAGTTCATGGGCTTCTGCAGGTGGTTTTAGATGAAGAGATCCACTAGCAGAATGGTCCAATGACATCTTGAACAACTCAGACAGACCATCATAGAATATACATATGATACTCCATTATGGAAGCATGTCAGAAGGACACTTTTTGGTTAATTGCTTGTATCTTTCCCAAGCTTCAGAGAGATTCACCTTCCTTCTGTTTGAAGGTTTGGACTTCCACTCTAAGCTTGCTCATCTTTTGAGGTGGAAAGAATTTGGTCAAGAAAGCATTGACCAACTTGTCCCAAGAGTTCAGGCTTTCTCTAGGTTGTGAGTCCAACCATATCCTAGCCCTATCTCTTACAGCAAAGGGGAAAAGTATAAGTTTGTAGACATCGGGATCAACCCCATTGGTCTTAACAGTATCACAGATTTGTAAGAATCCAGCTAAGAACTGATGAGGATCTTCTTATGGAAGTCCATGAAACTTGCAATTCTGCTGCATTAGAGAAACTAATTGAGGCTTAAACTCAAAGTTGTTTGCTCCAATGGCAGGAATTGAGATGCTTCTTCCATAGAAGTTGGAAGTTGGTGCAGTATAGTTACCAAAAATCTTCCTTGTATCTCTTGCATTGTTGTTGGGTTTGGCTGCCATGTCTATTTCTTTTTCGAAATTTTTTGAAAGGTCCTCTCCGGAGTGTTGTGCTTTAGCTTCTCTTAGCTTCTTCTTCAGAGTCCTTTCAAGTTCAGGATCAGCTTCAACAAGAATGTTTTTATCCCTGTTTCTGCTTATATGAAAAAAATAGAACAAAAGGGAGTAGTGGAATCCTCTATATTACAGTATAGAGATTTTTTGACGTGTCAGAAGATAAGAAGAATAGAGGAATGAGGTAGAGAGAGAATAAGAAGAATTTGAACACAGATGGAGAGAGAGGGTTCAAATTATAAGAAGAAGAGAAGTGTTAGCAAATAAATAGAAAGAGATGAGAGAGAGAGTTTTTCGAAAATTAAAACTAAAATAATTAGTTAATTAAAAAGATTTTTGAAAAAGTGGTTAGTGATTTTCGAAAATTGGAAGTGGAAAAGTGATTCAGTGGTTTTGAAAAAGATAAGAAATAGTAATTAGTTGAAAAAGATTTGAAAATAATTTTGAAAAGATAAGAAGTTGGAAAAAAGATTTTGAAATCAAAATTTTAAAACAAGATATGATTGAAAAAGATTTGATTGAAAAACATATGGTTTGAAAAGATATGATTGAAAAAAGAAATTAAAAAGATTTGATTTTTAAAATTGATGACTTGACTAACAGGAAACTAAAAGATATGATTCTAGAATTTAAAGATTGATCATTTCTTAACAATAAAGTAACAAACTTTTTGAATCAAAACATTAATTGTTTGCAAGGGTTTTTAAAAATGTGATATGAAAAAGATAAGATTTTAAAATTATGAATTAAAACATGAAAAATTGAAAAAATTTGAATTGGAAATGAAATTACCTCCCTTGTGTCATCCTGGCGTTAAATGCCAAGAATGCTATCCATTCTGGCGTTTAACACCCATTTGGCTGCCTCTTTGGGCGTTTAACGCCTTGCCAGATACCCTGGCTGGCGTTAAACGCTAGGAATCCTTCCTTACTGACGTTAAACACCCAGAATGATAGCCATTCTAGCGTTTAACGCCCAAAGTGCCTCTTTACTGACGTTTTAACGCGAGTGAGCTCTTTTTCTCTGTGATTCTTCTGCCTTATATTCTGAACCTTCATTTTTCTGTATTATTTACTTGAAAATATATATTTTTTATTTTTGAATTTTTAATGAAGAGAGAGAAAAATAGCAAAATGAAATAAAACATAAAAATGCAAGATCAAAACAAGTAATGCATGCAAGGACACTTTGAATGTCAAGATGAACACCAAGAACACTTTAAAGATCGTGATGAACATCAAGAACACATTTTTGAAAATTTTTTGAGAAAAGAAAGACATGCAAGATACCAAACTTAGAGATTTTGAAAGTTTAGACACTATAAATCCGAAAATGCATATGAAAAACAACATAAAACACAAAACAAGAAAATCATGAGATTGAACAAAGGAAGTCATCAAGAACAACTTGAAGATCACAGAAGAACACAACGCATATTTTTTTTCGAAAACTTAAGAAAATTAAAAACATGCAATTCACACCAAACTTAGGATTTGACACTAGACTCAAACAAGAAACACAAATTTTTTTGTTTTTTTATGATTTTATTAAATTTTTTTGTATTTTTCAAAAATAAAAATAAAAAGCTTAAACATAAAATAAAATTACCCAATCTAAGCAACAAGATGAACCGTCAGTTGTCCAAACTCGAACAATCCTCGGCAACGGCGCCAAAAACTTGGTGCACGAAATTGTGATCACACTTTTCACAACTCCGCACAACTAACCAGCAAGTGCACTGGGTCGTCCAAGTAATACCTTACGTGAGTAAGGGTCGATCCCATGGAGATTGTCAGCTTGAAGCATGCTATGGTCATCTTGTAAATCTTAGTCAGGCAGATTCAAATGGTTATGAGGTGTTGATAATTAAAAGATAAATAAAACATAAAATAAGATAGAGATACTTATGTAATTCATGGTGGGAATTTCAGATAAGCGTTTGGAGATGCTTTGTTGCTTCTGAACCTCTGCTTTCCTATTGTCTTCATCCAATCATGCGCATTCCCTTCCATGGCAAGCCGTAAGTTGGTGGATCACCGTTGTCAATGGCTACCATCCATCCTCTCAATAAAAATGGTCTGGCTACGGTTCTCACCGCAGGGCTAATCATCTGTTAGTTCTCACTCATGTCGGAATAAGATCCATTGATCCTTTTGCGCACTATCACTGTTCCCAACAGTCGCAAGTTTGAAGCTCGTCACAGTCATCCCCTCCCAGATCCTACTCAGAATACCACAGACAAGGTTTAGACTTTTCGGATCTCAGGAATATTGCCAATTGTTTCTAGCCTATAACACGAAGGTTCTGATCTCACTGATTTGAAATCTCTGTTGTCAGGAGATGTTAGTCAAATGCATGGATCAGAGACCCAAGAGAATATACTCCAGTTGGCGTCTAATGACTTCGTTGAACATCATGTAGACCGCTTGTGGTTGTCAGGCACGCAGATCTTGGCTAAGCGAGTACTGAAGATAGTGGGTGATTGTCACGGATCACCCCTTCAGTTGGACTTAACTGAATTAAGTTCGAGAGTATATCTTGAAGAAGAAGTAGGCATGAATTGAAAGAAAAACAATAGTACTTGCATTAATTCATGAGGAACAGCAGAGCTCCTCACCTTAATCTCTGAGATGTAGAAACTCCACCAATGAAAATACATAAGAACAAAAGGTCTAGGCATGGCCGAATGGCCAACCTCCCCAAAGATAATCATAAAGCTCAAGGGTTTCAAAGAAAGATCCTAATACAATAGTAAAAAGTACTATTTATACTAAACTAGTAAACTAGGGTTACAGAAAATGAGTAAATAGTGCAGAAATCCACTTCCGGGGCCCACTTGGTGTATGCTTGGGCTGAGTTTTGAAGCTTTCACATGCATAGGCTATCCTTGGAGTTAACGCTAGCTTGGGTGCCAGTTTGGGCGTTTAACTCCAGCTTTGATGCCAGTTCTGGCGTTTTACGCCAGAAAAGGGTCTCTGGTGGGCGTTTGGATGCCAGTTTGAGCCATCAAGTCTAGAGCAAAGTATGGAATATTAAACATTGCTAAAAAGCCCAAGATGTCTACTTTCCAACGCAATTGAGAGTGCACCAATTGGGTTTCTGTAGCTCCAGAAAATCCACTTAGAGTGTAGGGAGGTCAGAATCCAACAGGATCTGCAGTCCTTTCTCAACCTTTGAATCAGATTTTTGCTCAGGTCCCCCAATTGCAGCTAGAAAATACCTGAAATCACAGAAAAATACACAAACTCATAGTAAATTCCAGAAATGTGAATTTTGCATAAAAACTAATAAAAATATATTAAAAAGTGACTAAAACATACTAGAAACTACCTAAAAATAATGTCAAAAAGCGTATAAATTATCCGATCATCACGTTTCTTCTTCTAATCCAGAGTTATGGTCGTTGGCAGGGTTGTTTTCCATGACGATGGGATGACTTCCTGGTTCCCCAGCAACGGCGCCAATATTCCATGGGTTACTTGAAACTGGGAGGTTGATCTCGGACGAGATCTTCTGGATAGGTCGAGGTTGCCGTGTCTGACTTGTTGGAGTGGGAAGCATTGTTGGTCCTCGTTCATCAGAGCGGGTGGTACCTGCAAGAGACTCCGATGCTTAAGTCAGTACGGGCTTTAGGCAGGTTTTTTGTAGAATTGGAGTAGGAGTTATACTTGAGTACTCCAGTGTATGTATAGTAGTGTTCTTGATGATCTTTCTTTGAGATAAGTTTGTTATCTTATCTTTTATCTTTTGTGGATGAGATCATCTTTTGAGTTAACCACCTTTCTACTCAGGCGCTAGTTTCTTCTGGGCCTTCTTGGACCTCTTTGCGGTTTGTCCGGACTCTATACGAAGAGTTTGTTGTAACGGCCCATCCTTTAAAGAGGTTGGCCCTTTGGACAACTCGGACTTTACAATTCAGTCCAGGGTATGAACATGTCATATAAAGGATAAAAATCTTCGTCGGCTAAGAAGAGAAGAGTCTCTATAGATAAAAAAATCAAATAATAAGCTTTTTAGTTATTATTTTTATATGTAAGAGTTTAATTTTTTACTAATAATTAATTTTAACATTCATTATCTAAAACTTAAAAAAATTTAATGTGTATATTTTTATTTTTGATTAGCTGTTAAGTTTGTTGTACAAATGAAAATAATTAATTTTCATGCTTGTTATTTAGAATAATATTTTCTCTCTCTATATATAAAAGTAGATATTAGTATAAAAAATTTTATTGCTAGTTATAAAATTAACTCAAAATTAATTTTTTTGAAACAATTAAATTTTGATTCGAATTATTAATCACAACATTAGTATTCTCTCTAAATTATATGTAATAAATATTTGAAAGAAGAGAAGTAAAAATATAAATTAAAACGATAAGTGGTAAACATTTGTAACTAAATAAAAAAACTAAAAAAGTATGATGATGATGATGATGATGAAAAGTGAATGGTGGCCAAAATTACATAGATATTCTCAATACAAATAGGTTACAGGCATATTCTAAACAACATGTAAATTGAATTAGAGTTGATTTAACTATTTACATATAAACTACATTAAGTCCATTCGATTTAGCATTTATCATAGTCAATTAAAAATTAAAAATAGGTTAGTTTGATTTACTAGAGAAATAGCATCTTACACACTAAATTGAAACAAGTGAGTTCGATTTATTGGGTTTTATAGCAATAAAGGTAAATCAAATAACTCTGCTTCGATTTACTTGTATACGTAATTCAATTTTAATCAAAATTGGTTAATTAATTTGATTTAGGTACGAGTATATTATATAAATACAACTAGAATGTATGCTCTTGATCACAGTAGCACTCATAATTGCTAGTGATGATAATTTTTTAGTTTTTGTACACTATAGAAAGACGATTAAAAAAATACCAGAAAAAATAAAATTTATTAATAAAGATCCAATGAGTGTCTTTATCAAACTTTTCACGAGTTTTGCTCAGTTGAAAAATACTATAATATAAAAACTAACAGCTCATGGAATCAAACTGGTAGAAAAATTATTTTTTATGATTTTGATTTCTGTTGTACCAGATGGTATGGAGTATGACTCCTTTGTAATAGATAGTGATGAAGACTTGTAAGTTTATTTTACTATCGTTGTCAGTTTTCCAATGTGAGAACCCATGAACTGTTGGCCAAATTTCGAAATATGGTCGCTAGTTCAAGAGAATCAAATTGGAATCCTCAATCTATAGCAATTCCAGGAGTCTCTAGTTTAATGCATATTGTTGCCTCTTTCTCTATGCCTATAATTGCTCTAGAAGCAGTGTTGGTGGCAACTTTATCCTTCGCAGTTAATCTAAATTGTGTTAATGATGGAGAAATTGATGATAATCATTTTTTTTTGTGCGCTTGCGATTGCGATGGTTACTACTCCTGGAATGATACTAGCTTTAGGGGATAGAAAACTAAATCTCATGAAAAATATACTGTGGGATAACAATGATGTAGAACCTGCCATGATAGATGAGGATAGCGATAATAATCTAGGGAAAAATATTCCAGTTGGTCAGGGTGGACCATCGAATTCTAGAACTCAGCTGACACAACATAATTTTTCAGACATAGAATCTGGATTTTGGAGTAGAGATGCATAAGATATATTAGCTTCAACTAAGTTCCAAATTAGTCAAAAGTTTCAGAGTAAAGAAGAAATTGTGTTAAGTGTCAAGACTTATAACATCCATTGTGGATTGAGTGTCAGATCACATCAAGTACCATGGAAAGCATAAGAAATTTGAAAAAGGTTGCAGTTGGTTGATTCGGATCACTCTTTGCCAGCGAAAGGGTATTTGGGAGGTCAGAAGGTATAATGAATCTCATACATATCTGGCCACAAAGATTTCTAGTTACCACAGACTTGTCACTAGACAGTTGAGTCGATAACAATATCATAATGTACGCCCTCGGATATCTCCTTACTGTCTCCTCATCTGCACTTGGAGGAAGCTCATTGAATGTCTCCTAGAATCATGTTCACTTCATAGTAAACTTATCAATGTAGTCCGCATGCACACTGAGTAACTCCTCGAACCAAGTCCAGGTAGGTTAGGTCAACCACCCTCAATAAACATTTCAAAGTCTATCAGGCATCCACTCATGTAGTCCTCATCGATCAGAAGTCCTAGTTGGTATACTATATCTTGTAATATAATGGTGCACTCCGCGAATGGTATATAAAATGTATGTGTCTTAGGACGTTATCTCTCCACAAAAGTGCTAACTAGTGGCTTATTTAGTCTAAAACAGTTGTTGTTGAGCCTCATAAGATGGTATAATCTGACAGTCCACAGATATGGTATAATTTAGTTGTCCAGAGACATATCATGCTACCTTCTCATGCTGGTAATACATCTGGTCGGCTACATGATAGTAAAAAGATACTAAGAATCCATAATAGACTTTACATAATTAACAAATAACTATATTAAAAGAATTTTAAATTATTCATGCCCCCATTGAAAAAAATAGCCAAAATCATAATCTTATAATTTATTAAGTACCTCTTATTAAAAGTGATGATAATCTTATCCTAAAATGTTAAAATCCAATCATAACATATATGCAAAATCCAATCATTGCATTTCCACCATACATGCCACTCTAGCCATATTCATAGAAATCAAATCCCCACAAAATCTATATTCACCTATTACTAGCTTTTCCAATTTTTTAAAAAAATTAAATTTAATACAATTCTAAATCACTACTATCACTAAAATTTTTAACTTAAAAATTCTAATTCGAATATAGTTAATTTGATTTACCATGGACAGACTCCTTTGTAATTCGAACTTGGGTGGTTTGATTTAGTAATAGGAACAAATTTCTCCACGTTTGTCTACCAATAAAACAAAATAGCGTATGTCGATTTACTATGGCTCATACTAAATCGAATTTATTTGATTCGATTTACACAAAAACGTATAATTCAGAGTTAAACTGATTCAATTTACATAATCGGACAGGCATGTAACCTATTTGTGTTTAGCACATCTATGTAATTTTCAACTTCATTCATTTTATTCATGTCAATTACTCTATTTTTTATGTGAATAGTATTACGGGATCATTTTTTAATAATACAACAACAACAACAACAAAGCCTTGTCCCACTAAGTGTCGGCTACATGAATCAAACGACGCCATTGAGCTCTGTCATGTATCATGTCTATAGAGAGACCGTTTACATGTAGATCTCGTTTGACCACCTCACGGATGGTCTTCTTAGGTCTTCCTCTGCCTTTCGCTCTTTGTCCATCTTCCATCTCATCCACCCTCCTGACTGGATGTTCTATCGGTCTTCTTTCCACATGTCCAAACTACCTGAGACGCGATTCAACCATCTTTTCCACAATGGGTGCTACTCCAACTCTCTCCCTTATATCTTCATTCCTTATTTTATCCAATCGCGTATGACCACTCATCCATCTCAACATCTTCATCTCTGCCACACTCAGCTTATGTTCGTGCTCCCCTTTAGCCGCCCAACACTCCGTACCATACAGCATAGCCGGTCTTATAGCGGTGCGATAGAATTTACCTTTAAGTTTTAAAGGCACTTTTTTGTCGCATATAAAACCAGATGCACTCCGCCATTTTGACCAACCTGCTTGGATCCTATGATTTACATCCTGTTCAATCTCTCCATTATCCTGTATGATGCACCCAAGATACTTAAAACTTTTAACTTTTCGTAGGATGTTTTCTCCAATCTTCACCTCTATATTGGAGTTTTTCCTTCTCAGACTGAATTTACATTCCATATATTCCGTCTTGTTACGGCTTATGCGCAGACCATACACTTCTAGAGCTTCTCTCCATAACTCCAACTTCTTATTTAGGTCTTCCCTTGACTCTCCCATAAGGACGATATCATCGGCAAAAAGCATGCACCATGGCACAGGCTCTTGGATGTGCTCTGTGAGTACTTCCAAGACTAATGTGAAAAGGTATGGACTTAAGGATGATCCCTGGTGTAATCCTATACTAATAGGGAATTCCTCTGTCACACCACCTTGAGTCTTCACACTAGTTGTGGCCCCATCATACATGTCTTTAATTGCCCGAATATATGCGATCCTTACTCTCCTCTTTTCTAAAACCTTCCATAAGACCTCCCTTGGTACCCTATCATATGCTTTTTCCAAATCAATAAACACCATGTGCAGATCCCTTTTATTACTACGATACCTCTCCATCATCCTTCTTAATAGGTATATCGCTTCAGTGGTAGATCTGCCTGGCATAAATCCAAATTGGTTCTCTGTTACTTGTGTCTCTTTTCTCAACCTCCGTTCTATCACCCTTTCCCATAACTTCATAGTATGACTCATAAGCTTAATCCCTCTATAGTTTCCGCAACTTTGTATATCCCCCTTATTCTTGTAGATAGATACCAATGTGCTCTTTCTCCACTCATCAGGCATCTTCTTTGACCTTAAAATCTCATTAAAAAGCTTGGTTAACCAGTTGATGCCTTTTCCTCCAAGACCCTTCCAAACCTCAATCGGAATATTATCAGGTCCTACTGCCCTGCCATTTTTCATCTGCTTTAGAGCCTCTTTTACCTCGAAGTCTCGAATCCTTCGATAGTAGTCAAAGTTTTGATCTTCTTCCCTTGTGCATAATCGACCAAGGCTCGGAAGAGTCTTCTGTCCCTCATTAAATAACTCGTAGAAGTACTCTTCCACCTTTCATTAATCTTCTCCTCTTGAGCCAACACCTCTCCATCCTTATCCTTTATGCACTTAACCTGATCCAAATCTCTCGTTCTTCTTTCCCGACTTTTTGCGATTCTATATATACATTTTTCTCCTTCTTTCGTGCCCAAAGACTGGTAGAGACCCTCATATGCTCTTGTCCTTGCTTCACTTACAGCCACTTTTGTCTCTTTCTTAGCCGCCTTATATTTTTCCCAGTTATCTGCATTGCGGCATAAAGACCACTCTTTAAAGCATTCCCTTTTTATCTTTATCTTTTCTTGTATACTCGCATTCCACCACCAAGACTCCTTGTCTCTTGGTCCTATTCCTTTAGATTCACCAAAACTTTCTTTTGCTGTTCTTCTAATAACTTCTTCCATCTCCCTCCACATCTCTTCCGCGCTTCCATTCCCATCCCACTTTGACTCTTCTCCTACCCGTCTTAGGAAGCTTCTTTGTTCCTCACCTTTCATCCGCCACCACCTCGTCCTTGGGTTCTTCGTATGATGTCTTTTCCTCAACTTTTGCTCAACGCGAAAATCCATGACGAGCACCCTATGTTGTGTTGTCAAACTCTCTCCCGGGATAATTTTACAGTTAATGCAAAATTTCCGGTCGACTCTCCTCAACAAGAAGAAGTCGATTTGAGAGCTTGTCATGCCACTCTTATAGGTTATAAGATGTTCGTCTCTCTTTTTAAAACATGTATTTGCGATGAGAAGATCAAAAGTTGAGGAAAAGTCCAAAATAGTTTTACCCTCGGCATTGATCACCCCGAAACCATGGCCTCCGTGAATACTCCCATATCCAGTCACTTCTCTCCCAACATGGCCATTTAAATCTCCTCCTAAGAAAATCTTATCTCCCAAAGGTATGCCTTGAACCAAACTCTCTAGATCCTCCTAAAACATTATCTTGTGTTGTTCGTCCGAACCCACTTGCGGTGCATAGGCGCTAATCACATGGAAAGCACCTCCCTCCACCACAAGTTTGATAGAGATGATCCGATCTCCCACCCTCTTGACATCTACTACGTCCTTCTTCCACTGCTTATCCACAATTATTCCAACCCTATTCCTATTCTTCACCTTTCCTGTATACCAAAGTTTGAAACCAGAAGTATCCAACTCCCTAGCCTTTGCACCAACCCATTTTGTTTCTTGTAGGCACATAATGTTAATCTTCCTCCTTGTCATGGTGTCCACCACCTCCATGGACTTTCCTGTTAGAGTGCCTATGTTCCATGTCCCAAATCTCAACCTTCTGTCGCTTCGACCTTTATCTTTTTCTTTGTGAACTAGCTTATTTACCCTCGTCCGTTCATGAAAACGCGAGAACCCTTGCTCATTTAACACTACATCCGGGCACCGATGCAGCGGCTCTTGCTTCAACACCGTACTCGAGCCATACGGCGCGTTGCTTCCGGGCAACGACCTAGCTTTAGCGCAATAATGTCTTTGATTCATGTCATGGGGGTTCGGCTATATTTTTATGTTGGTTGCCGAAGACCTAACACAACCCTCCTCCTTTATCCGGGCTTGGGACCGGCTATGTACCGCAAGTGTAACATAGGCGGAGTTATCATTTTTTTTAATAATATTTGATTATAAATTTAATATATTTTTTATAATTTTATGAATTTATTTAAAATATATTATTTTATAAATTTTATTTTTTTGTAGGATAGAAAGGTAAAAAGAGACAGAGAATGAAAGTAAAAAGAGAGAGAGAAAAATAAAAGAAAAAGGAGGGGAGTTTGTTAATTTTGAAGAAAAAATTTATTTTAATTGTAATTAAAGAATATCTGGTTAAATATTTTGATTTGTTAAATTAGTAATATAAAATATAAATTATAAATTATACATAGAGTGGGAAGGGTAGAGAGAAATAGAGAAGGAGAGAGAAGTAGATAAGAGTATAAAAGAAAGAAATTTATTAATTTTGAAAGAAAATATTTCATCTCAATTTTAATAAGAGAGTGTCATGAAACATATTTTGGTTATTAAATTAGTAATATAATATAGCTATATTTTAATTTTAATTTGGATTGCAATTAGAAAATGTCATGTTATATATTTTGATTGTCAAATTTGTAATTAGTCATTGATAATGATATATAAGAGAGATAGAGAAAAGGAGAGAAAGGAGGAGAAACTCTTTAATTTTTAGAGAAAAATATTTAATTTCAATTGTAATAAAGAAGTTATATGTGACATATTTTAATTGTAAAATTAGTAATATATTAAATTACAGGTAATACTCTTTTTTCTATCGGCAAAAAGAGTAAATTACAAGTAATATATTAATTTAGGAATTTGAAGGCAAATTAGTAATGACAAATATCAATATCTAATAAAAAAATTAATTTAAAAAAGTTAAAAATCATTATTGAAGAAGTTGGATAAACACAAATCAAAGTTAATAATAAGTACACAGATATTATCAATCCAGATAGATAGATTTAATTGGACACTACTTTATACTTTTATAAGATGTCAAACGCTACAACTACTTTAATTTTTTTCCATAACACAAGCATGAGACAACATCGAATACAAAGGAAGGAAAGTAGGATACCCTACTAAGATAGATCACTCCAAATATAAATTACATAAATATTGTCCAAAACAACCCCAAGATATTCGTCTAGTGAAAAATTTTCATAGAATACAATAATGTTTAGTTCTAATAACACTAGTAAGTTTTTTAGCCTAGTTGCTAACTCCGGGATTAGGAAAATCGGGAGATGGAGGTTTTGGGTTTAGCTTGAGAGGAGTTTCATGCTCAATAGGTGCAGTCCTTTTAGCATTATTTGGAACATATCTGAGACTGGGAGCATAATCATCATAATCAGTTAGCATCATGCGTCCATGATGATCAATTTCCTGAAATTATCATAGTTGGTAGTTAGCTACAATTACAACAAGATATAAGATACAAATGTTTATATATGATTATAGGTCATCATTTTAAATACAGAAAATACTTATAAGATACAAATAGTTAGTTTTTCTTTACAAATAGAGAAAATCTTATATTCTATTGGGGAGCTAAACTTGTAAATTCGTAGAATTTGAGAAATACGTTTTGAACCTTCAAATGATTTTTCAAACATGTAAAAATATTTTTAGGGGGGGATGGTTTGGATTTTTATAAATCTAAACTGGATCTACTTCAGAACCAATTTTATGGTTTATGAAACCAAACCAGAACTGGATTGAAGAGAAAAATCGGTTCTAAACCAGTTTAAAAAACCAAAAACTAATTTTAAACCGGTTTTATTTATAAACTGGTTTAAAATCCAATTTATTTATAAACCGATTTTAAATCCGGTTTTTTTTAATCCAAATCTAAAATCTAGTTTTTTTTATAAAATCTAGTTTTAAAACCAGATTTTTTAACCAAAAATCCAGTTTTAAAACCAATTTTTGAAAATTCAGTTTTAAAATCAGTTTCTTCAACCAAAAATCCAATTTAAATATAGTTTTTAAAAATCCAATTTTCAAACTAGATATTTTAACAAAATATCCACTTTTAAAACCAGTTTTTAGAAATTCAATTTTCAAACTATAATTTTTTTAAAAGTAAAATTAATACTAAAGTCATTTTAAAGTGTATAGGTTCATTACAACTAGAATTTAGTTCTTTATAAATCTAATGACAATAGCTAATCTATATATGTTAGAGCCATAGACGTACTACTTCTCCAAAAGGACACACTGTTAGTATATCAGTTCAAATATATGCTTCACTTGGTTAATGCATAAAAAGAATGTTATTTGTACAACTATAAAAAATCTGAGAGAATTAGTGAAAACCATACTATAACTGTTTTAGAAAAAAAAAATTGTTGGACAACTTTTGGTTTTCCAAATAACATTGTCACATTGCATATCAACATCTCTCTATAGTTACAAAATAAAATCATGTTGATGCTGAATTATTAATAGGCAAGGGCATCAAATTCTGCCTCGGAATCCCCCTGCCGCCAATAGAAAAGAATTAGAATCCCAAAATTCATATCTGCAGCATACATTCCAAAATTAGGGTGACATGTCATTAAGTGTACATGACAATGTTGTAGTAACATGTTTGCATGATACTGCTTTATTCAAGCAAGTTGACAACCTCAGCCATATTTAGTCTATTCAAGAGGTCTAGTTCAAGACACTTTATTACAATGTTGAACACCTTGTTTATCTCTTTCATTGGACAGGACCCTAAGCTGCTGTCAAGAACTAATTCTTCTTTCTTCTCCTGAACAACAACTTTCACCTGATACCCAATATTAACAAAATGATTCTTTATTAGGTAAGTTCTTATTCCAATACTTTATTAAACAAATGATGTGTTTAAGCAAATCTAATTCTCAAACTGAACATGAATTGATTTTTTGTATTTTAATAAAATAACATGATATTTAAAAAATAGAATTTTAGCATGAATGAATGCCAAGATGCATTAATCTCAAGTAGTAACATGAATATTTGTATATTTTTAGAACATATTTAACGAATTACTACAACATATCTGGATTATTGGACTCTTAAGTCTTAAACAACTCAGTATTAACATTAAAATTAAAATGATGGGCTAATCTCAAAAATTAATGCAGAAAATATTGCAAAGTGCCATAACCTTAGAAAATCAACCAGTTATTTTTTTTCATTAGAGTAGATGAGCTATCTACAGACAACATGGACTAATGTGTCTTGTTGTAAAGCATGTCTACATGGATCAATCTACATCATTGTGTCCTATCAATAGATAAATAGGCTAAGAAATTTTAAATGTCCCATAAAAGTGAGGGCAGCCCAAAAAAAAATTCAAAAAAAGCTGGTCTATGAATCTATGATGAAGAAACCAACCAAAGTTAAGAGTTAAAAGAAAGGCATTAGCCAATCATATCAAACAGAATAATAGAATAATAAAAAATGGAGATTGGATAGACAAATCCCTGATTCCAACCTTCTAGGATATACTTGTTGAAGTTATCTCTAATTTATTTGGAATATAATCTATAATATTTATGCCTTTGACTTTTCAACTTTTATTTGAATTCTATTATGTCCATAACACTTCCATTTTCTCAAACACAACGCAGATTTTGTTTTACAGTAATTATGGAATCAGATACATTCATATATTGGAAAGGTATAGAACTTGAATGTAAAAGTAAACTTCATCTACCATTTCCTTCAGTTCTTAAGGATTAACACTTTCTCTAGCTACAATTTTCCCTTTTTTTATGTATCATAAGCAGATCTGAGATACATGAGGATAATTTTAATAGATGGTGTAATTTATGCACCAATAACTACTCTCTAGCTAGGGCCCCATTGTTCATAATAACATAAGAGTTCTTCTTTCCTTACCTTTGGTTTTGATAGGCTTATGACAAAAGTTGACCATGAACAAGATAACCGCAAACTTGTAATAGTGAACTTGATAACCAAATCGAAAGCTTTGAACTTGATTTTCCCAATGCTCAATTCCTCCGAAGTGGGATGTTGGGTTGGTTGATGTTGAACTAATCTCTGCAATGACATGGAAAGAAAAATTAAGTAGCTTCTAAATTCCAATATAGTTAAAGAATAACGACTTGCCATTCACGAAATAGCTTCCTAGGGTTCAAATTCAAGTTCAAGGAAGCTTGAATTTTTGTTTTGAAATTTCAAATTAAAAAAAATCGATTCGAAGTTCCAAATAAAGCAGAAAAATGCAATAAACAACAAATTAACGAAATTATAACATCAAAGGTAAAGAAGATCATAGAAGTGAATTATACATTAGCACCAGAAGCATGGCAATCAAATTCACTCAACGACTTGAGCTTAGCAGAAATATCCTTCACCAGCTTCAATATCATTTGTCTCGGGTTGTGCCTACAAAAAACAAATAAAATTTACCTTGCAAGAAAACACATCTCAGTGAAAAAATGGAAAAGTAAGCGTACAGCTTCTGGCGGTGGTCGAGAGTGTCTTTAATGGTTCCAAGAGAATCAACGAGGCAGCGGAAAGTGGCGACGAAAGTGTTGATCTGGAAGATTCCAGCGGTGATGGCCTGCGACGGAGACTCACACCGTTGAAGGAGAAGCGCGTTTGATTTGTGCCTAGTGTGAACTGTGTTCACCAAATTAGGGTTTTCCAAATTTGGATCCTGATTTAGATTTGGATCTGGATCTGGATTTAAGTTGGTTAAATGGTTTGGATTAAAAAACCAAACCATAAAATTGATGCAATGTGATTTGGATTTTTTTAAAAAAATTGGTTTTTTTTTTTAAATGGTTTGGTTTGAATTGAGTTTAAAATCCAAGATTTGGATTTTTTTTGCCCAGCCCTACTAAAAATACCAATACCTTTAGTTTTCTGCTTATTGCAATTTGTGGTGTTGTAACTCCATAGCTGGTAGCAAGCAAATCTGTTATGATATTTAAAAATGTCACTTCTCGCATTCTTGAATATATAAAATAATATACAGATCAATTAATAATAATAAATTAATAACACTTAAATCTTATTATGAATCAACCGATACATGCATCCTATTTCTCCTCAAGTATGTAGAGGCGAAAATTTGATCAAAGAAAAAAAAAGAATAATTAAAAGAGCACAATATATATATATATATATATATACTTTCAATTTGGTGATTAATATTCATAATTCTAATATTAATAACCTTAACCATAAACCATTTCCATGATCATTTTCTCAATTGTTCTTGAAAGAAAGCAATAAAATAGAAATTAATAGAAGATATTTACCGAAAAGAAAGTTGGATCCACCATTAGAAGATGCCAAAGCTGCCAAGAACAGCAATGACCAAAATCTAAAAACCTTCATTTTATATCATATACTACTAATGACTTAATGATTATTACTATTATGCGGAACTTGCTTTGCCTTTTAATTTATACAAAGAAAGAAACGATAATAATGGTAGAGACATGGAGCTGTGGTCACTAATTACTAAAAAAGATTCTTTCTCATGTTTCTTATATGCACATTATCATGTATGTCATAGGTTGATGTGAAATAGAGGCATATGGTTATAATTAAGAAAATAAGATGATAAATCTTCAATAATTATGTATTTTCACAATATTTTGTTTTTGTTGTTTTCATTTTTGAAAAACATTAGATAAATTAATGTAATACTAACTAACATTTTGTTTTTACTTTCTGCCTAAATATATTATTTTTTTAAGAAATGTAAAGTACATAAACTCTATATAGAATTGACAAATATAAAGTACATTCATAAAAAGACAAAAAAATTCTCACTCATTATTAACAAATTAATCTATCAGCTTGGTATTGTGCAATCCAACTTGCAATGATACTGATTTCAACATGTCTTTGATTGATCAACCACTGTGGATCACTTTGTTGTGCTGGAAGGATGTCCAAATAGTGAGTACCTGCAGTAACAATAATACTCCCATACTTTTAGTCTCCAGGCCAATAATGCATAATATTAATATAAAGAAAATAACCAAAATTATTTATTTATTGTTAAAAAAATTAAGATTGATATACTAATACCATTGACTATGGTAACAGTAATTAGACTGGTCGAGAAACTCTTCAATACTTTGTAATACATAGTGTATATTATATTATTAAAATATTTATCATTTAATTATAATTAATTTCATATTTATTATTTTTGTATATATTTAATAAACTAACATATATTTATATTAAAATGTCTTACCCGCCTGAGCTATATAAATCTTTTAATCCATTGAAAAAATTATATTACTGACAAATCTTTTGAAGGCCAATTTTGTATATTGTGTTATTTAAAATAAAAATTAATGATAATCAATAATTAATTATTTGGTGAAAATGATTTATTGAAAAAATTGAAAAAATTATTATTTAGATACTTGACTGCCATAATATATTGTTATCCAATTAGGCAGTTATTATACCATATTGTTTCTTACATGAATCAAAATTATCTTCCATATTAAAAGGTCTTGGTTAAAACATTGAAGCATCTTTGTCAATACAAATTGGAACAATGATCTCACTACAAGTCTGTTTATTAAATTAATTAATTTTCTATTAATTAATTAGATATTATATATAAAAAATCAAGAAAAAAGTTGTGCAATTAAATTATCACTTCCTTCTATGTCATAGCAAGAAAAATTTGATAGGTGATTCAAATTGTAAAAGCTTTAAATATCTGATCAATTTTGTCCGTTTTGTTGGCTGCTTTATCAATGGCGTGACATATGCTCTCAACTGATGGTTAATTGTACTAAGTTCCGATAGAATATATATTCTTTAAATGATCCTTTAGAACTTCAATATTTTTCAATTTCCTAAAAATTTTAAATTAATGTAGTATATAATAGGTTAATAATAATAATAATAATAATAATAATAATAATAATAATAATATGGAACAAAAATTATATATATTTGACTTACTTGCAAATCTTAAATCTTTTGTTCAGAATTGAGAGGATACCAGGTCTCTTGACTATTTTATCAATCTCATACCAAAATTTTTAAATAGTATAATAGCAGCTCTTACTTATTTCTTACATAATAAAGGAGCAAATTAAATTAATTACTTTTTAGAATTTATTATTAATTTTTTTTACTAAAATACACATTATTTTAATAATTAATATAAACTTTATAAAATAATGACATATGTATAATTTATTACCCTAAAATCATTGGATACAATATAATAATATTTATGTTGTGGGACAACACCATCACAATAGAAAATCAGGGCGAGTGAAGCTAAAGCATCATATGCAATATGAGGATACTTTAGCCGAAACCATGTTGCAAGTACTAGTAGATAAACAAAAAAAATTAAAATAAATATTAATGATATATATACACAATAAAATTTAAAAATATTTTTATAAATTTTGTATGCAAAGTTAATAATATGTAGTATGACTTACTTCTATCGTAGGAGTCTCCATAAACAATGATTGGACAATCATAAGCATTGAGAACCTTTTTGACGTGTAGAAGGATAGCAGCATAATATGCTAATGCTTGCACTGAATTTAAATATCCCATAGTGGTTGCATTTTTCAAAGCTTCTTCGTATGAGCCAAATAGAAATAATTTTTCATAATACCTATGCTGTTGATAATAATAATAATAAAACAACATTCAATTAATTTCTTAGTTGATTAGTGTGTGATACAAATAACAATATAAAATGTATACAACGACATAAATAAATTAAACATGACAATAGAGATTATATATTTATTTCATCTATTTAGTCGTAGACAGAAATGTACAAATATTTACTTAGATTATATTGGGCACGTAATTAATGTTAGGAAATTATTTAATTTCCTAACTTATTTGTGGGCAATACATATATCAATTATAATCACAAATGATGTTATTTCAAATTAAATGACTTATGACTTATATAATGATGATCTTATTTATTGTTATAAATGCTAATTGAATAAGTCATTATTACTTTTGATTTGGAATTAAATGAGAATAAAACCGGATATTATCTTTTGTTCCTTAGATAATTATCTTTTTGGATTTTAGATATATATTATCTTTTGGGCTTTAGATACTATTTTATTTGGGCTTAAGGGTTTAATGGGTGCCATGCTCAAATATAAATAGACCTTCAGGGTTTCGGTCCCCAATATAACACAGCCGCCTTTGTTGCTCTTTCCCCATCAAAAGAGTTACAGTTTAGCCGCTTAGGAATACAGAAGACTTTGGTTGAGGAAGATTGAAAGAACCACAAGATCCAAACTCTTCCGATCGTATGATTCATATTTATGAATTCAGGTACGCTTCTACATTATGTTATTTTTGGTGATTCAATATGGATGATCTGGGATTTAAAAATTAATTTATTCCAACAAGTGGTATCAAAGCCATCCATAATTTAATCATCGAAAATATTCGGTTTTTATTTTTAATTACTGAATTGATATATGGATCGATGTATATATGTTTTTTTTTTTATTACATTACGATGTTATATATATTTGTGCGACTGTGTCTGTTAGTGTATATGTATTTAGTATTGTTCCACATATACAACGTAACATATCGCCGTTTTGGTTGCTTTTGAATATATACGTCGCATATATATAGCTGCTACTGTTGGACGAACAGGAGATTAATTTTTTTTTTATGCCAATGGCCGTTGATTGCAATTCCTTATATGCATATATATGTGTATCATTATGTATGGATATTTATATATATATTATTATTATTTGGTTATGCCTTAAGGTATACTTGTATACATATATATATTTTATACGAGACTGATTTGGCATTTAATTTATATAATGATTAATTTTAATTTTAATGAATTATTCTTTTGAGATATAAAGGATTATTATACCTATTAATTTTATAAAGATGGATTCTAATTTTAACGGATCAAAAATTTTTTGGCACATAAATTATAATTATATTTTTTTCTTTAAAGATCTCAAAAGACATCATTAAGATTTAATTCCTTTTGAAATTTAAGTATTTTAATTGTTACATAAAGAAACTAGTAACAATTGGATTAGTATACCCATCTATTTTAAAAAGATTTGGTTTTGAAATAAATTGATTGAACATTATGCTGCCAAAGTAGCCTCTTTTGTGAAAATTGATTTATTCAAAACATAAGGAATATGGTGATATGTAATTCATGCGAATATTGGTTGGCCCAAAGGAAGACCTATATTTAGCCGAATTACATGCACATATTAATGGTAAATAAATATTTGGGTAACTAAGAATAAAGTAATACTTATTATTTATGCGAACAATAATCGGCCCAAAGGAAGTTTATTGTTTGGCCAAATAATAAGCATTGCACACTTTTGTTTATTTTCTATTAATTATGCGGTCAATAATCGGCCCAAAGGAAGGTTATTGTTTGGCCAATTAATAGAAAATATATGCGGTAATAAATAGGTTGCGAAGTTTAAGTTTCCATGTGTGCATTAAGTCGGTCCAAAGAAAGGCTTAATGTGTGACAGGAATTTTGACAATATTTGATTACTGCAATGAGAGTATCACTTACAGTTAATTTTTCTATCCAAAGATTTAAAATTAATGTTGTGTTATATATCTCAATATGGATTTTTACCCATTAATATCTAATATTTACTGCATGTTCTTTTTGTTCTAATCCAGAAACTATGGCTTTAGCTACCAATGTTTCTGTGCAAATTAGCAGTATTCCTATGCTGAATGGTTCAAACTTTAAAGTTTGGAAGGATACCGTGGAGATTGTCCTCGGTTGTATAAACGTAGATATAGCTCTTCGATAGGAGAAACCCACTTCCACTCCGGAAAACCTCAATGAGGTTAAAATAAAGAAGTGGGAGAGATCCAATCGAATGAGCATTATGATCATGAAACGCTCAATTCCTGAGGCGTTTCGGGGCTCAATTACTGAGGATAAAGATGCCAAACAGTTCCTAAAAGATGTAGAAAAAATTCTTTACTAAGAATGAAAAGGCGGAGGCAAGTAGTCTTTTGAGCAAACTTGTCTCCATGAGGTATAAAGGTACAAGGAATATAAGGGAGCACATTATGGAAATGTCTCATCTTGCTTCAAAATTGAAAGCACTAAAGTTAGAGTTGTCTGAAGATTTACTCGTGCATTTCATTTTGATTTCCCTTCCTGCACACTTTGGGCAATTCAAAGTGAGTTATAACACTTTGAAGGACACTTGGTCCTTAAATGAGCTTATATCTCACTGTGTGCAAGAAGAAGAGAGGCTACAGCAAGATAAGACTGAAAGTGCTCACATGACTTCATCTTCTCAGTATAAAAGAAAGCGTGATACTACTGCGGATGTGCCTTCTCAGCAGAAAAAGGCTAAGAAACAGGATTAGGTTTCAACCTGTTTCTTCTGTAAAGAAGGTGGGACACGTGAAGAAGGATTGTACCAAATATGCCACCTGGCGTGTGAAGAAGGGTATAATTCTCACTTTCGTTTGTTCTGAGGCTAGTTTAAGTTATGCACCTGTTGATACTTGGTGGGTAGATTCTGCTGCTACTACTCATGTAAGTGTCACCATGCAGGGTTGCCTATGGAGCCAACTGCCAAGTGATGCTGAAAGATACATCTACGTGGCAGACGGCAATATAGTTGCAGTCGAAGCTATAGGAACCTTTAGATTATGTTCCACGAGTGGATTTTATTTGGATTTATTAGAGATATTTTATGTACCGTCATTTAGACGAAATTTGGTTTCTGTTTCTCGTTTGGACAAATCAGGTTATTTTTGTTCATTCGGAGACAATAAAGTCAGTCTCTTTTATAATTCGAATAATATTTGCTCTGGTCATTTGGTGGATAATCTATATAGGCTTAACTTAAATTCCTATAATAATGAAATACTGCAAATGGGTACAAAACAAAAACTAAATGAGAATTCGGCATCGTTATGGCACAAATGCCTAGGCCACATCTCTAAACAGAGAATTCAGGGGCTCATGTCGGATGGAATTCTTGGACCCCTAAATTTGGCAGACTTTGGAGTCTGCATTGAGTGCATAAAGGGGAAAAGGACAAACGAAAGAAAATTAGGTGCCGAGAGAGCTAGAGATGTCTTAGAACTAATACATACCGATATATGTGGCCCATTCCCTACTGTCTCTTGGAATGGATAACGGTACTTTATTACGTTCATAGATGATTACTCTCGTTACGGGTACCTATATTTAATCCATGAAAAGTCCCAAGCCTTGGATGTTTTCAAGTCTTTCAAAGCTGAAGTTGAACTTCAACTTGGAAAGAAAATTAAAGCTGTCAAATCTGATCGTGGTGGTGAATACTATGGAAGATATGACGGTTCAGGTGAGCAACGTCCCGGGCCTTTTGCTCTTTTCCTAGAGGAGTGTGGTATTGTTCCGCAATACACCATGCCAGGCAAACCTAGCATGAATGGTGTTGCAGAGCGAAGGAACCGAACTCTTAAGGACATGGTGAGAAGTATGATTAGTCATTCTTCCTTGCCTGAATCACTCTGGGGAGAAGCATTAAAGACCGCAGTGTACATCCTTAATAGGGTGCCAAGCAAAGCAGTTAACAAAACCCCATATAAAATTTGGACTGGAAAAAGGTCCAGTATAAAGCATCTGCATATTTGGGGATGTCCAGCTGAGGCGCAACCTTATAGGCCGCATGAAAGAAAATTGGACTCAAGAACAATTAGTTGCTACTTTGTTGGTTACGCTGAGCGCTCACGGGGGTACAAGTTTTACAATCCTGCATCAAGGTCTATTTTGAAACAGGAAATACGAGATTTCTTGAGGATGTTGAGTTTGGGGGGAAGGAGATATTAGAAATGTTGCTTTTGATGAGGATTCTGTAACTGACAATGATCAGGTCTTTGTACCTATTATTGTTCAAGACACAGTTATAGTACAAAAACACAATGAGAATCCTACTGTAGATCCAGTTACAGTACAAGAGAACAATGAGAATATCGTTGTTGCTCAAGATACTGCTACAGCACAGAAAAATAATGAGAATCCTCCTCAATCCCAATCCATACAGCAAGCTCAACAACCTCAAGAAGTGTCATTAAGGAGATCCAATAGAGAAAAGAGAAAATCCATCTATGATCTCAAACAAGCTTCCTGTTAAATGGTATCACAAGTTTAATCAAGTCATTACCTCATATGATTTTGAGGTAAATATTATAGATGAATGTGTATACCGCAAGTTCAGTAGGAGTAAATATATCCTTTTGGTTTTATATGTTGATGATATTCTACTTGCCAGCAACGATATAGGCTTGTTGCATGAAACTAAGAAATTTCTATCGAATAAATTCGAAATGAAAGATCTTGGTAATGCTTCTTTTGTATTAGGAATCGAGATACTAAGAGATCGTTCTCAAGGTATCTTGGATTATCACAAAAGAACTATATCGAAAAGATTTTAAGTAGATATGGCATGAAAAGTTGTAGACCAATGGACACACCCGTAACTAAAGGAGACAAGTTCAGTCTCAAACAATGCCCTGAAAATGATCTTGAGAGGATAGCAATGCATGATAAACCTTATACATTAGCACTAGGGAATTTAATGTATGCTCAAGTCTACATACATCCTGATATATCATTTATAGTGGGAGTGTTAGGTAGATACTTGAGCAATCCGGATATGGATCATTGGATAGCTGTTAAACGCATAATGCGTTATCTAAAGAGAACAAAGGATTACATGCTTATTTATCGGAGATCAGAAAATTTGGAGATCATTAGGTACTCTGATTCCGATTTCATGGCATATGGTTGCGAAACTTTGTCACTAAGCTTCATATAGTAGATGACATTGAAAGGGCCATTAAAGATATTTTGTGACAATAAGTCAGTAAGTACTATACTCCAATAACAATAAGAGCTTGACAAAATCGAAGCATATAGACATCAAGTTTCTTAGTTGTCAAGGAGAAAGTTTAAGAAAAACAGATTTCCATAAGACATATGGAAACAGAGTATATGCTAGCAGACCCATTACCAAGGGATTGAACCCTAAAATTTTTCATGAGCACACTGCTCGGATGGGTGTCAATATTTATGATGCCTTGGTTTAGTGGGAGTTTATTTCATGCTATATGTCCTATGACAGATATTGAGTTATTTTTCTGCAGAATTAAGTTGATGGTTTATTTCATGTTATATGAAATGTTCATTTTGTAATATTTGTATTGTATTTGATCTCAATAAAGTTGGACCAGATGGAAATAGACATGCATGAGATCACTTGGCATGTAATTTTCATATTACTCATCCAAATTTGATCTATGTCGTTAAGTATATTAGGATGGTGATTGGTGTGGTTTAGTCACGGCATTTAATGTGATAAAAGCTGCGGTAGTTCCATATCTAATGTATGAGACGGACCAGATTGTTAAAGTAATGAAAGAAATAGCATTCAGATGCGCGCATAAAGTTTATAAAATGTGATTATGTCAAGAAAGAATATATGTATAGCCCAAGTGGGAGATTGTTACGAAATTATTTAATTTCCTAACTTATTTGTGGGCAATACATATATCAATTATAATCACAAATGATGCTATTTCAAATTAAATGACTTATATAATGATGATCTCATTTATTGTTATAAATGCTAATTGAATAAGTCATTATTACTTTTGATTTGGAATTAAATGAGAATAAAACCGGATATTATCTTTTGTTCCTTAGATAATTATCTTTTTGGATTTTAGATATATTATCTTTTGGGCTTTAGATACTATTTTATTTGGGCTTAAGGGTTTAATGGGTGCCATGCTCAAATATAAATAGACCTTCAGGGTTTCGGTCCCCAATATACCAAAGCCGCCTTTGTTGCTCTTTCCCCATCAAAAGAGTTACAGTTCAGCCGCCTAGGAATACAGAAGGCTTTGGTTGAGGAAGATTGAAAGAACCACAAGATCCAAACTCTTCCGATCGTATGATTCATATTTATGAATTCAGGTACGCTTCCGCATTATGTTATTTTTGGTGATTCAATATGGATGATCTAGGATTTGAAAATTAATTTATTCCAACAATTAAGACTATCACCACTACTCTTCTAACTCGATCATCAATTTCCGACAAATTAAAGAACTATAACTACTTGAAAGAAATTGACACCCCCATATACCCTTTTTAGGACGCTCTTACATTTTTCATGTTCTCTACAAAATAATTTTGAAAATTAAATAAAAAAGAGAAAAATTTTCATTATGATTTACAAAATGTCAAGCATGTTCTCTAAAGAATCACAATTAATTATTACCTCAATGTATACAAGAGCATTGAAACAAAGAGTATTGTCTTTGAGAAATTCAGCCACGATAACTCTGTCTTTTAAAAAAGATTCGGCATTAAATCATACAAAAATGGGTGCCTCCGATTTAGAACCACCCTAATTCTTAAAATCTATCACATATCTTTATTTAAAAGTGATATAATTTTTAGGGTTATAATTGAAATAGTCTAATCTTTGCGTGAAATAATAAAACATGTTAACAACATGATCATGATAGATGATACTATGTTTTAGTATTTTGTGAAACTATTCCTAGCCTAGAAAATTTAGCTCCTAAAACGCAAATTGTTAATGTGCCTAAAAAGATGATTAGAGAAAATCACTTCAATACTAATACGTGCATTTTAAAGATCCTAATGTGGTTTCTTTTTTCTTATGAAGTGAATGATAAAGAGGCTAAGGAAAAGAAAAAGATGGTGCGAGAACGGAAGAGAAGTGGCTGAAACTTATATAGAGTGTCTCTTTCTTTCTTTCTTTCTTTAATTTCTTTCTTTCATTGTCTATCTTTCAAATGAGTGCAAATTAAATAGAGGGGCTCTAAAAAAAAATAATACTAACCAGCCACCTAAAATCATAAATGTTAAATGATTTTCTCTTCGAAACAAATGCTCCACATACAAGTCATAGCGAAATGTTTCTTTTTCATGCTAAAACCACAAATAGCAACTCCATTTTTGTATTTATATTTTTATATTTTGCTTCATATACCCCTCTATAATTAAAACCTATTATCCCTTTCAATATAGTAATATTAGTAATAAAGCTTTAGATTAACATTAAATTTGAATTGACTTAGGGCACGATCTATGATCCCTCCAATTCGTCTAGGAATAATAATTAAATTTGTTATATTATTGTTAACAATAGTGTGATGTATGTGTCCTGTTTTTTTTTTTCAGAATTTTGGTGAAAAGAAAATATAAAAAATAATAAAAATAATAAATTTTGTTTTTTACTTTTATCTTTTTAATTTTTCAAATAGAAAATATTTAAAAATACAAACCAAACGAACATTTAATATATTATATGAGACAACAATATATTACATATATAACTATTTAAATATACTACTATTTTAAATTTTTAGAATAAGTGATTTTGTGATGGTAGTTTTTTTCTTTTATACAATAATCTAATTATTAATTTAAATATGTATTAATTTTATAATTTACACAATAATAATATTACCAATAATAATAATAAGGCCTTATTACTAATGGTATGGAGATCTATTAAAATTAAACTAGGTGTATAGTAAATTTCATCATAATACATAACACTATTGTTTCTCCGAATAAATCAATTATTTAGAATTTAGAAGTCATTTTTTATTTCATCATAATATTTTATTTTAATATGATATTATTTTAAAATTAATTATGTTATGTGTATAAAAAGATAATTATTAAATCAGTTATTGATATAAAATATATTAAAAAATAAAATACACATTAAAATCAATTAAATAATATATATAATATTTTATTTGATGGCTTATTTTTAGTGTGTATATGTATTTTTTTTTTAAATATACCAGAAGATACTAACTACCTATTTATTTAGCTTCACTTAATTACTAAAACAAAATTCTTTAAGCACTACGTAGAACCTTACCTTTGAGATTAGGAAAAAGATTTCTATCATTTATGAGGAGATTCTAAGTGAGGTATATACTTCCCTGAAAAAAAGTGTTTTATGAATGGTCAATTTAATTAGACATAAAAAGAATAAATTAGAAAAAAAGTAAAATAAATTGTAAAGTATGATACTAATTTCAGTACCTACATAGCTCACCCTATCTGCATAATAATTGTGCATAAAATTATAAGCATCATTGAACATAATTGGTGAAGCACATTATTTATCAACACATAATATATACAGAAGCATAGGGAATAGTAAGACACTTATTTTACATATTATTTTGAAATGAGATTAATTAAAGTAGTGACCTTTGATATTATCATCCAGATAGGACCAAAAGATGATAGTGCTCAATAAATTTTATGTCAATTATATTTCTTGTTTTAAATGAGATTTTTTTTATATTTGCATCATGATGAGTATGAAGGTGGTGTATTTTTTTTACTGTTTTATTAGTGTTCTCTATATGATTGTATTTTTTTGCTTTGTGAGCTGTACATCATTTATACATCTCCTTTGTTTTAGGGTCAAATATTTCTAAATTATATTAAAAATATTATTTAACCCAAAAAATCAATAAGACTTTCACATGAGTAATTAGTTGATTCTCCCTATCAATATTTTATTACCGTGAAAAATTGTATATAGAATTTGAAATAAAGTGTTAAATAAATTTTTTACCATATTGAAAGCTTAGGCAACCGGCCAAATTACTAAAGCTACAAGCATTTAATGGATATATATTAATTGTAAATCAACATAATTAAATCAGGATATATATATATATATTGAAAGTGATGATGTCTATGTTGTCCGATCCATGGCATAAGAGGACGAGGATACTTGAACAGAAAATTTTGTAATTTATTACCACTCTTAAATTATAGTGTATATATACTTTATCTTTTAATTTTAGTAACGATATTATTCTTCCTTATTTAATAAGGGTCAACTTTTGCATAGTTTATAATAAAGATAATGTATGTTGATTTTGATCTTGAAAGAATATATATATATATATATATATATACGATTTAATTTGCTTTTTATTTCTTTTAAAAATTCAACATTTTAATTTAATTTCTAAAAAGTATACACGGGAATTAAGTTAAATTAACTTTGTTATCCTTAAATATCACGTCTCACAGAAATGTAATAATTAAGCGATGATTTTTATTTTATACTACAGCTCAGTAAAAGTCAATATAACATTTATAACTTCGCTAATATTTAAATATATCTTTAATTAGAAAAAAAACTAAACGTTAAATCTTTAAGAGATTAAATTAAATTATGTGTGTTTAAATATCACTTTAAATATTAATCCCTAAAAATATTAAGAGATGGCATGTATAATATGTATATATTTTTTCAAAGGATATATACCAGCTAAACTTCATATAAAATTGAGTGAGAGTGTAAAGTATAATTTTCTTCTTTAAAAATATTTTTTATTCATTGCTCTTCTTGTTAAACAAAATGGTTGTTTTAGATTAATTTTAATGCTTTTTTTAATTATGTAATATATTTAAAATATTTTTGCTTTAATAAATAATAATATGTACTATTTTTTAATTTATTCCAAGAATATATATTAAAAATAAGACTGAACATTCTGACACGTGAAGATATTTATCTGTGACTGAAAAATTTTTTTATCTTTTTTTAAGCCATGCTTGGCCACAAAAAATACGAGTGTCAATGAGTATAGTATCCAAAATATATCCGACATATAAACACGACAAATTAACAAAATATCCATACTTCATACATACAAACTTAAATGAAAAATATAACCTATCATTAACATCAGTTTTTATTTAACATATCATGTTATTAGAAGTTATGAGTACACATATATAACACTTTCAAGAGCACAAATTCAAACTAACAAAATTAAACTAAATTCTCATGTTACACTCTAATATTAAACTACATCTTTATAAATAATCTAGAGATCTCTGCATCAAATTTTTTTGTGACTTTTCTCTGCAAGTTAAACGTTAGCAGGAGAGATCTTGTCATAGAATTTCCTATTTGGTATTAAAAATCAAATGAGGAATAAAATTCAAGAGTTAATAATTTAAAATTAAAATTTTCAATTGTTCTAATAACACAACCTCATTTATTAAAACATGATTATCCAATTATTGTAAAATGTACACATCTAGTTCACCTGTTTTTATCATTACTATTTATATTTTCATACATCTTTCAAAAAGAAAAAATCAAAACCAATCAAGTTTGATTCTTAGATTTTAATAAGTGAGAGGAGAAGAATTCACATTAAGACCCAGAACTTTTGAAATATCTTGTTATGAGCTGATTTTAAATTTATTTATTTGAGAGATTTTATTTTCAAAAATTATTTCATTGAGAATAATTAAATTCAGTTTTGATAATTAAAATAAAGATTTTACTTAATTTCATAATTATTGAGTTATTTTTTCCATTTAAATTATAGCATTAGTAGTTATGAAATAATAAGAATTTTACACGATTTGGACTAAATAATTAATATTTTAAAATATTAATACTGATGTTTTGGAAAATAAACAAATTAATTATATTATCTCTAATTCTTGTATTTGAACATTTTATTGAAAAATAATTTGTAAAATTGATGAACAAATAGTATTTTTATACATTATTATTGTTGGATTAGAATTTATTTTGAATTACTATATTATTCCTATTTTTATTTGAAATTACAAAATTACCCTTAAACCTAATTTTACCTAAACCCTAATTTTTCCAATTCCTAACCCTAACAGATGCAGCCGTCACCCCCCCTTTTCCCAATTGTACATGCACACACGCAGAAATAAGGGAGGAAGAATAGGGAAGAGAGAAACAGGAAGAAAAGAGGGGAAGAAGAAGGACGGCGCCAGCGGACATCACTGCCACCGCACCGTGGTGTCACCGTTAAAGGAGAGGAAGCCGAGAACCATAACCACAAAACAGAGGAGAGAGCGCGCACGCAGGGGAGGAAAGAGTCGCCTAGCTCGCCGCCACTACGCTGCTCGGGACTGTCGCACTACCGTCGCAAGGATGAGGGAGAAGAAGCTGATTCTGTTACAGCCACTCCAGGAGGAGAAATCAGAAGCGCCGCCACGCCTTTGGCGCCGAGAAACGCCACTCCCGCAGCTGAGGTCCACACTGGTAAGAATTTTGAGTTTGGTTACTGTTCTTTTGATTTCGGGAAGATTATTGACAATGCGTGGTTGTACAGCTGCTATTATCAAAGATTCGGGCCACCGCAATCACTCGAGGTAGTTGTAGGAGCTGCTGTCGCTATGCTGTCTCATTCTTCTTTAGCCGCAATGAGTCATTCTAGCCTTGAAACCCTTATTGCTATTTTTTTCAGCTATAAATTATTGAGAATTTTACGATGTTCATATCCCAGGGTCGAGTTTCAGAAATTGTATAATTAAAATAAAAGCCAATGTGGTGTCATCTTGCTTCGTTTCTTGCGGTGAGACTATTTGGTTCCGTTCCTTTTTACCACAATATTTTGTTGACAATTATGTTGTAATTTTGTTTAATATCCATTTTGTGTTAATTCCAATTTTATGACAGATAAATTGTCGTTACTGTAAACCTTGATTATCGCTGTTGATATTGCTTGGGAATCAATGAGGCTGCTGCCGCAAGTTAAAAATAGAAAGAGGACTCTTGACACGTTAACTTATAAGGGGTTCGATTTTGAAGTAGGGGCCTTTTTAGAAAACCACACTTTATGAATTGGAATTATTATATATGGATATTGATGTGAGAAAATGTATCTTTGAGTGATTGTATAAGTCTTATGTAATTGTTGGTTGTCTTGGATGAATATGAATGCTTGTTTGGCTGAGTTATTGTTCAGTTTTGTGAAATAGATTGTTCTCGAAATGCTTCTTTAAAGTTATTTTGTAAAAGCTTTGAAATCGAGTATACCTTGTTGGAAATTGATTTGAGTTTGAATTGGGGCTCTTGAAATATGATAATGATGCACTTTTAAAAACAATTTAATTTTGAACTGATTTGATTTGGAACCCGATAAGGAGGGTTGCAGAGTGATTTGGTTGGGACCCGAAAAAGGTGGCAGAGTCCATGTTTTAGGGAAGATACTGCCAAAATTTCTGTGAAAATCCAAGAATTCTATTCGAAATGTTATTCAGAGACTCATGAGTCTAACACTTGTACTATTTTACTTGGACTATTTACAAAGGTGATGAATTGTGTTTTGAAATAAATTACTGAAAAGAGAATTATGATTCAGCTTTGTTTCTTAAGAAAAGTATTTTTACTTTTGGATACAAGACATTTAGAAGAAGCTTGTGTCGTAAGCTGTTTTACAGGTGAAAAGGGTTTATGTCTTTGAAATTAACTTGAGAGTTTCAATTGGAGGAGTTTTAGTATTTTGAAAGAATTTGAATCTTGATTGATAAACCTTATTTTTATGATGTTTTGGGAAAAGTTTAAAGTATCCTTTAAAGTTCTGGTTTAGGAAACAAAAATAATTTCCGAGCCGGTGGAAACGTCTCATATTTTTAACATGGGGTTGAAATTGATCTTAGTTTAAGTAAAAGAAAGGATTTTTAAAATGTGGTTGGAGTAACTAATTACACGACTCAGTTTGATCTAAATTCTATTCTTATTCTTATTTATTCAACTCAAGAAAATTAAGGTTTTATAGATTTTTAAACGAAGTTGATGAAATGAGTTATGTTATTCTCCCCTAAAGTCTTGAGACTCTACTGAGGAACTTTTGCTACCAAATCCATTTTAGAATGAATGATTTTGAATCTCTCAGAAAAAGGCTTTTGATTTGGTGTGGTTCCTGAAATGGTTGGAAAGGTGTGTAGAGTGGCCTTGTTTTAAAAAGGGTAACTAACGTTTGAGGAAAAGTGGCTTATGAGTCTGAAATAATTTGAGAAGTGAGAATTTTAAGGCCAAGGGTGAAAAGAATTGATTTTTTTATTTCAAAGTAAAGTGAATTGAGAAAAAGTGATTTATGGCTTGAATGATGATTTTATGACTTTGATGATGTGGGATGGTGGAAGTGCTATTATGTTATGAGCCGGAATGGCTGCATATGATAATGAATTATCGTTGATTGTGGAATATGTTATGAGCCGGATGGCTAAGTATGAATAATGGATGATTATTGAGTTGATAAAGTGATGGTTGCACTTCCAATTATCTGAGATACGAGTTTTCCTGGGAAAAGGCAGTGGCTAACCACCACGTGCTCCAAGTTGAGACTCGATACTCTACCAACCCTATGTCGTAAGTGTGGCCGGACATTGTGAAAGTTTCGGATAAGATCGCCCCCGTGGATAAACACCAGTGTGGGTGTTGTATGATTATGATTATGATTGTGAATAACTCGAGTTGGGGATGCACGACAGAGGGACAGGCCAATGGTTAGCTACCAGGACTTATAGGGTTGGCTTTATAACCGACAAATGAGACTCATCAGCCACTAAGACAGGCATTCATCATATGCATCTATATGACATTGTTTGGGTGTGCATATTGTACTTGATTTGCCTATGTGATTAATTAGGTTTAACTGCTATTTGCTCTACTTGAAGTAATTATTTGTTTGTGCTTGAACTTTCCTATTTGTGTTTGCGACTGAAACTCTGTTGGACTGTAGTGATTGGTTGTTGTTTGGATTGCTTGGGCCTAGGGTCGTGGTTGATTATGAGATGGGCCAAAGGTTGTGTTTGGTTTTGTATTTTTGGTTTAGAAAAGTATGAAAAACTAAACTGGTTCAGCATAGACTTAATGAACCTATGTTTGGAATAGCTTGGTCATTCATGCTGTATAAGAAAGACTTTCAAAAAGGCTTTTAATTTATTTTATTGAGGAATTAACAGTTTTCTCTTTCAGAAAGGATTTTGAATTTTTTATATTAAACCTTTGGTTTTGAAAAGATGCATAAGACGGTTATTAATCACTGTAATGATTTTATTTTCACGTATCCTATTATAGTAATTCTGTAATCCTATAATGAGAACCCTTTCGAGGACGATGGTCTCATTCCTCTACAGGTGTTTCCTTTTCAGGATATGGAGGAGGAAGTCTCGAAGAGTTTGTTCTGTTTTCCATTTATATGATGTGTTGTACTGTTTTAGATATTATGCTTTTCCTCGCCTTTATCTTTATACATTCTGTAAGAGGGATAGGAACTGTGTTAGGTAATGCTTGTAAAATTATTAATATGTATATATATAGGTATCCTTTGCAAGTATTGATATTTGTATGGATGTATGTTATCTATTAAAAATTCTCTTGAGCGGTAATACGATTTAAGTTTTTAAACAGGTTCATATTTTAATATTAAATATTATAAAAGTTGTCATAAAACCCGAGCTATCAGAGTCACGCAGCCGGAAGCGTAAGCTTTAATAGTTAGGGTGTTACATTCACTCTAGAAATTATCTTTTTTGAATTTTTTTTCTTTTAATCCCGTAACTCAAATTTGAAATACAAAAATTAACATACGATTCTATTTTCTATATAAAATGTATTAGCATTAACCTAAATATGCTTACATCTAACAAAAAATAATAAATATATATACCGTATCATTAACTTTAATTTTTATTTAGCATATTATGTTATTATTAGTAGTTGTGAGTACAATATGTATAGAGGTGAGATTACTAATAATTATTCACATGAGTCCACAATCTTATTACACTATATTATTAGTCTATACTTGAAATAGATTTAAAATTACGAATATAATTTTGATACTTATTTTAAAATAAAAAATTTCACATGGTCAATCAATAAGATTTAAGGATGGTCTAATTGTAGAGAATAACATTTATTTCACGCAGTTATATATACATACTATGTTTATACTTATTTTAGAACAGAAATATTAAAAAGAAAAAAAAATATATAGTGTTACTTCACTACAAAAAAAAGCACTTTTTTGTAGCGGTTTTTTTTTTCTATTTTGCGGGGTTTTTGACCCCCGCAAATTGTGTTGCGGCAGTTTTAGAAACTCCTGCAGTTACGTGTCCTGCAAATAGTTTGCGTCGGTTTTTGAAAAACCGCTGGTACGTTACACAAATTACGGCAGTTTTATGTCCGCTGTAAATTGTGGCAGTTTTTTTATTTGCTGCGTTTTAAAACCCCCGCAATTTTGTGACGCAAAATTTAAAAAAAAAATTGTGGGAGTTTGAAACCCCCGGAAATTTATGAGCAAATATTAAAAAAAATAAATTAAAACCATCAAAACCAATCCAAAACTATATTACATCCAATATGTCAATTCCAAATTTGAGATACAAAATTAAAAAAAGTATACTCAATTGTAGATAACATCTCACTACATTAGAAATTTAGACTAATAAAATTTTAGTTGAATACAATAAGTAAATTAAAACAACATGCATATCAAAATTTGAACTCATTGTTTAACTTTTATGAGATATCATAGAAAAGTATCAACACATACACTTCTAAAATTCTGAGTATGCCATTCTTCCTCTTCTCTGCATCAAGTACACAAAACAAAACAACACAACAAAAACTCAAGTAACTCAACTAAAATGAATAAAGCTATGACACATAAAATACACAAAAAAGAAAAAAGGTTTGGTTCCATGGTTCGAGAAAAGAACGATAAAAACTTTATTTTTTTTCTATTTTATTTTTATATGCACCCCAATACAAACACTATCCTCGATATCAAATGCATATACCAATTAAAGAGAATAAAATAAAAAATTCAACATGTGCTTTTGTTTAGGGGAGCAAAGAATAAAATTCCACATGTTCAGAAGCACTCACCAACAAACCCAGTTTTAATGAATTAAATAAAAAAATATGAAAAGTCCAAAACAGTTGGCTTTGTCACTACGCACTACCACTTCCAATACAATTAATAGGCTTATCATAGGACAATTGATGATGAATGCAAAAAGAGAAGTTTTGTTACTTCACCTTTGGATTTTCCTTATTCAATCCAAGATATGAGAATAATCTTCCAGCTTCACAAAATGCTTTCACAAGAAAGAAAAAGTTAATAGTATTACAGTAAACAATATATTTAATATTGTATTTGTGCACATATTTTCTACACACAAGAGAAACTATGTAATTAAAGTCCCAAATATGTGGGAGATCATGAAAAGTGACAACAATGATTCTTCATTAGTAGTACTAGTATGAAGAGCCGTAGTATTCAACCTTTTATAGTTGTATTGAAGAGAAATAATTGATCACTTTACTTAGAAAACAATCTAATTTATATTGGTGAATTCGTTAATTTCTGGTTTTGTAATAATATGGCTGATATATATAATTGTTGTATCTTATATCCTTAGTGTTTCAGAAAAAGATTTCAGCAAAGAGGACAATTAGACCAGATACAAATAGGTTGCCTTAAGATGCAATCCAAAATCAAATCTTGAGCGAATTTTTACAATGACAATTTGCACTCTCTTAAAAAGTAACCATCAATATCAAAGAATAAGCTACCTACAATGAAAAGTTATTGCACAATAACATTAGGCACCAATCATACAGTTACACAAGATTAGGTAAAAGGAATCCTCACACCCTATGTAGGTAAAGTAGTAATAATGCTAAATATAAATACAACACTATCAATGAAGCCTAATGATAATATAAAATTCAACAGTGATAACCATGTAATAAGTTTTAAAGAAAGAAGTAAAATTACCTAGAAGTGATAATCCAACTAAAACATCAACCAGAATTGGATCCAAATTAAAACTTTTATAGGATAATAACGCATAAGAACTAATCAATTTTCATACTTCAGAAATAGGTTCATTAGTAAGGATAGACCTTAGAGAGATTGATCCATGGATCTCAACAAGGCCAATATGAGTTTGCTGTTATTGTAAGTCCAATACAAGCTATTCAAGGCTTCAAGCTAGTTACTCACAGAAGCTAGTTCCATAGTTGAGCAAGAAAAAATTGTAATATGAATTTTAGTTACCTTCCAGGTGTAAGCAAAGAGAAGGAGGGACACATGCTTTATAGATCCTGCCTGGGTAGTAGTTGCCCACTATTTTTAGCACTGCCAGCAGCAAGCTCATAAAAGTAGATGCGAACCTATAAAAGCCTGTGCAACCATCCATCAACTATTAACTCTTTTACTTAACAAACCTTAATTACATTTCAGGATAACCAATTGTCAAATAGAATATTAGTGCAATTTCTGATATGGCTGGACTTACTTGCATCCAACAGAATCACAAATTGTTCTGCATTTTTAGGCATCGCCGAAATGGCTACCTCTATTGTGAACACCAACAACTGAGTAAGCCTTCAAGATTTCAAAACAAATTGTGTTAGAAACCAACTCATCAAAATAGACTCATTTTTTTCTTATGTTTTTTGTGGAAGTCAGATCGTCTTACCATTTTTGAGAATGTATCTTTTGGTAGTCTTGCTATATCCGAAAAATCTGTTAAACCAACTCAAATCATTAACTCAGAAAATAGCAACGAATGAATGTTGTTTCCATAGTAGAAACTATGTTAAGGGAACACAGATTAAATAAAAGGAGAGTAATAATACCCGCAGAACATCAGTGTAGCAACTAGCAATCATAACAGTATTTGGAGATCAAAAAATAGACAAATTAATTTCCAAACAAAGATCCACAAAATCACACACTTCTTAAATACCAAAAATTATCCAATAGTGAAAAATCGAAAAGTCCAAGGCGCCATTCTGCCATAGGACATTTTTTCGTAGCAAATTTCAAGCCTCGTACTATGATTTTGCAACTTTAATGCATCTGTGGGCAATTTTTCGTGGCAAACTCCTGTGTTTCTGGTAGTGAAAACAAAATAGTCAAGAACATTTGACACATATATACCTTTGGAAGATGATTGAGGAACAGAGAAGGGAGAAGACAAGACGCGAACAGCGAAGGCAGTAGCAAACAAAAGCAATCGACGCGAATCCAAGAAGCTGCGACGCCAACGAAAGCACGAACAAGCAGCAGCGGCAGTAGCAAAAAAACTCGAAAAATGCAAGAGAAGTTAGAAGAATTGTGGAAGAAGAAAAGACAGTTTGAGCACTAAGCAATGAGCATGAGCCGCGAGCCTCGGGAGAGTAGCAGAGATGATCTTAGAGAGGGTTTGGGGGGAATGAGAATTAATTTGGTGAATTGATTTGGCGCGTTAGGAATTTTGTGTGTTAGAAAGTTAATTTGAAGGGGTTTATAGAAACCCTACTAATTAAAATTAAAACTGCCGTTGCTAAATCCCTTGAAACAGAGAAGAGAAAACTCGGTTTCTTAACTTCATTTGCGGGATTTTTTTAAAATTGTTGTTATAAAATTCCTACAAAATTAGATTTTTTTTGTAGTGCTTTTAGATTCATAACATTATTCTTTTTTAATTATATATTTTTATTTTTTTACAAAATTATTTACAGTCCTTATGAATTTGACAAAAATCAAGGATGTTGATATAACAAATAAAGGTTGAAAATAATTTTAAAAGAAAATAAAAATATATAATTAAAAAATTATATTATTAATTTAAGAGTAACGTTATCATTATTTAAAAAAAAACATAAATGATTTTTTCCTCTTTCATATGTAATTTTATTTAGTATGCGTTTCGGTTTAAGAAACTTTGAGAAATTACATGTAAAAAAAAACGTTTATACATATGTATTTTGATTAATTAAATATTATTTTTATTTCAATAAAAAATGTTATGATTAATAAAAAATATTTTGTTTTTTTTTTATTTGTAAATATTTAATAAAATTTAGTATTTACTTTAATAAGTGTATAATTAAAAATATAATCAAGTTAGTGAGAACAAAATTAAAATTAAACTAGATAAAAAAACAATTTACTTAAATATGTTATTTAAATATATTTAACCTAGTAAATCAGAAGGAAGAATATGATCCAATGGTAAAGGTAAGAGGGTGTAAGTGTGTAACCAAAGAATGCTTCAAAAGTAAAAACAAGCCCTACATCGGTCCGAAGAGCAAGAGAAATGACTTCATATTAATATCAAAATTACAATTGAGTTACTAGAATTTAGATATGTAGAGATGAAAATTTGAAAATACAATGCACAAACAATATTTGAACAAGAGTGAGACTGTAGTGGAAAGCAATATCGAACTAAGAACTTCTTTAAGGCATTGATATAAAGATAAAACGGTTAGAAAACCAAAAGAAAATATTAAATTGTAGTCAATCAAATGTATTATGGTCAATACTACAAAGATGTTTGTTCAATAGTTTTTACTTCACAAAAAGGTGTTTTTGTTATTAAGGATACCATGAAATAAGAAGGTGGTTATTAACACGTGTAGACATATTGTCCTTGCTAAACTAAAATTTATTCATTTTTAAGATTAATAGATTAAGATTATTTAATCATAATTATTTTAAAAGAACTCGAACTCAAAATGTGTGACTAACAAAATTTCAAAGGAACTCAAATAATGCTTAATTTGAGAAGTTGAAGGCAAATTAGTAATGACAAATATCAATATCTAATAAATAAAATAAAAAAATAAAAAAATTAAGGATCATTATTGAAAAAGTTGGATAAACACAAACCAAATGTAATAACAAGTACACAGATTTATCACTATAGAGTCTAGATAGATAAATTCAATTGAACACTACTTTATAATTTTATAGGATATCAAAAAGCTACAACGTTATTCCACAACACAAGCACAAGACTACATGGAACACAGAGTAATTAAGAAAAGTAGAGTACCCTACAAACTAAGATAAATCACTTCAAATATAAATTACATAAATATTATCTAAAACAACCCCTAGACTAGGAAGATCGGGAAATGGAGGTTTTAGGTTTGGCTTGAGAGGAGTTCCATGCTCAATTGGTGCAGTCCTTATAGATTTATTTGGAACATATCTGAGACTTGGATTATAATCACTATAATCAGTTAGCATCATGCGTCTATGATGATCAATTTCTTGAAATACTCATATTTAGTAGTTAGCTACAATTAAAGTGGTTCTTAAGAGAAGGCAATAAAATGGAAATGGTGGATAAAAGATATCTACCAGAAAAAACTTGGATCCACTATTAGAAGATAAAAAGTTAAAGAATGCCAAAGCTGCTGCCCCAGCAGCCACCAAAAACAACAATGACCAAAATCTAAAAACTTTTATGTTATCGTACACTACTAATGACTTAGTTCAAATTGGTTTACAGAAAGTTAATATATGTTCATTCTACTTATATGGAACTAATGTGTGAACATTGTGTCTGCACAAGTGGTTTTATAATGGGTTAGGGTAGAAATTACACCAAATAATGTAGAATATTAATTATTTGTCAGTTTGTAATAGAAATTAATAATGGTTATTATCAATTATAGTATTGGAATATTTTAATTAAAAAAATATTCTTTTGAATAAGCATTTTTCTGCATGGAAGAAATAATAATTATATGATATTATTTAAAATATATTTACCAACTTTAAAATTAATCAAATTAAACAACACTACTTTTATTAAAACAATTCTATTAACCCTAAATTTTTTATTATTAAAAAATAATTAAGACAATATAAAAGATATTGACTTAACTTGCAATAAACAATTCCATTCCTCCACAAATTGCAATAAGCAGAAAACTAATTACCTGCGTATTGCAATTTGTGATGTTATAAGTCCATAGTTGATAACAAGCAAATCTGTGATGGCATTTAAAAATATAAATAGCAATTATATATACTAATGAGTCACTTCAAGCATTCTTGAATCAATTCTGCTAGGAAGACAATGCAAAATCTAAACAATGCAAATAATGTGTTGTAGATTTGGTCTAACATATGTAAAAATTAAAAAACACTCCACAAAATATCTAAATAAAAAAATTCACTTAGTTATTCCAAAAAAATAACCATCCCAAACTCTAATTTACCAAAGCATTTCACTCCAATACCCTCTTCTTTTCCAATCGACTGCCACCCCCACCTTCATCAATAATCATCCCACTTCACTGTCGCTGCTTCTCTTGCTACACGCCGCCACCGGTGTTGCTCACCCCTAGTAAAAATAACCATCCACTTAAGAATAAAAATAATCATCCACACACCTAATGAATTAAACATCTAACTTATTTTAATTATATATAACTAAACCTAATCCAATCAAAATAATCATCCACATAAAAATTAAAATAACCATCCACATATCTATTAAAATGATCATCCTAAACTAGCCATTGAAATAGAAAAAACAACCATAATCAAGTTCCCTTAACCGCGTACGTCCCTGTATATTGATCAAATTTGTCGCGGATGATGACATTGGGATGGTGAACGTAGTGGGCTGTGGGAGAGGCTGCACGGCCAGCGACAGGTGGGCAGCACAAAGAAGACTGCCCAGGGCTGGTGCGGCGCGATCGGATGCTTACGGAGAGGCTGGGCAGCATCAGGTGAAGGCTGGGCCGCGGCTGGTGGACAGTGCGAAGGAGGCTATCCGGGGCTGGTACGGCACGATCGAACATCCGTAGAAAGGCTGGGTGGCGGCGGCTGGAGTCTGGGCAGCGTCAGACCGGAGGGCGGGAAAGTAAGACCCAAAATCTTTGAAAAGTCTTATTATGAGCAAGTCTCAAATCCTATAGTTATTTATAGCCTTAATTTCAAAGATTATTTTATTAAGGATAATTAAGGCGAGTTTTGATTTATTGGATTTGAGATAAGTTATAATTATTATCCAATTTTATAGTTATTAGATTATTTTCTGTATTTAAAGTATAAGGTTGATAGTTTTGAAATAATAAGGATTTTATAAGATTTGGATTAAATAAGTAATATTTTAAATATTATTACTGCTATTTTGAAAAATGAAGAAATTAAGTATATTACTTCTAATTATTTTGATTTGGGCATTTTACGAAAAATAATTTGTATGATTGATGGGCAAATAGTATTTCTATACATTAATTTTTGTTGGATTAGAATTTATTTCTAATTACTATATTATCCCTATTTTTAAGTAAAATTACCAAAATGCCCCTAACCCTAATTTTTACTCAAAAACCCTAACCCACTCATCCCTCACTCCAGCGCCGTTTCACCCCTCACCACACAGAACTCACAGTTTTCCCCATACCCGCGGAGAAGGAAGAAACTGTGAGCCAGCGAGAGGGAGAGAGAGGGAGGCGCGTCTCGTCGCCGTTGAGCTGGAGGGGAGCTGTCTGCAGTGCCGCGGTGTAGCCGTTCAGTTCACCACCATGCCGCGCCGTCATCCAACCGGTCGCATCTCACTGCCATCGCTGAGTAGACCGCACGCTTCCGAAGTCCTTGCCGCCGCTTAGGAGTCCGCCGTCAGGTCGAGTCGAAGAAGGAGGGAGGCATGTGGTCAGCGTCGCGGCCAGAAGGGAGATCTGAGAGAGGAAGAAGAAAGCGGAGGGGGCCTTGCCGCCGTGCTCAGCCCTTTGCGTGCCCCGCTGCGCCTCGCCGCCAGTGCCACCGTTGTCACCATCGATGGGGGAGAGAGGGGAGAGCGCTTGCGAGGGGCTGCTGCAGAAGCCAGCGCTGCCGTTGTCCGCACTGCCGAGGATGCTGCTGCCGCCGACGAGCGCCGCCGCTCTGTCTGGTTCCGTGTTGACTCGCGCCACCGTGCCTAGCCGCCGGAAAATGCCATTACCGTCGCCGAAAAACACTGCCGGAGAAAGGGAGCTGCGTCTCTGTGATTCTGACCGCTGGGAGTGGTTATGTGATTTTCGGGAGCACCGCCGGAGCTTCTGGCTGCCCTTGTCGCCGCCGGAAAAGTCTATCGGTCATTGCTGCCGCTTGAGGTGGCTGCCAGACTGCCGCCGAGCCGGTTCGGAGACTGCCACTGTGTCGGTTCAGTCGTTCCTCTTTCGGTTCGGTAAGCGTTTTGATTTGAAAGCCCTTTCGTTATTATTCTATTATCTCACGCTGAGGTTTGTGGCGTTAATTGCTATGAGATTGAGTTCGGTTGTTGTATATTGCGATTAGTGTTGCTTTGGTTATTGCGAAAGTGGCTGGGAGCTGAGGTTTTGGTTGCCGGTGATTTCAAGTCGAGGCAGAAAGGATTCTGTGACGCGTTTGGGTTATGGAATTGCGTTTTGAGGTAGGGGCGCTTTCCAAAACTATGTTTTATGTATTGGAATTATTACATATGGATACTGATGTGAGATATTGTGTATTTAGTGATTGTATCTGCCTTATGCATTATTTGATTGACTCGAATGATTATGGATGTTGGTTTGGCTGAATTGTTGTGCGGCTTGTAAAATGTAATGTTTGAGGTTGATTCTTTAAAGATTTGAATCTGAGTTTAATCCGTCGAGGATTGATTTGATTTGATTTAATTATTTTGATGATTTGAAAAGTCGAATGCACTTTTGAATTCAGCCTGGTTTACTTTAATTGACTTGGTTTGGACAAAGGATTTATTACTGAGCTGTTTCTTTAAGGCTTTGGGAATGAATTAAAACGGTTGATATTGAGTTGATTTTTAAATGGTATCCTTGAGATACGCCACTGAGGCGATTGTTGGATTTAGCTTGCTTTAAATTGATTTCTGGTTTTGAGCTGTTGAAAAGGAATGAGAAATGGTTTAGTTGGGACCCGAACCGGGTGGCAAAAGTCCAAGTTTTAGGGGAGGTGCTGCCGAAATTTCTACAAAATCCTACACTTGTTTGTAAGGTTATTTAAAAAGGGTTGGATTTGAGAAATTGTATTATTTGATTTATTAAAAGGATATTTATGTTTTCAAGCTTAATTTATTTGATGAACCTTATACGTTGAGTTTGGCTTATTTAGAATTGAACTATTTTTACCGTTTGAATCACTGAAGGAAAGAATGATGCTTTAATATTGATTTCAATATAAAAAGGAGTTTTAGTGATTTTTTTTAAAGGAACCTAGACCTTTGATTGAGTAATCAAGTTTGAGGCATTTTGGAAGAGTTGGAAAAATGGGTTCCAACAAGAAACCTGAAAGTGGTTTAATTCAAATGAACCGGTTCCGTTTCAAATGAGTTGGTTTTTGGACCGGGTTGGAACCTGTGATTCTTTATGATCGGTTTTATGATAAATTTAGTTTTATTTACTTAAACCGAGAATTTATGATTTTAAGAGTTTCAATGAATTTTAAGGAATTTACTTAAGTTGACCTCCCCTAAAGACTCGGGACTCTGGCGAGAAACTTTTGTTATAAAATCCCATTGTTGGATGGGTGATTTTGAATGTTCCCAAAATGAATCTTTAACTTTCCATGGTTTTGGAAGTTTTGGAAAGAGAATGCTGAGAGTGGCTTTATTTTAAAAAGGGAACTCACTTTTAGAAAATTTGGCTTATGAGCCTGAGATGGTTTGAGAAATGAGATCCTTTAAAGCCAAGGCTGAAAAGAGTTGAAATTTGATTTCAAAGTGAAATGGCTTGAGAAAAGTGATTTATGGCTTAAATGCCGGTTTTATGAATTTGATGATGTTGAATATGGAAGTGCTGTTTTGTTATGGGCCGGAAAGGCTGTGTATGATTATGAATATTGGCTGGTTTTGGATTGAACCGTGAGCCGGAATAGTTGTGTATGATATTGTTTTATGGCTGACTGCCGAATGAGTTGTGGGCCGTATGGCTGACTATGAATTATGAATTTAAGCCGGATGGCTGAGATGGATGTTGATCCATGGTTGGAACTGAATGAATCTATGCTTGAGATACCTGGGTAGTAGCAAGGGTTGTGGTTTGTCCCACTTGCTCCGGGTCAGAGACTGTGATACCTGGGTAGTAGCAAGGGTTGTGGTTCGTCCCACTTGCTCCAGGTTAGAGACTGTGACGCCTGGGTAGTAGCGGTAGTAGTGGTGATTCCACTCGCTCCAGGTTGAGCTGTTAAACACCCGCCTGGGTAGTAGCCGCAGTAGTGGTTATTCCACTGGCTCTGGGTTGAGCAGGTAGTAGCAAGGGGGTTGTAGCTCAAACTTACTTGCTCCGCGATGGGTGTTTCTGTCCATGGTTAGCTACCAGGACGTGTCGGGTTGGCTATATAACCGACAGATGATATCATCAGCCACTAGGGACAGGCATGCATCATATGCATCTATGTGACATTGTTTGGGTATGCATATTGTACTTGGTTTGCCTATGTGATTAACTGCTAATTGTTCTACTTGCAATAACTGTTTGTTTGTGTTTGCATCTTCCTACTTGTGTTTGCATCTGGAACTCTGTTGGATTGTAGTGGATTGGTTGTGGTTGGATTGTTTGGGTCTAGGGCCGTGGTTGAATGAGATGGACCGATGGTTGATTTCGGTTTTTGTGGTTCTGGTTAGGAATAAGATATGAAAGGTTATTTTGGTTCAGTATAGATAAACCTTTTTGAAATGCTTTGATGTTTTGAGAATTGAACGGTTCCTCTTTCAGAAAAGATTTCTGACTTTACTTTTATTGTAAACTGTTGTTTTTGAAAAGAGGCATAAGATGGTTAATAATCACTGGTACGGTTTATCTTCATGTATCCTATTACAGTAATTCCCAAAAACCCTCTACTGAGAACCCTTTCGAGGATGATGTTCTCACCCCCTACATTTTTCCCCTTTCAGGGTTTGGGCGCAGAAGTTATGAAGAGTTTAATTATTTGTTGTTGTGATGCTCTGTATTGCCTTAGTTATTGTTTATTGTACCCTCGCCTTTATCTTGATATATTCTGTAAGAGGGATAGGAATTGTATTGGTTAATGTTTGTAATATTATTTATATATATGTATGTATATATATATGGATGTGCTCTTTATGAGTTTCTGTAAGTTGTATGATGTCTAAGGATGTACGTTATCGAATGAAGTATCTTGGGGACGATATTGTGGTAAAAAGTTTTAAACAGGCTCATATTTTAGTATTAAATAGTATAAGTGTCGTCGTAATGTCCGAGCTATCAGAGTCGCGCAGCCGGAAGCGTGAGCTTTGGTAGTTAGGGTGTTACATTATGGTATCAGAGCAGTTCTTCCTGTAGAGCCTGAGGAATGGACTGACTATGCTTCAATTGCATACTCTGAGCGTTTGTCATGTATTAGGTCTTGTCGAATGACGAGAATTAGAGCTTTATGCACATGACGGTCTATTGATTAACGATGTTAGTCTTGCATTGCATAATTCTTGGTATTAAGTTTGGCCGGCTTAATACTAGTGAGTTTTGTATATGAAAGCACTAATGATTTATCATAGATGAAATCCGAGTTTTGAGTTAAGCGAATCGCTGGTTCTGGGAACGTTGAAAACTTTTCTCGAGGCTGCTCAGTTATGTGTCTTGAATTCTGTTCGAGTCGACCTATTCTTTCGTATCCTAACTTGAAGTCCTTGTTGCTACTCCTTTTGAAAAGTAATTTGATGTTTCCGCTCTGTTTCTCTATTCATATGCAATCTTGTTTGATCTTAAGTGCATATGCTTGCTTAAAATCCTTGTTGCATCTATCTTCCTCTGTTAGAATTCTTCTTGATTCATGTATTCTTCGATAAGGCTTTGAACTGGTCCTAATGCGCTGGGCATTTTTAACTCCGGGATTTCGAGTCCATTCTTAGAGAAATTGTTGGTTCGATTTTTCTCTTATTTGACAGTGATTACAGCCAATTTTGAGATTTTATGAAAATTGCTGTTGAATAGATATATATACTTGTCTATATATGAAATTTTGAAGATTTCTCATACCGCTTAGCAACTATCTATTTCTAATATCTCGCCTATATTTTTACTGGTTTATGGAACTGCATTTACTTTAAAATTACAATTTGACTTTCTAGTAAATTTACTATAGTTCCAATGCGCATTTTCATTTGATTATGTATTTGGATATTTTTCAAAATTTTGGAAAGAAAGAATTTTTCATTTTTATCCCCGTTGAGTTTCGTTTGATAAGTTTTACATAACTTGTTTTGAATTGAGTTTGATTTAGCATGCTATATGGTCTATGGCATTGTTATTCTTTTGAAAGTGTTAGACTCATAGCTTTCTTCCTATGAACGGAATAAATTCTCTATTAAACCTTCCATCTCTATGAATGTCATACTTGACTTTATTTTTAACTAATCTTTTACATCTTGTGAGCGTTACCATTGATCTTGGTTTTTCAAATCTCGTGAATCTTATTCTTATGTGAGTTAGTTTGATTCATTTTAAAATAGTGCATCGTTTATCCTCTCGTTGTCTTTACAAGAGTTTTTAGTCAAAGATTTATCCTTGAGAAATTACTAAGGATTGGGTTGTCTTTTCCTATGACTTTGTATTCTTTTGGATCAATTGAAAGCTTGTTTGATGACTCATGCCTAGTGAATCTTGTTTGAACTACTTTGGTTTAAGATTCTTTCTTGTATGGCTTGACTCCTTTTTAGTACATCTTAAACTTCTGAAATGTTCTTCGGAGATGGTGATTTCAAGAACACTTTTGGAGTCTTGTTTTGAACCTTTTAAAGAAGTTTTGAATTCTCTTGTAAAAAGTTTCAAACGGAATTTGTTTTCTGTTGCTTGATTGAGATTGAAACCATTGTTCAATTTTTGACAAAATTGTTTTAGAGTTGACATGCGCTATTTTAAATGAGGTTTTGAAAAGTTTCCTTGTTTAATGGAAACATGTTCATTTGTAACGCACCACTTGGTTCCTTATCAGATTGTAAGCAAAATTTTTACCTCGGGATTTCTTTTCTAAAGAGAATTTAACTTCCTCTTTCGTCCTTGCTATAAATGTTATATACGCTTGTTTGAATATGGACTTTGATAATTTTTGAACAAGCATTTGATTTTTCTTCCGAGTCTTTTGAACTACTTTTGGTTAAGATTGTGCACCTAACTATCTAAAATAGTTGAGGAAATATTTTTGCTCTCAGCTAAATCTGTGTACAGTTGTTTTTAAAATTCTACATGATCTGTTTCAACATGAAGTTGTATTACAGCAAAGCCACATTTATGCTTTTGTTATTCTCTTGGAGAATGTTTGTTACTTAGCTTTTCTTCTAAATTGCGAAGTGATTTTCTGCAAGTTTTCGATTCTTTTGTGAACAATGCATTCGGAAGTATCTTTAATCATGCTCGAGTTTTGTGAGTTTTGTCTTGGGTTTGAAATATTCTCTTCTGTAAACCTCATACTTCATCGACTCAGTTTGAGGTTGTTTCAAACTGATGCGCTGGTTTTCTTGTTGATCCTATTGAACTTCTTTGATCCAAGGGTTATCTTTGAAGTTGTCAATTGAATTATTTCTAGCAAATTTCATTAGTTGAGTGTCTTTGTTTACCTGGATTGGATATATTCTTTCTAATCTATGAGTATTACCCTTGACAATTGTCTCTCCATTCTAAATTTAGTATCCTTCTGAGTGGACTCGAGAATTGTTTTGATATCACGTGCGACTTGTAGACGTAGTGACGCGATACGTTAGTTCTTTAAAACGTGATATGTGTATACGGAAGTTGAAACGGTAGGTGCGCAACGTTATGAGTTGTGGGTGTTTTGTTCCTTGCGAACGGGTTACGGTTGTAAGGCTTGGATCGAGTATGGGATTGTAAAGTGCTTGATGGAGTTGGAAAGTTGAAACTTTGAGGTTGATATGAGATTAGTGTGCGGAGGTTAAGCACGTCGTTTTAACTCCATCCTGCTTGATAGCCTTTGATGCCTTGCCCTTCTACCACATGATTGACCCATGTTATCTTGTACATTGAGCCTACCTTGTAACGTTTGCTTTGCAATCACACTCCTACCTTTACATCCTTATGCTTATGACAATCAAAGTATTTGAAAATCGCATATATGATTATATTTTGAGATATTTTTGCTTCTTCCTTAAATGTGTTCAAGGGTGAACTGTTATGGAATTTCTTTCATTTTGTATCAATTTTCGAGGGCGAAAATTTTTATAAGGTGGGTAGAATGTAAGACCCAAAATCTTTGAAAAGTCTTATTATGAGCAAGTCTCAAATCCTATAGTTATTTATAGCCTTAATTTCAAAGATTATTTTATTAAGGATAATTAAGGCGAGTTTTGATTTATCGGATTTGAGATAAGTTATAATTATTATCCAATTTTATAGTTATTAGATTTTTTTCTGTATTTAAAGTATAAGGTTGATAGTTTTGAAATAATAAGGATTTTATAAGATTTGGATTAAATAAGTAATATTTTAAATATTATTACTGCTATTTTGAAAAATGAAGAAATTAAGTATATTACTTCTAATTATTTTGATTTGGGCATTTTACGAAAAATAATTTGTATGATTGATGGGCAAATAGTATTTCTATACATTAATTTTTGTTGGATTAGAATTTATTTCTAATTACTATATTATCCCTATTTTTAAGTAAAATTACCAAAATGCCCCTAACCCTAATTTTTACTCAAAAACCCTAACCCACTCATCCCTCACTCCAGCGCCGTTTCACCCCTCACCACACAGAACTCACAGTTTTCCCCATACCCGCGGAGAAGGAAGAAACCGTGAGCCAGCGGGAGGGAGAGAGAGGGAGGCGCGTCTCGTCGCCGTTGAGCTGGAGGGGAGCTGTCTGCAGTGCCGCGGTGTAGCCGTTCAGTTCACCACCATGCCGCGCCGTCATCCAACCGGTCGCATCTCACTGCCATCGCTGAGTAGACCGCACGCTTCCGAAGTCCTTGCCGCCGCTTAGGAGTCCGCCGTCAGGTCGAGTCGAAGAAGGAGGGAGGCATGTGGTCAGCGTCGCGGCCAGAAGGGAGATCTGAGAGAGGAAGAAGAAAGCAGAGGGGGCCTTGCCGCCGTGCTCAGCCCTTTGCGTGCCCCGCTGCGCCTCGCCGCCAGTGCCACCGTTGTCACCATCGATGGGGGAGAGAGGGGAGAGCGCTCGCGAGGGGCTGCTGCAAAAGCCAGCGCTGCCGTTGTCCGCACTGCCGAGGATGCTGCTGCCGCCGACGAGCGCCGCCGCTCTGTCTGGTTCCGTGTTGACTCGCGCCACCGTGCCTAGCCGCCGGGAAATGCCATTACCGTCGCCGAAAAACACTGCCGGAGAAAGAGAATAATTCGGTAATCAAACTTCAATCTTTTAACAGTTCTCAAGCATAACTCTAATCACGAATCAACATTAACAAACATCAAAACCAATCCCAACCAGTCACAAGTCAATTACACAGCCATTCCAACATGTCAAATTACCAAAATCAACAACAAACACTTATTCTCAATAATCAAAATATAGCCACAACTTAAACCATCATCACAATAATCCCAAACCAAACACAAATCCAACTCAGTTCATCAAATATCAATACGACAACCTTTCAACAGTCAACTCATCAAATTTCAATTATAATTCAAAGTACTCACAGCCACATTTAATTCAAATCATAACTCAGAAAAATCACAATAGCTAACCATTCTCAAACACATTTCAAGTCATTCTTATCAATTAAGAAATTCTTAACTATTATTAACCATTTGCACTTATTCAATAACTTTGTAGGCATTCTAAATTAAAAACGTTAAATCCCCTACCTCAATTAGCCGGAACCGTATTATTTAACGTAACAATTTCCTTTATCCCCAATTTGTGGCAGGTAGTCACTCCAATACAACTGGAACGGCAGCGGCATCACCCACAACTCTAGTAACAGCAACAACAATTTTGAAAGGGAATTTAATAGAGGCTGAAGCAAATGCAAGGGTAAAACAGAACAGATCATCAAAGGAGCAGTAATTAGAATATTGATTGTAGAACAAAACCTATCTTACCAAAAGAAATACAGGAATGGAACAGCAGCTCTGGTACTCGGAAAAACAGAAACCAGAGAGCAGAGCATACGTCTTAGCAGTAGCAGCACCAATCCAATCGGTTAGAACAGCAGGGACACCAACGAAATAAGAACGACAAAACAAAAGAGAAGCAGAACAGGGTCGAGAATATCAGAGGAAAATACAGGATTGCAACAGAACAACTGGGGTTCAGAGGTAGTGGTTCTCATGGCTATGACTTAACTGACTCACCATGAACGACGACGGCGACCAGGAATTCCGGCGATAGCGGCGGCAGAGGAATGGTTCCTTCCCTGCGCGTCTCCTTTCTCACACGTCTCGTCCTCCTCTGGCTCCTTCTGCGACGGCATGGCTTCAACGGCGATGCTCTCCGCGGCTCCATGAATGGCTGACAGGAGGCACTGCAGCGCGGGCAAGGCTGGGCGACGCTGGGGATGGTGGCGACGGCGTAGCAAGGCCCGATGAACGGAGGCGGCGACGGTGCCAAGCCCCCTCCGGCGACGCTCTTCCCTCTTCTCTCGGATCCCACTCTCTCTTTGTGCTTCTTTTTCAGTTCTGTGTGAATGAGTTTTGCGTTTAGGAAAGGAAAGGGGGGAAAACTGGGGGTGCGGCTGAGTGGGGTGAGGGAATTAGGGTTAGGGTTTCTGGAATTTGGAAATTAGGGTTTCTGATTCAATTTGGGAATTTGGAATTAGAAATTAGGATTTTATAAAAGAATATGGATAGATATGAATAGATATTTTGATAGAGTTGGAGGGTAGGATAATTTTAAAATCAAATGTACTCTATTAAAAATATTTAGAAACATTATTTATCAACATATTGCTAAGTTCAATCAATTATTTCCAATTTACATTATAAAATGAACAAGTTAATTATATTTTGTAAAGTACAATTTAAATTCAAATATCAATTTTCTAGATTAAATCATACAAATCTCTATTAGTTTTTTATCTCTGAAACTTTAATTTCAATTTATAAAATAACCAATTATAATAAAAATTGTACATAAATATTAATTGACTTAAACTTAAAGTATTCATAAATATCAATCTAATCATTTCTAATAAAATAATTTCTAGGAGTTCAAATTAATAACATAATTCATTCAAAATAGAACTTATTTAAATTAAATTATACCATGCTTTCTTATTTTTCAATTACCAGAATTATAATTTCAATTATACCAAATATCTAATAAAATTTATATAAAAATTCTAATTAATTTAAACTCCAATTATGATGAAACTCCATTTAATTACCTTTAGTAAAATAATTTTCTTAAAATAAAATTATCAACAAATAAAATAAATCACAAATAACTAATTATCTAATTTTCAAAAACTAGGGTTGTTACATCATTCTTTCTTGAGAATAGACATCCACATTGATCCTTATCACAATAATCTCAATTTAAACTTTAAAGAGCAAAAAAGTATTGCTCCTTCACTTAACATTATCAGGATGCTCAAACCTAAGCTAGGGCAATGTCAAGTGTTATAATGTATATAAATTTGAACATTTTGCTACAAATCAAATTAGAATTTTTTAAAAAACACATAATTTTTTTAAAAACACATAATTTTCATACTAGACTAATTTCGTTAATATATATATATATATATATATATATATATATATATATATATATATATATATATATATATATATATATATACTTCGGGTTTCCCTGGTATCAGAGCCTGATGGGAAAGTAGAAATATTCTTATTAACATTAGACTAACTCTGATCTACATGAAACTGGTATCTTTTTCTTTTCTCTTTTATTGTCTCTGTAAATATCTTAAAGCTAATTTCCAGATCTGGAAGTACAGGTTGTTTCTTCTTATCATGTATAAGGAAGTAGTAGTAAGACCTGTCCATTGGGTAATAAGGCTAACTTGGTTATGTTCTTGTACATGATAAGAACAAAATGTTAAAAGTCTCCGGTGACTATGGATCTGGAAAATTAGGAGTCTTTTTTCTTAAAAAAAAAGAGTTAAAATCCAGTTTCAGTGGATGAGTGCTAGTTTAATGTTAATAGGCATATTCCTACCGAACCAAAGGAGGGCAATGATATCAGTAAGTTTATGAAAATGTCTTTTTTCACTCATTCTCCCATCATTTTTTGCACAGTCTCTCAACCTCACATGCTAAAACAAACATCCTCTCTAAGAAAGTAACTCGACTCGAGGAACTCTCTCCAAAACATAATATCTTCGAAGAAGAATTTTGCTTTGAAGATATTAATCAAGCCATAGATAACTGGAAAATACTAAATATTTTCCAAGATGCACTATATATTCCAGAAGAAACCAAACGTGCTGGTAAATCTGATTACATCATCAAAACGGCAGAAAATAATATCCCTCTATCTAACAACATATCCTCAAATATAAATATCTACATATATGCTGTGTTCAAGTTGCAGTTAAACCACTCATTAGAGAAGGTTTAAATACTTCCATTCTCATGTGTCTAAGTGATGTTAGGCATAATAATTTTCATGATTCCCTCATAGGAACTGTTGAAACCAGTCCAAGGCATGGTCCAGTCTATTTCAATTGTTTTTCCAACAAAATTGTGAGTCTGTTAGATAGAAATATCTTAGACTCACTCTTTCTCAACATCCGACTTCATGGCCTTGACATGAAGAAAGGATCCATTCTTGCAGCCTTAATCTATAGGATTCAATACAAAGTCATGAATACTTGTAACTCCAGAGTCCTCTTAAAAACAACCGACTGTGAAACAACCCTGTTTGTCATGGATATGACAAAGGCAAATGTTACTATACCTTGCCTCATCAAATGGGATGAAATTGATCTCCCTGAATCTTGGGCTATAGAACGAATCATGTAAGAACCGGCTTAACCACTTTTGTAAAATAATAATTTAATTACCCGAAATAGGTTCGACAATATAAAAATGTTCTTTTTAAAATATAAAGGTGAAATTTGATTTCAATGAATTTTTCTGAGTTGGAAAATGTATCTTTTGCGAAAAATTTTTGTAAAAATTCATACTAGAGCTTAAGCCGGCAGTACTGGCTCTAGTCTGTCCAGTACTGCGTATTTTGGAAAATAAAATTTTGAAAATTGAATTTATTATTTTGATAGGACAAAAATAATTTAGAATTGAAAACCGGGCGCTAATCTTAAAGGTTTTGGCCCAAAGTGGGCCAAACAGACCTAAAATGCTAACGGGTTGGATCGGGTCCAAACTGGGCCCCAACGCTCAACATATATATGCTCATTAAATAAGCTTTCAGCTCATTTTCACCACCAAAGAGAGAGAGAGAAATGCGGATTGAGAGAGAAGGGAGAAGAAAAAGGGTGTCACTATTCATTGTCACCTTCCGAGAGTCATAACTTGAGCTACGGAGCTCCGATTGATGAGCCGCTTGTGGCTACACAAAGCTCTCGTCGAGCTCTTCATTTCTAGCTAAGCTTTATTGGTAAGAAAAAGAAACTCAAGCTCAGTTTCTAGCCCTAATAATTATTCATTTTTGGGTTTGGTTTTTGAGAAAGTTTTGTGATTTTGTTTGTTTAGGGGTGACCTAACATTGGGATATTGTTGGGTTTTATTCCTAATACCATTGGATAACGTAAGGTTTTACTAAACCCTTTTGTTTAGTTATTTTTGCAAACCCTAGGTTTGATGTGATATGTTGCATGATGTTAGATTGAGTTTTGGAATTTGTTGGAATGATGCTTGGTGGTTTTGAGCTTGGTGGATTTGCTTGGTGTTTTGAGTTGCATGGGAATCGGCCAAGATATGATTTTGGTTTTCTTTATGTAATATATAATATTTCCGGACACTTAGGTTAGTAGACCATAAGATAGGATTGAATGATGTTGGTGTATGCTTAATTATATATGAAATTATGTTGTATGATGAAGAGGAGTATATAGAATGTTAGAATGTGCAATATATGATTATGATGATGATGAGTGTTGATGATTATTATGTGTGATGATGGATATTGATGAGTATAATGATGTAATGTTGTGAAGATAGTTTTTGTGATGTTAGAAACGAATTGGTGAGAATTGTGAATAATGATTATGAGAGTTGATTAATGATTGAATTGGAAATTGTGGATTTGTAGTGATTTATTTGTGTAATGGTTGAATGAATTAGGTGTGGAATTGATGACAATAATATGAAATGGTAAGTTGTTATGTGGGGTGGTATTTTATGATGATTGAGAAGGCTTTGATTTAGTTTTAAATTGAGAGTTTTGGTAAAGTTGAGTTTTTAGTGTTTTTGGTAAAAATGGGTTTTAGGCCAACTTTGGGATCATATCTTGAGCTAAAGTTTTTTAAATTAATTTAATTTTGTATCAAATCAAATATAATTCAAAGAGCTTTAAAATTGTATAGATTTTATAGAAATCTGAATTTTGTAGAGAAAGATATGATCGTTGGAAGTTGGTGTCAAAAATCTTATTTCTGTGATGTTGTAGAAATTGTGAGTTATGGTTTGTATGTGTGCTTGGAACAGGGGCCATATTCTTACTTGTGCGTACGCACACCCTTGTATGCACACCCTGTGATTTTCAGAAAATGTGCGTACGCATACTCTGGTGCGCACGCACACACATGGATATGCCTACTGTTCAAAGCGTTCGCACACCCTGGTGCACACACACATTCTATGAAATTTGCAACTTGTGCGTATCCACAACATCATGCATATGCACAAGATGGGAAAAAACTCTTTTGGGAGTGCGTACGCACAACTCTATGTGTACGCACACTGCCCTGTTTTTCAATGAAAACCTTGTTTTTAACTGTTTTACCTTCTCGACAAGCTTGCAAATTTCTGTAACACCTGTTTAAAACCTTTTTGCCAGTTTTAGGGTCTTGAATCAAGGGAGAAAATAATAAAGGAATAAAAATGATATTTTTAGTTATGAGATTGGAGCCAGAGACATAGGTTTTGGAAGGTTTGTGTACTTTCTAGCTTGAGTTGGTGAATGTCAAGTTGTGAGGTATATGGTTGAAGAGATTTTTGAGAAATGGGAATACTTATGATGAATTTGAGAATTTGGAAGCCGGTGATGGTTATGATGAGTAGAGAATTTGAAAAGAAATGATGAAATTATTGGATTATATAGGAGTGTGTAGAGCCTATATCTCTGGCATGGCAGTTTTTCTACTGCAAGAGTGTGCCCAACACTATATTTTTGGAATAATTTATGATGAGACAGTTGTTGTTGTTTCCTTCTCTGCTGCATGAGTAGACAGAGCCTATATCTCTAGCATGGCAGATTTTTCTGTTGCATGAGTGTGTAGAGCCTATATCTATGGGCGTGGCAGGAACGCTACATCCGGAAGGATGTGTCGGTTGACATTTATAGAACGATAAGTGATATCACGAGCTAATAAGACAGGCATTCATCATATGCATATTTTATATTCTTGTTTGCTTTGCTTAACTTTAGTTATGCCTAAATGAATCACATGTCTACTTGCTATTTGTTTACTTGCTGTTATATGTATATTACTTGTGCTTTACTTGTTTGCATTACCTGTGTTTTTCACTAGGATTGAGGAGGCTCAGTAGGTGGTGGCGATGGGATTGCATGGAAGTTAGGCTAGCGAAGGCTGTGGGACAGAGGTGCTATGTTATTTAGAAATCCCTTAAGATAGAATTCCCTGTTTATGTGTGTTCTGTTGGGGAAAAAGGGTGCTGCGGCTTGGGGCTAAAGAGGGTTAGGGTTTGTGGGTTTGATTTTTAGGGTTAGGGTTTGATTTGGGGAAAATTTGAAATTAGAGATTTTTTGGTTAAATTAAGGTTGGTAATTTCTAAATCAATTTAGGTTATATTATTGTTATTTTGAAAGCTAATTTAATCCCTCAAAATTACATAATAAAATATTGTTTAATTGTCAATTTACTAATTAACTCTCAATCTAGTATTTTAATTTAAAATATAAGATAATATAATAAATTTTTTTATTTATAAAAATTAAAGTATTGCATTCTAAAATCTCAATTGTTTAAACTAAATCATATAAAAATTCTTTTCTTTTACAATTATTAAGTTTTATAATTTAAATATAAAAAATTATTCAATAATTATGAAATTAAGTAAAATCTTCATTTTAATTATCAAAACTTGATTTAATTATTCTCAATGAAATAATTTCTAAAAATAAAATCTCTAATAAATAAATAAATTTGAAATCAGCTCATAATAAGATTTTTCAAAAACTCTGGGTCTTATAATACTCAATTTTAACTTCCAAATCAAATCCACCACACATATTATACACACACATTCAATCAATCAATACATATAATTTCAACCTATCATAGAGCCACTAACTAAGTTTTCACGCAATATTATATATTAATTACGAGAAACTAAAACCATACCTTGGCCGATTTCTCCCTAAGCCACAATATACCACAAAGCCTCTATGTTTTAATGTCACCAATTCAACTAGTCCAGCCACCAAAGCTACTTCCAAGCACACTACTTCATCAATTTGACTTCAATTTTACATATATTCAACTTAATTTCATATAATTTTATATACATACATAATTTCAAAATCATAACCTCATAAAATTGAAAGATTCAAAGGGGTTAATGATTTTTTACCTCACCTATTAATAATTGGGGTAAAACTCAACAATTATCCAATGCTAGATTATACCTAAACTACCAAAATCATCAAAATCCCTCAACACCCAAACAAAAAACGAGGAAAAAAGAGGAATAGAGAACTGGGCATGAAAATTAAAGATTCTTACCACTTTATTAAGTTAGAATTGAAGAGCTCAACGAGACGAACGCGTGGCGTAAATGGTGCGGCAATCGAAACTCCGAATTGAAAGATATGATAGATTGAAGTTGAAAGAGAAAAATGGCTTATGGTTCTCACCATCAAATAAAGAAGGGGGGGGGGGGAATGACTGAAGACTTATTTAAAGAAGGGGGGGAATGACTGAAGACTTATTTATATAGGAGTTATATAGGTGGGTTTGGGTCCACTTGGATTCGGTTCAACTGGTTTATCTTGTTGGTCCAGTTTTGAGTCAAAACCTTTAAAATTAGTGCTTTAATTTTTATTCTTAATATTTTTACTTCTCCAAATCAAACATTTTAATTTCCTAATATCCTTGACTTATAATTAATTTAATAATTAATTATTTATTAATTTACGAAGTTTTACACCAAACATTGGTATTAATATTGTTACCGCCCAAAATGAGTCATGACTGACACACAGAGAAATAGTCTCCTAGCAAACTTAACAATTCGAATATAAGTTAAACAAGAAATTATAAACATTTTTATAAGTTTACAAATACTAGTATGAATAGTTACACATTATTTTTAACAAAAACATAGAATATATTAGAATAGTTGATCTTGTCTGTGACATATAGAGCATATAATGTCTAGAAATTTAACAAAAAAAAAGTACTCATTGTAGATCATTACTCTTGAAAATTTCACATATTTGAGTATTTGTTCCTGAAAAAGTACTCATTTATCAAAGTAATTTTATATAAAAAATAGTAATTTATATAAATAAGTGAATTAATAAAGAAATTCTCAATTCAGAAATCAAATCAAATAGTTCACACTTGGGCGGCTCCACCTCTAAGGATGGCCCTTTTCTCTTGCGTGTCCATACAGAATAACAGATCTAACATGTGGCCTACATGTTAGGCTAGCAACGCCATCACTAACTAAAGTATGAGCTAGATGCATCTAGGTTAACGTTATAACTATCGTTAACTACAATTTTTTAATACGAGCCTCCCAAACTAATTCAAAATATATAATTCAAAATATAGCTAACTATTTAACCTTTCAAATACAAATAATCTCTATTTAGATCGACTAATACTTCCTCGTACAAATTACTTCTAATAGTATTTTCTAAATCATAAAGGATTCTAACATATTTTATAATTTCAGAATAGCAAGTATTAATAATTAATTTTAAAATTACATAGTCTCATAAAAATATATAGTCTCATGTGCAGATTAAAAATGAATTCTACAAGAATAAGCATTTAGTTCTAATAATTCGATTATTCAAGTCAAATAAAATTCTTACAGTAATTTTGATTGTAATTTTTTGTAAGTATAATTATAAATTCAACACAGCGTATATCAAAATAATTATAGCTGTAAAATCAAACAATTATAAATATAAAGTCTACTTACAACTTGGTTCTAAGGGACCGAAGACCTACAGAGAGCCATCAAGTTAGAGTTTGCAATCCAAGTGGTAGATGAGGGTTTAAGGTGGCTTTGGACATGGATAGTTTCCGGCCAATAAGACAAAACCATAAGCATCAATACAACATAGCAAATCAAAGGTTAATGGAGTAGAAACAACGAATCCTACCACCACCATCATCGATCTACATAATCTCTTCCGCCGCCGGTAAGCTTGCTTCGTTATCGTCGGCCTCCGAAGCTTTGCTTCATCGGCGGACCTTCTCTCACCTCTGAAGCTACTTCCCTCTTTTTCTCCATATTCTGCTGCTCATTGCCACTCTCTCTTTATCTTTCATTCATATTTAGTCGATATCGCCACCTTCTTTTTCTCTACATTATTTTGTTTTCTTTTTTTCCTGTTCTCCCTCATTCTTTCCTATTTTTTTCATTCTTTTCTTTCTTTTGTTGTGTGTGACGGTTAAGTGAGTAGGTAAAAGAGTATGTCCATATGTGTAATTAGAGTTAGAAAAAACCAAAAAAAAATCAAGTGGGCCCATAATTTTTTTTATTTACTTATCTTCTATTCTCTCTTTCATAATTTTATTTATTTACTTATCTTCCTCTATTCTCTCTCTTTTTTTTTTGAGTTATTACAAATATAATACTCGATATTTATATTCTATAAATGAAAAATGAACATCTTTTATAAACATGATATTAACGTTTCTTCTAAAAATAGCATTGTAAATATAACGTTGATAATATTTTGATAGGGTGAAACCAAGGCTACTAAATTAATTTTTTGCATACTTAAGTACATTATTACAAATGTCAGACAATTTAGAATGGCATTTTGAAATCTAGTGTAGGTGCATGAGACAAAATAAGACAGAAGCAATTATGGAGTATTTGAAAGAAGGGTTAAGATAAAAGAACACCCAAAAAATCTTATGCATCAGGATGAGATAAAATCAAGTAGATTTATAAATGCAAACTAGATAAAACAAATATGAATTTGAGAGGTCAGATTAATGACACCAGATTTTATTATTTTTAATTTTTTGGTGCAATAAAATTTATATCTAATCTTCACCATTAAGATTGTTAGATAGTCCAAGTCATTTTAACTTGCAAAATATATGAATAAACTTGACTTGTTTAGAGATGATTCACAATCAAATTATAATCATGTACAGTATGTTGATATCTCTATCCTTTCCCAAACCTAATGGATGTGCTACTGTATTACAATGACGTAAGATAAATAAGCAACCAAATCTTACAAATGATTATTTGAGAATTTATCATAAAATTCAAGAACACCACTCTCTTCCAAAAATAAATAAATAAATAAATAAAAGTTAGCATACAATTTTTCCTTCCTAAGTATCTCCAAAATAGCTAATGACATTAATGTTGAAAGCTCACAGAGTTTGAACCGTGACTTAAAATACACATTTCACTAAATACCTTTTTTTGAAATAAGCTATCATTTGAAGTCGTGATTAACTTTTTTAACTTTTTCTCACTAATAGAATATAGACGATGTTTTTGAGATAAGCTATCACTTGGAGTCGTGCTTAAAAAATAAATTACTCATATTCAAATTTTAAGGTTGTTTAATGCTTCTTCAGATCAAAATTTACCTAATTTGCTTATATTATTTAAGAAAAAATTTCTTAGTGTATTTAAACATTTGAAGAAATGTTAGATAACAAATAATGGAAAAATTAAATTATATTTAAGTTCAAAACTCAGTCTAAAATATTCGTAAACTAACATGGCATTGGTGATCACATGTTTCCCAAACTCTTTGAGGGAATTTACAATATCCAAAAATTTAGCTCACATTTTAGCTAAATTTTCTCCCTGTATAATTTTCAAATCCTCGTAATCATAGCGATTGATCGAGATATTTATCTAGGTGTTTTTAAAATCTTTTATGCCTTTATGCATCATTTCATCCTATCCCAGATCTCTTTCGCTATATCACAAGAAATGATCTGGTCATATTTAAACTTTCTCAGAACATATATTATTATGTATTTAACTTTTGAATTCAATTGACTTATGTCATATGAGCATTATTTAACTTTTGAAAATCGAATCGGTCAATAAACTAATAAAATGATTGATTCAATGGTTCAATAATTTAATAGTTTAACCGAAGTTTAAGCAGAATTTAACCGATTTAATTAATATAAAATAAAATAATTAAAAATTTTATTTTCAAAAATAAAAATTTATAATTAGGAACCATCACAAACACAAACTTACACAAATTAAATACAGTCAACAACTAAATAAGAATTATTAACAAAGATTTATACAATTTCTAATTACATCAACAAACCAACAACACATGCAACATTAGAACACAATCAACAAATATTTTTTTGTGGAACAAAAAAGAAGCTCAACACAAAAGTAGAGCGAACAAGTCTGTAAAACAATAAAACAACGCCTATTTTAAACACCTAAAAATTTATTCCAATATCATTTCCGGCATTGCCATCAATAACTAAAGGGATCCTGACTCCTCCACTCCTTGTAATTGAGAAGAGTCATATTGATGATTTCCTCTACATATTTTGCTGTATTCTGAAATAATCTCCTGTTTTTTTCCAACCAAATATTCTAAACTACCGTAAAGAAAATGATGAACCACTTCTTATGCTCCTCCTTCCTAAAAGTTACACCTATCCAGCTTAAAAAGTGTTCCTTCACTGGGAAGGACCATTGTCTGCCAAGATCAAATAACCAAGCGCACCACACCTGCCAAGTAAAGTCGCAGCCAAGAAACAAGTGGTGAACATATTCAACATCCTTATTACACAAAAAGACACACATTATCATTCGAATTTATAATTCCGAGATGACCTAATCTTTCCTTTGTAGTCACCCTGCCTATCAAGACAAACCATGTGAACAGCTCAACTCTTGGGGGGACTAACCCTCTCCAAATAGTCTTAGTGAAACTATAACTTGTTATGTTATCTGGAAGCGTTTCTGCTTGCAACACCTGCACAAAATTGATAGTAGAAAAAGGATTTGGATCCTCTAAAGTTTAAATTTCACTTTAGAGAGTAAAGTGTGATCTTTCTACCCTTGAATGGTTTCTCTTTCATATTTATTCTTGGTCCTACATGTGAAATAAATAGTGAAAGATCACACTTTACTTTCTAAAGTAAAATTCAAACTTTAGAGGATCCAAATCCGTAGAAAAAATACCTTATTTGTCAAACTTCCAGACCACTATATCCTCTCTGTCAATAGCTAGTTTAACCAGCCTTAGAGTGTCATGTAACTGGTTTACAAGTTCTAACTCCCATTGAAAAAGCTCACGCCTCCATTGAAAGTTCCAAATCCACACTATCCCATCCCAAAAGCCACACACCCTTATGACTGATCCTTTTTGGATTGAAACCGAGAAGAGCCTTGGAAACCTATCCTTCAAAGAGCCACCACTTAGCCAAATATCTTTCCAAAAGTGAGTTCTTCTTCCATCATCAATCTCCATGGACAAGCTAGTTATAATCTTGTCTCTTATATGTTGCTCCTTTATTTGCAGCTGACATATATCCTTCCATGGACCCCCTCTAGTAGGTAATGTCTGGGTTGATAATAGCGCATTAGGAGAGAGATTGTTACAAGAGCACACCACCGTCTTCCACAATAGACACTCCTCCTTTGAGAACCTCCACCATCACTTAAACAGTAGTGCTATGCTACGAACCATTGCATCTCTGACACCTAACCCACCCAGCTTTTTTAGGGCTTGGACCACTTCCCAACTAACCAAAGCCATACCATTCCTGCCATCCTCCTTGCCCCACAAGAACCTTCTCTGTAGCAAAATAAGCTTCTCCGCAACAGCCTTCGGCATTTTATATAAGCTTAAGTAATATAGCGGTAAGCTATTTAGTACTGCTTTGATGAGCACCAACTTTCCGGCTTTGTTCCGTACCTTAGATTTCCACAAGCTGAGCTTCTCCTCCACTTTGTCTATAATTGGCTTCCAAATCTTAACTAACCTCGGGTTAGCTCCTAGAGAGACGCTGGTGCATGAAATCTTAATCCCAATTATCAAAATCAAAATTTCTTATGATTTCGTACCACTAACCAGCAAGTGCACTGGGTCGTCCAAGTAATACCTTACGTGAGTAAGGGTCGATCCCACGGAGATTATTGGTTTGAAGCAAGCTATGTTTATTTTATTATTCTTAGTCAGGATATTAATTAAAATTATCAGTTGGAATTATTAGAAAAAATAAAAGAGTGTGAAATAGTTACTTGTTGTGCAGTAATGGAGAATATGTTGGAGTTTTTGGAGATGCTTTGTCCTCTAAATTCCTGCAATGTAATATTCAACTCAATTGTTTGTAAAGCCCGTCTATGGCAAGCTGTATGTAGGGTGTCACCATTGTCAGTGGCTACCTCCCATCCTCTCAGTGAAAACGGTCCAGATGCTCTGTCACAGCACGGCTAATCAGCTGTTGGTTCTCGATCATGTTGGAATAGGATCCATTGATCCTTTTGCGTTTGTCATCACGCCCAGCAATCGCGAGTTTGAAGCTCGTCACAGCCATTCAATCCTTGAATCCTACTCGGAATACCACAAACAAGGTTTAGACTTTCTGGATTCTCAAGAGTGGCCGCCATCAGTTCTAGCTTATACCACGAAGATTCCGGTTAAGGAAGCTAAGAGAAGCTCATTCAGTCTGATGTAGAACGGAGGTGTTTGTCATGCACACGTTCATGAGTTGAGGAAGGTGATGAATGCCACGAATCATCACCTTCTCCATAATTAAGCGCGAATGAACATCTTAGATAGGAACATACAAACGTTTGAATAGAGAAATAGAAACAATTGCATTAATTCATCGAGACGCTGCAGAGCTCCTCACTCCCAACAATGGAGTTTAGAGACTCATGCCGTCAAAGTGTATAAAATTCAGATCTGAGAATATCATGAGGTACAAAATAAGTCTCTAAAAGTTGTTTAAATAGTAAACTAGTAACCTAGGTTTACAGAAAATGAGTAAACTATGATAGATGATGCAGAAATCCACTTCTGGGGCCCATTTGGTGTGTACTGGGACTGAGACTTAAGCTTCTCACATGCCTGAGGCTTTTTTGGGCGTTCAACGCCAGGTTGTAACCTGTTTCTGGCGTTGAACTCCAATTTGTAACCTGTTTCTGGCGCTGGACGCCAGACAGCAGCATGATACTGGCGTTGAACGCCAGTTTATGTCGTCTATCTTCACGCAAAGTATGAACTATTATATATTGCTGGAAAGCCCTGGATGTCTACTTTCCAACGCCGTTGAGAGCGCGCCAATTGGACTTCTGTAGCTCCAGAAAATCCATTTCGAGTGCAGGGAGGTCAGGATCCAACAGCATCAGCAGTCCTTTTCCAGCCTAACTCAGATTTTTGCTCAGCTCCCTCAATTTCAGCCAGAAAATACCTGAAATCACAGAAAAAAACACAAACTCATAGTAAAGTCCAGAAATATGATTTTTGCCTAAAAACTAATAATATTCTACTAAAAAACAATAAAAACATACTAAAATCTACATGAAATTACCCCCAAAAAGCGTATAAAATATCCGCTCATCACAACACCAAACTTAAACTGTTGCTTGTCCTCAAGCAACTAGATAAATAAAATAGGATGAAAAGAAATTAAGAAGTAATAATATCTAAGAGTTTTAAATGGAGCTCAGATTCTTATTAGATGAGCGGGACTTGTAGCTTTTTGTTTCTGAACAGTTTTGGCATCTCCCTTTATCCTTTGAAATTCAGAATGATTGGCATCCATAGGAACTCAGAATTCAGATAGTATTATTGATTCTCCTAGTGTAGTATGTTGATTCTTGAACACAGTTACTTTATGAGTCTTGGCTGTGGCCCTAAGCACTTTGTTTTCCAGTATTACCACCGGATACATAAATGCCACAGACACATGACTGGGTGAACCTTCTCAGATTGTGACTCAGCTTTGCTAGAGTCCCCAGTTAGAGGTATCCAGAGCTCTTAAGCACACTCTTTTGCTTTGGATCACGACTTTAACCACTCAGTCTCAAGCTTTTCACTTGGACCTGCATGCCACAAGCACATGGTTAGGGACAGCTTGATTTAGCCGCTTAGGCCTGAAACTACTTCCTTGGGCCCTCCTATCCACTGATGCTCAAAGCCTTGGATCCTTTTCTTAATCCAATGATTCCTTGTAAATTTTTTTTTCACTGCTTTTTCTTGCTTCAAGAATCAAATTCATGATTTTTCAGATCATCAATAGTATTTTTCGTGTTCCTCATTCTTTCAGGAGCCAATATTCATAAAATTCAAGATAAAAATTATGCACTGTTCAAGCATTCATTCAGAGAACAAAAAGTATTGCCACCACATATAGTTAATTATAATTTTTATTATTAAGAACTCAAAAAATAAATTACTTCTTTATTCTAATTATCTACTATTTCATTGATGTCTGATGATGATGAGAAAAATAAATTATAACTTAATTGGGAATAAAACCAGAATAGATATACTAATTACTACTACTACTACTATATATATCTCCTAAGGTAAATTTCTATAATAACATTATCACAGAGTTAAAGCTAAAATTAGAACTCAACAACCTGTGTTTTGAGAAGTAGATGTTCCTCTGATCTGTGGGGTGCTTGGTCCTTCAAGGATTAATTTTTGGCGCTTCAGCTCCCTTAAATCACGCCCTTGCTCTTCTTGTTCCTTAAGCAGTTTGCAAAGCATGCTACTTTGATTGTTCTGTTCTTTCTTTATTTGGTTCATAGCTTCTTGCAATTTGGAAATAGATGCCTCAAGATGTTCCCAATATTCGAATTGAGGAAGTTCTGGGAGGACTTCCTGTGCTCTCCTCTTGATTGGATCATCCTACAACTGTTGTCTGTCCATTGATATTCTAGTGATTAGCCTCTCAACTGAGATATACTCTGTTATTCCCATCTTCACTCCAGCATCTCTGCAGAGCATAGAAATTAAGCTTGAATAGGCCAATCTGGCATCCTTGGAATTCCTGTTTGCTATTTTGTATAGTTCACACGAGATCAGTTGATGGACTTCTACTTCTTTTTCCAACATGATGCAGTGAATCATCACTGCTCTTTTAATAGTAACTTCGGAACGGTTGCTAGTGGGCAATATAGAACGCCCAATGAAATCCAGCCAGCCTCTGGCTACTGGTTTTAGATCTTCTCTTTTGAGTTGATTTGGGATGCCAGTCGTGCTGGTGGTCCACCTGGCTTCAGGGATGCATATATCCTCTAGAATCTTGTCCAAGCCTTTATTTACCCTCATCATTCTCCTATTAAAGGAGTCTGGGTCATCTTTCAGTTGAGGAAGCTTAAAGATCTCTCTGATTTTGTCAGGATGGGTATGAACAATCTTTCCTCTGACTAAGGTCCGATGGTCATAGAGGGCAGCTCCAATTATTCTTTGCCTGTCTGTTTGCCATAGATTAGCATAGAACTCCTGAACCATGTTCCTTCCCACTTTCGTTTCAGGATTAGCTAGGATTTTCCAGTTCCTGTTTCGAATTTGTTCTTGGATCTCCGAATATTCATCTTCTTTCAGATCGAACTTGACTTCCGGGATCACTGATCTTAGACTCATTATTTTGTAGTAATGGTCTGAATGTTCTTTAGTTAAGAACTTCCCTTGATTCCAAAGTGGCTTTGGAGTATTCTCTTTCTTACCTCTTGGGTTGGGTTGTTTTCCTTTAGGGGCCATGATCAAAGTGAGTATGTTTTTGTGATCACGGATAAGCACACCAAACTTAGAGGTTTGCTTGTCCTCAAGCAAAAGAAGAGAGAGAAGAGGGATAGGAGGAGAGCAAGTGTGGAATGGTGGATGAGGAGAGGGGCGCCGAAAGTGAATATAAAGGGGGGGTGGGTATTCGAAAATAAGAAAAAAGATTTAAGATAAAAGATATGATTTATAAAAGATAAATATGATAAGAAAAGGATATAATTTAAAAAGATCTGAAATAAATCTGAATTTTTAATTTGAAAAAGATTTTAAAAGATAATTAAATTTTGAAAAACTAAAAAAAAAAAGAGTTGGATTGGATTGGAAATCATCTGTCTTTATGGATGAAGATGCATGTACAATTTTTGAAAAAAGGGATTTCAGAAATCAGGGATTTTAGAAATTAGGATTAAAATTTTTGGAATTGAAGGATGATATTTGGAAACATGTTTATGCAAGAAATCATGAATTGAAACATAAAAATTAGAAATTTTTTGAAGAGAAACGAATTTTACCTCCTCCCCACCATCCTGGCGTTAAACGCCCAACTGCTGCATGTTTTGGGCGTTTAACGCCCAATTGTTGCTTCTCCTGGGCGTTCAACGCCCAGCTGTTGCTTCTTTCTGGCGTTAAATGCCAGGAAGTCCTTTGTCACTGGGCATTTTTCTGAACGCCCAGGACGCTATCAATCTGGCGTTAAACGCCCAGAAGGTGCTTCTTTCTGGCGTTCAACGCCCAGAAGATGCTTCTTTCTTGCGTTTAACGCCCAGATGGCTACCCTTACTGGCGTTGAATGCCCAGTGGGTGCTTCTTTTGGGTGTTCAACGCCCAAAACGTTTCTTACTGGCTTTTTCATGCCAGTGAGCTTCCAAATTTCCCTGTAACTCTGTGAATTCAATCAATTGCTATTTCACCTTTTGAAGATACTCTGACATATACCTGTAAAAATCAATTAATTAGCAAAAGCAAATAAAATTAAATTTTGTGAATGGCTGGGTTGCCTCCCAGCAAGCGCTTCTTTAATGTCGTTAGCTGGACTATTACTGAGCTTTTAATCAAGTCTCAGTTTTGAGCATTCTTGCTCAAAATTGCTTTCAAGATAATGTTTAACTCTCTGTCCATTAACAATGAACTTTTTGTTAGATTCATTATCCTGAAGCTCTACGTATCCATATGGTGATACACTTGTAATCACATATGGACCTCTCCACCGGGATTTTAATTTCCCGGGGAATAATTTGAGCCTAGAATTAAATAGCAGAACTTTTTGCCCCGGCTCAAAGACTCTGGATGACAATTTCTTATCATGCCATCTTTTCGCTTTCTCTTTGTAAATTTTTGCATTCTCGAAAGCATTGAGTCTAAATTCCTCTAGCTCATTTAACTGGAGCAATCGTTTTTCTCCAGCTAATTTGGCATCAAGGTTTAGGAATCTGGTTGCCCAGTAGGCCTTGTGTTCCAGTTCTACTGGCAAGTGACATGCCTTTCCATACACAAGCTGGTATGGAGAGGTCCCTATAGGGGTCTTGAATGCTGTTCTGTATGCCCACAGAGCATCATCCAAGCTTCTTCCCCAATCTCTTCTACGGTTAATTACAGTCCGTTCCAGGATTCTTTTGAGTTCTCTATTTGAGACTTCAGCTTGCCCATTAGTCTGTGGGTGATATGGAGTAGCTACCCTGTGGCTAACTCCATAACGAACCAAAGCAAAGTAAAGCTGTTTATTGTAGAAATGAGTGCTCCCATCACTGATTAATACTCTAGGGGTACCAAATCTGCTAAAAATGTGTTTCTGAAGGTATTTTAACACTGTTTTAGTGTCATTAGTGGGTGTTGCAATAGCCTCTACCCATTTGGATACATAATCCACTGCCACCAGAATATAAGTGTTTGAGTATGATGGTGGGAAAGGTCCCATGACAGATCCTGAGATGTCAAGGATTTACATCCCTGCACCAATTAGGCATCTACAATGCCTTTGCATGCAATTCTGGCATTTAAACGCCGAGGTGATGCTCATTCTAGGCGTTCAACGCCCATGTGCAGCATGTTTTTGGCGTTGAACGCTAGGTCCATGCTTGTTTCTGGCGTTTAGTGCCAGCTCTCCTTAGGGGACATTCCTAACATTTGAACGCCGGGATGTTGCTTGTTTCTGGCGTTCAACGCCAGATCCATGCTCTGTTCTGGCGTTGAACGCCAGCCAGATGCTCCTTACTGGCGTTTAAACGCCAGTAAGTCCTTCCTCCAGGGTGTGATTTTTCTTCTACTATTTTTGATTCTGTTTTTAATTTTAGTATTTTTTCGTGACTCCACATGATCATGAACCTAATAAAACATGAAATAACAATAAAATAAAAATAAAATTAGATAAATAGAAATTGGGTTGCCTCCCAATAAGTGCTTCTTTAATGTCAATAGCTTGACAGTGGGCTCTCATGGAGCCTTACAGGTGATCAGGTCAATGTTGTATAGTCCCAACACCAAACTTAGAGTTTGGTTGTGGGGATTCAACTCCAAACTTAGAGTTTGGTTGTGGCCTCCCAACACCAAACTTAGAGTTTAATTGTGGGGGCTCTGTTTGGCTCTGTACTGAGAGAAGCTTTACATGCTTACTCTCCTTTGTTAAAGAAGGATAGCCATGTGCCTTAAACACAAGGTAGTCTCCATTCAATTGAAGGGCTAATTCTCCTCTGTTAACATTTATCATAGCTTCAGCTGTGGCTAGGAAAGGTCTTCCAAGGATGATGCATTCATCCTCCTCCTTCCTAGTGTCTAAGATTATGAAATCAGCAGGAATGTAAAGGCCTTTAACCTTTACCAACACGTCCTCTACTAATCCATAAGCTTGTCTTACTAACTTGTCTGCCAATTGTAATGAGAATAAGGCAGGTTGTATCTTAATGATCCCCAGCTTCTCCATTACAGAGAGTGGCATAAGATTTATGCCTGACCCTAGGTCACACAGAGCTTTTTCAAAGGTCATGGTGCCTATGGTACATGGTATTAAGAATTTTCCAGGATCTTGTCTCTTTTGAGGTAAAATTTGCTGAACCCATGTATCAAGTTCACCAATGAGCAAGGGAGGTTCACCTTCCCAAGTCTCATTACCAAATAACTTGGCATTCAGCTTCATGATGGCTCCTAGATATTGAGCAACTTGCTCTCCAGTTACATCTTCATCCTGTTCAGAGGAAGAATAATCTTCAGAGCTCATGAATGGCAGAAGGAGATTTAATGGAATCTCTATGGTCTCTATACGAGCCTCAGATTCCTTTGGATCCTCAATAGGGAACTCCTTCCTACTTGAGAGACGTCCCATGAGATCTTCCTCATTGGGATTCGCATCCTCTCCCTTCTCCTTGCATTTGGCCATATTGATTATATCAATGGCCTTGCACTCTCTTTTTGGATTTTCTTCAGTATTGCTTGGGAGAGTACTAGGAGGGGTTTCAGTGATTTTCTTACTCAGCTGGCCCACTTGTGCCTCCAGATTTCTGATGGAGGACCTTGTTTCATTCATGAAACTTAAAGTGGCCTTAGACAGATCAGAGACTAAGTTTGCTAAGTTAGAGGTATTCTGTTCATAATTCTCTGTCTGTTATTGAGAAGATGATGGATAAGGCTTGATATTGCTGAGTCTATTTCTTCCACCATTATTAAAGCCTTGTTGAGGCTTTTGTTGATCCTTCCATGAGAAATTTGGATGATTTCTCCATGATAAATTATAGGTGTTTCCATAAGGTTCACCCATGTAATTTACTTCTGCCATTGCAGAGTTCTCAGGATCATAAGCTTCTTCTTCAGAAGATGCCTCTTTAGTACTGTTGGATGCATTTTGCCATCCATTCAGACTTTGAAAAATCATATTGACTTGCTGAGTCAACACTTTGTTCTGAGCCAATATGGCATTCAGAGCATCAATTTCAAGAACTTCCTTCCTCTGAGGCGTCCCATCATTCACGGAATTCCTCTCAGAAGTATATATGAATTGGTTATTTGCAACCATGTCAATAAGTTCCTGAGCTTCTGCAGGCATTTTCTTTAGGTGAATGGATCCACCTGCAGAGTGGTCCAATGACATCTTGGAAAAATCAGAGAGACCATAATAGAATATGTCTAATATGGTCCACTCTAAAAACATGTCAGAAGGATACTTTTTGGTCATCTGCTTGTATCTTTCCCAAGCTTCATAGAGGGATTCACCATCTTTTGGCTTGAAGGTCTAAACATCCACTCTAAGCTTGCTTAGCTTTTGAGGAGGAAAGAATTTATCCAAGAAGGCCGTGACCAGCTTATCCCAGGAGTCCAGGCTATCTTTAGGTTGTGAGTCCAACCATGTTCTAGCTCTGTCTCTTACAGCAAAAGGGAAAAGCATGAGCCTGTAGACTTCAGGATCTACTCCATTCGTCTTTACAGTCTCACAGATTTGCAAGAACTCAGTTAAAAACTGATAGGGATCTTCTGATGGAAGTCCATGAAACTTGCAGTTTTGTTGCATTAGAGCAACTATTTGAGGTTTCAGCTCAAAATTGTTTGCTCTAATGGCAGGAATTGAGATGCTTCTTCCATCAAACTTAGACATGGGTTTAGTAAAATCACCAAGCATCCTCCTTGCATTATCGTTGTTGGGTTCGGCTGCCATCTCCTTCTCTTGTTCGAAAATTTCAGAAAGGTTGCCTCTGGATTGTTGTAATTTAGCTTCTCTTAGTTTCCTTTTCAGAGTCCTTTCAGGTTCAGGATCAGCTTCAACAAGAGTGCTTTTTTCCTTGTTCCTGCTCATATGAAAGAGAAGAGAACAAGAAAAGAAGAGGAATCCTCTATGTCACAGTAAAGAGGATCATTATTATTAGTAGAAGAAGAAAAGAATAAAGAAAGGAGAATCCAAACACAAGGGTAAGGATAGAGGCAGTGATTGGAGATGAAGAGTGGTGAAGAGAAGTGTTAGTAAATAAATAAATGAATAGAAAAAGATGAGAGAGAGAATTCGAAAATTAATTTTGAAAAGAAGTTAATGATTTTCGAAAATAAAAGGGAAGATAAAATTAAAATTAAAATTTAAAAAAATTAATTAATTAAAAAGAATTTTTGAAAAAGAAGGAGGTATTTTCGAAAATTAGAGAGGGGAGAGTAGTTAGGTGGTTTTGAAAAAGATAAGAAACAAACAAAAAGTCAAATAATTAGTTGGAAAAGATTAAAATCAAATTTGAAAAGATAAGAAGATAAGAAGTTAGATAAGATATTTTGAAATCAAATTTTTGAAGAAGATAAAATTTTGAAAAAGATATAATGAAAAAGATAAGATAAAAAGATATGATAAAAAGATATGGTTGAAAAAGATTTTAAATTTTTAAAATTAAAATTAATTACTTAACTAACAAGAAACTAAAAGATAAGATTCTAGAATTTAAAGATTGAATCTTTCTTAACAAGATAGTAACAAACTTCAAATTTTTGAATCAATCATATTAATTGTTAGCATAATTTTTGAAAATAAAGATAAAACTAACGAAACGAATTTTGAAAAATATTTTAAAAGAAAGATTAAATTTTTGAAAATTAAATAAAAAATGAAAGAGATTTGATTTTTGAAAAAGTTTTGAAAAGATAAGATTTTTAAAATTAAAAATTTGACTTGACTTGTAAGAAACAACTAATTTTAAAAATTTTTTGACTAAGTCAACTCAAATTTTCGAAAATTATGAGAAAATAAGGAAAAGTTATTTTTTTATTTTTGAATTTTTAATGATGAGAGAGAAAAACACAAATATGACCCAAAACATGAAAATTTTGGATCAAAACCAATGATGCATGCAAGAACACTCCGAATGTCAAGATGAACACCAAGAACACCTTGAAGATCATGATGAACATCAAGAATGGCTCCAAAGACTTAGTGCTCTCAAACGTGAATCACACTTTGTCACAATTCCGCACAACTAACCAGCAAGTGTACTGGGTCGTCCAAGTAATACCTTACGTGAGTAAGGGTCGATCCCACAGAGATTGTTGGTATGAAGCAAGCTATGGTCATCTTGTAAATCCCAGTCAGGCGGATTCACCTATATTAAGAGATTATTGGATTTTCGAATAATAATAATAAATTTAAACAAAAAATAAAGATAGAGTTACTCATGTAATTCAATGATGGGAATTTCAGATAAGTGTTTGGAGGTGCTGTATCCCTTCCGAATCTCTGCTTTCCTACTGCTTTTATCCAATCTTTGTCACTCCTTTCTATGGCAAGCTGTATGTAGGGCATCACCGTTGTCAATGGCTACATCCCATCCTCTCAGTGAAAATGGTCCAAATACTCTGTAACAACACGGCTAATCATCTGTCGGTTCTCGATCATGTTGGAATAGAATCCCTTGATTCTTTTGTGTTTGTCATCACGCCCAGCAATCGCGAGTTTGAAGCTCGTCACAGTCATTCAATCTCGGAATCCTACTCGGAATACCACAGACAAGGTTAGACTTTTCGGATTCCCATGAATGCCGCCATCAATTCTAGCTTATACCACGAAGATTCTGATTAAGGAATCCAAGAGATATGCGCCCGGTCTAATGTAGAACGGAAGTGGTTGTCAGTCACGCATTCATAGGTGAGAATAATGATGAGTGTCCCGGATCATCACATTCATCATGTTGAAGTGCAACGAATATCTTAGAATAAGAATAAGTCGAATTGAATAGAAAATAGTAGTAATTGCATTAAAACTCGAGGTACAGCAGAGCTCCACACCCTTAATCTATGGTGTGTAGAAACTCCATCGTTGAAAATACATAAGTGATGAAGGTCCAGACATGGCCGAATGGCCAGCCTCCATGAAAGACCGAATGGTCAAAAGAACTAGATAGTCCAAGACATCTAATAAACTAGTAAAAAGTTCTATTTATACTAAACTAGCTACTAGGGTTTACAGAAGTAAGTAATTGATGCATAAATTCACTTCCGGAGCCTACTTGGTGTGTGCTTGGGCTGAGCTTGATCTATCCACAAGCTGAGGCTTCTCTTGGAGTTGAACACCAAGTTGTAACGTGTTTTGGGCATTCAACTCTGGTTCGTGACATATTTTTGGCGTTTGACTCCATAATGCAGTATAGAACTGGCGTTGAGCGCCAGTTTACATCATCTAATTACGAATAAAGTATAGATTATTATCTATTTCTGGAAAGCTCTGGATGTCTACTTTCCAATACCATTGAGAGCGCGCCATTTGAAGTTTTGTAGCTCCAGAAAATTCATTTTGAGTGCAGGGAGGTCAGAATCCAACAACATCAGCAGTCCTTTGTCAGCCTTTTATCAGAGTTTTGCTCAGGTCCCTCAATTTCAGCAAGAAAATACCTGAAATCACAGAAAAACACACAAACTCATAGTAAAGTCCAGAAATGTGAATTTAGCATAAAAACTAATGAAAACATCCCTAAAAGTAACTAGATCATACTAAAAACTACCTAAAAACAATGCCAAAAAGCGTATAAATTATCCGCTCATCAGTGTGCATGGCAAAATAGAAAGTGATTGCTCATATTTACGGTGATTGTGCAAAGTCCTATAACACGATTCTCGTCCGTTTACAGGCTTTGTAACATTGCCTCCTCGGGACCATACACGAATGATATGTTGTTCCTTATTACAACTGAAACATGATTGACAAAGATAATAGCCAGCTTGATAAGGTGTTTTAGGCATTCTCTCTGTGTGTCAAAACATTTAAGTACTACAAGCCATTTGACTCTGTTGATGGGATACATTTATATGGTAAATACGGGGGTGTGCTGCTCATTACTATCGTCCAAGATAACAATATTCTGTCTATAGCTTTTGCACTCGTAGAGTTTGAGTCTACTGAGTCATGGTCTTTTTCCCCATAAATTTGAGACAACACGTGACTGCACAATAGGGGCTTCTTCTCATATCCGGTAGGTCTCAAGCCATATGCGCTACCCTTAATGCACCCAAATACCCAATAGTGGTTGGCATCCTCTAATAGCTCATTATGCTTATTGTATATGTCACATAGCTTTCAACTTTATGACCCAGTTTAAATTTGCAGAGGTTAAAAGGTATCTTATCAATGTAGCATATAATCTAAGCAACAAGGGATGAAAGTGGTTTTTGGATGCCCTTGGCAGGTTATCAAGGAATATGTTGCATTAGGCCATGAGGTTTAGGAAAGACCTATGGCACTAGCATTGTGATGGAGGTCGTAGGTATGGTCACATGCCAACGGACTTGTTAGAGTGTATCAATGCTGTTTTGAAGGGGAAAGAACCTACCTGTGGCAGCTATTGTGAGGGCCATTTATGAAAGGCTGCAACAACTGTTTGTGTGAAAAGGTCGCAAAGTGCACGGTCAATGCAGGGTGGTCATGTAGTTTTACAACGACTGTTAGCAGCTATAAAAAAGAATAGAAAGGCCTTGCGGAAGATGAGAGTGATCCATTGTGATCGACGAGCATCGAAGTTTACTGTGGAGTAAGCGGAGCCTCTAGAAGGCTGGACCAAACTTCCTATTACTTTCGACTCAATTTACATACACGTGACTATAGGTTATTCTAATATTTGCATTACCCATGTTGTCATGCACTTACGGCATGTGCTGTCGCGAGAATTGAGTGGGGTACATTTGTGGACCTGGTGTACTAGGTGGCTTCAATTTTTAAGATTTATGAGATGGAGTTTTTACCACTACCAGACGAAAATATGTGAGCCCCATGGTACAATGCTAAGCTTAAGCTCAATGCCTCCAAGTGGCAAAAGACAAAGGAAAGACCAGTTTCTATACGATTGCGAAATGAGATGGATATTGTGGAGTGCTCAGAGAAAAGATGTGGTCCATGTTGGTAAAAAGGCCATACCAAGTGAGGATGCCCTAATGCTCCAACTTCAGACTAATGAATTGTCTCTAGTATTTTGTTCGATTACATTAGTTATTTTTATGTCAAATAGAAAGTTTTTAAAATTCCTATCTACTTGTCATTATCGTTGTCATTGTATTGCATCTCAATGAATAAAGTGTTTCATGCATTTTTCATATAAAGTTTTTATATTTTTTTCATAATAACCTAACTTTAACAAAAAAAAAAACTAAGCATAAAGATAGTATGGACTTTGTATAATATAACTAAGCATAAAGATAGGCAAGGCCAGATTAATGAATTTACAATGAGTCAAACACTATATAAACTAACAATAAAATGTAAACACATTCATATCTATGGCCAAATACTCATCAAATACTACAATAACAATACAAGATCTAATAATAATATACACACTATTGCTGATCAGACTAGTAATACAAACGGTGCTTTGTCTCGCAACCAGGTAAACAAGTCTATCTATGAGGTTTGTAATAAACCCCATTTTTAGGGTTTATTCTGTGTTTAATATAGTGGATTTTATGCATTATTCTCACACTTATTCATAGAAATCGCATGTTTTACGTTTTCCTTCCTAATTCTGTGCTATGATTGAAAACATGTTTCTTTGGTCTTAATTTGCTATGTTTAATCCTCTCTTATTACCATTCGATGCCTTGATATGTGTGTTAAGTGATTTCAGAGATTACAGGATAGGAATGACTTAGAGAATGGAAAGGAAACATGCAAAAGTGGAAGGAATACAAGAAACTGAAGGAACTGCTAAAGATGTCCAACCTGACCTCTTGGTACTAAATTAACCATATCTTGAGCTACAGAAGTCCAAATGATGCAGTTCAAGTTGCGTTGGAAAGATAACGTCCGGCGCTTTGTAACGATATATAATTTGTCATAGCTACCCCATAGATAGGCGACGCACACGCGTGGATCACGAGGACGCTTGACCTGGAAAAAATGCAATCCACGTATACGCGTACGCGTGACTTTGCTGCGTGCTGGACGTATCAGAAATCGACAATTTTTGGGCTGTTTTTGACCCAGTTTTTTGCTCGGAAAACACAGATTAGAGGCTATAATGTGGGGAAATACATCCATTCATAAAAACAACATTCATTCATTATACACAATTTTAGAATTAGATGTAGTTTCTATAGAGAGAGGCTCTCTCCTCTCCCTTAGGATTTAGGATTTAGGATTTCTATTAGTTTTAGGATTATTCTTCATCATTCCAGGTTCAATGTTACTTTAATTTATGTTTCTCTTCTACTTTTAGATACTCTAATGCTTTTACTTGTATTTGACTCATGTTGCCAAATTGGCTTATGAACCCTTTCATGTTAGATTTGATTTATGTTTAAATAATTGAGGTATTTTAGATTTATGATTTTTACTTGCTTTTTATATTCTTGGCTTTAATTGATGAATTGATTAATTGGAGACACTTGAGTTATCAAACTCATTGTGATTGATAATTGTTATCTTTGCCAATTAATTTGAATTCCAATAACTCTAGTCTTTTCTTAGGAATTGACTAGGATCTGAGGAATCAAATTGATTCATCCACTTAACTTACCTTCAAAGTTAGAGGTTAATAAGGTGGGAGCAAAAATCCAATTCTCATCATAATTGATAAAGATAAATAGGATAGGATGTCCAGTTTTCATATCTTGTCAAGAGTTTTTCTAGTTATTAATTTATTTTTCTTGCAATTTAGTTTCCCTGTTCAACCTTTCAAAAACCCAAAAATATTGTTTTCCATAACCAATAAAAATCATACTTCCCTGCAATTCCTTGAGAAGATGACCCGATGTTTGAATACTTCGGTTATAAATTTTATTGGGTTTTGTTACTTGTGACAACCAAACTTTTGTAAGAAAGGATTCTCTATTGGTTTAGAAACTATACTTACAACGCGATTATATTCTTGTGAATTTCTTTACCGATAGAAATTCGCTCGTCAAAATGGCGCCGTTGCCGGGGAATTGCAACTGTGTGCCTTATTATTGGTTATTGTAAATATTTTCTTTTTATTAGTTTTTATTTTTATTTTCCTTTACTACTATGAACTTTCACCTCTTTGGCTATGAGTCTGGTTACACTTATGTTGCAGAAAGAGGAGATTACAATGAAAACATGCATCAAGGATGGAACAATCAAAGATGAGAGGAGCTACAAGGATTTGATCAACCCTCTTGGCAACAACCCCCTCCAATGCGCTATAACCAACAACCATTCTATGATGCATACCAAGACAATAGTTATGGTGGACTCTTCCTTGACAACCAACCTCCACTAAATTACTATGGTCAAGAACCATTCCAGGGTGTGTACCAAGATGATGGATATGGTGGACCCCCTTGTATTTACCAACAAGACCCACCATATGCTTATGAACCACCCCCTCAACATACCTTTGAACCACCATACTCACAAGTAGGGGTGTTTAAAACCGATCTGGACCGAACTAAACCGACCAACCGAACCGAAAACACCGAAAACCGAACAAAATCGAAAACTGAAAAAAACCAAAAAAATGTGTTTTGTCGTTTTTTTTGCGGTTCGGTTCGGTTTTCGGTTCTAACCAGGAAAACACTAACCGAACCGAACTGAACCGGTTTAGTAAAAAAACTCTAAAAAACAACCCACTTCCCCCCACCCCCACCCCCACCCCACCCCTAAACGGCCAAACCTCAATTCCCTTGAGCCCTAACCCCACGCCTCCCACCTCAATCCAAAGCTCTCAGTCTCAACCTCTCACCGTCACGCTCTCCTCTCTGCAGTGGCGCAGGACCCTCGCACCACAGCCTGAATGACCCTCGCACACAGTGCACGACCCTTGTCCCTCGCAGGCTCGCACCCAGTGCCAACAGTAGCAGAGCATAAGCCTTCTTCCTTGCACCCAGTAGTAGCAGAGCCAGACCCTCGCAACCTCGCACCCAGCAGTAGTAGAGCCACAACCTTCGCCAGTCGCCACCCACAACACAGCACCCACCAGTCACCGATTCAAGTCAGATATGGAGCCCGAGCCACCGAGTCAGGTATGTAATTTGGTTAAATCGTTGATTCATTGATATTGTTTACTTTATTGCTGACTTGCTGACTTGTTGATTCATTTTTAATTTGATTCATTGTTGCTGGTTATTGATTTATTTTGTTAGGTATTATTGCTGGTTAAATTATTGATTTATTTTGGTAATTTGATTCATTGTTGCTGATTTTGTTCTGTTTGTTGTTGAATTGTTTGCTGACTTAGTTATTCATTGATGGATTGCTACTGGTTGTTGTTAACTTGTTAATCAATAAATCAATAATTTCAGTTTCATTGTTCTATATATTTGTTGTTTGATTGTTGATTGTTGTTCATTGCTGATTGTTGTTCATTATTTTGTTGCTATTTTTTGAAATTGCTAGTAATTACTATTGTTGTTCATTGTTCATGGTTGATTGTTATTCATTGTTGATTGTTGGTTGTTGTTTATTGTTTGTTACTGATTTTTTAATTATTTGCTTATTACTAATTGTTTGAAATTGTTAGTATTAGGTTGATGAAGGTAGCTATTTTGTAAAATAGGTCAATGTTGTTCTTTGTCCCCCTTATAATATTTGAAAAAAAGCTACTTTCTGTTTCAGGTTGGGGAGATTATTAGCGAATTTGAGAAGAAGGGATTTTACTTGAAAGGTAACTTCTTTTGTTTTTGTTACTACTTAACATACGTGCTAACAATTTAGCTTAGAAACCCCACAATTGCTAGTAATTACAAAACCTTTCTTTAATGGAGTGGTCTAATACATTATCTCTGGTTCTATTGCTGCCATAGTTTGGGAGGGTAAAGGTGTTGTTGCAACTGGCCAAAAGTTGATTGGAGCAACAAACCCCTTGGCATCTGAGCCTGGAACTATTCATGGTGGTCTTGCATCGAATGTGCTTTCCACAGATCTTGCCATTCATGGTAACTATTTACTTAAACACATCTCAATCTAACAGCATAGTTTCAAATGTGCTTTCCATAGATCTTGATCGTAGGTCTGTTAAGTAAATTTTAGGTTGAAAAGTAAAATGGTTAATGTTATAATCTTTTTTTTTGAAATAATTATTCAAATTAATCATAAAATCAAGTGCACTTTAAATAAAGGTTGTAGTGGTCTATGTGTTTGGATCTTTTCTGATTAGAGTATTGGACATGTCAGTGGTAAAATTTTAGCATTGTTTGATAAGGTAGTCCCTAGAATGGGTCCTAAGAGATGATGGTGAAGATTCACCTGTGACATGATCAAGTGCTTTTTCCAATTATTATTGTTTTTATTATTTAATTGTCTTTTGATTTCAGGTAGGTTTGCTTACAGAAGTTTCATTGTTTTGTTGGAGAGGACACCAAGACGTGGCTATCTGTTGCTGGAAATTTGTTTTTATTTTTTTTGTGTTGACTATTGAACCTTTAAACTTCTTTAATTGTCGTATTTTAATTTCTTTTGTTGTTGAATTTCATTGAATCAAGACTTTTGTTAGTTATGGTGTACTTGTATTCTATAATTTCAATGTTATCACTTTTTGTGAAATAATATGTGGTTATTGTTTGAATTGATTGTAAAACCGAACAAACCGAACCAAACCAAACTGATTTTAATTGGTTTGGTTTAGTTCGGATTGTCTCGATAAAAAAACCAAACCAAACCGAACCGCAGTTTAATTAATCGATTGGATCGAATGACTTTTTTCTAAAAAACTGAACCAAATCGCACCGCGAACACCCCTACTCACAAGCCTCCTACAACCAACCACCTCCATATGACCCTGAGCCATATCCACCATACCAACTACCTTATGACCCATACTTAGAACCACCATCTCAATATACACCATGTCCATATCCATCAATGCAAGAGCACTATGATCTTACTTATGATAGCCGAGCGCAACAAGAATCAAAGGATCATCTCAAGGGAACAACGGATCGACTTCATGCAACTCTTCATCAACTGGAGAAAGTGATAAACTGACTAGCCTCCCGACGTTCAGACACTCAAGGAACCCCCATGGCTTCATGTGGACAATCTAATGAAGAACGCAGCATGAAAGAGAAGTTAGAAACTCCAGTGGACAGTGAGTAGCATGACTTTGTATTGGAACAATTAGAAGAAGCCGTAATCGTTGAAGAGGAAGAAGTGGTCGAAGACTTATGAGATGCGGAACGTCCATGGGAAAGTTCAGTCATAGAGCCCCCTTCTAAGGAGTTTGAATTTGATGTTGAAGATGGTGTACAACCTCCAAGGCATACCATGGTTGAAGACTTTGAAGGGGATGATCAAGAGATGGATTCAATCATTGATGAATTCTTATCTACATTTGAATCATCTCCCATTGGACTTGACATGGAGATTAAAAAAGAAGAAGCACAACCTCCCATGCCCTTGGTGAACAATAAAGAAGAGATCGAATTGGAAGAAAACTACCAAGAGGAAGAGGTTGATATTGAAGAAGCTTGCGAAGAGGTAGAAGTTGTCAAAGAAGAGCCCAAGGGAATGGAGCTCAAAATCACCCTATCAAAGTTGTTGGAGACCTCTCCCCCAAAGCCATCACCATCAATCCCTTCATTCAAGTGGGTAAATCTCTCATCTCTAAGCTTAATTAGCTCACTTGAATATGCTTTGCTTGAAACGGATGGGCAACTTAGAGCTCTTTGTGGCTATAAGAGTAAGAGAGAGATGGTTAGTGGTAGGAATTGTCATGCAAGGTTTAATATGGTTGCATGCTCCAAATTGAAGTACAAAGGTTGGTACAATTCTCAATTGAATGGGTCTAGGAAACTGTTTGGATGTCTTAGTGAGAATTTCAATTGCGTGCCACCCAGTTGGAACAAAGATGGTCAACAAGAAGACGGGTGCAAAAGCAAGGTTTGGGACCCCGGAATTCATTCTAACAATCACACTTTTGGGGCCTTGTCACTTACTTTAGATTGCTTGACGGCTGTATGCGCCTAGTTTGGGAACCCGGAGGCCATTGGAATTACAGACATTAGTGGGGATTCAAGGATCAGTACAAGCACAAACCACCATGACAAGGAGCTCACTGAATGTCCAACTTAAGGACTTTAACTAAAAGTGCTAGGTGGGAGACAACCCACCATGGTATGATCGTTCTCTTCCAGTCCTTGTTTTATTTTACTTTGTTTTCTTCTTAGTTTTATTTTATCATATTTTTATTAGTGCTCATTCATCATGTCAGCATCCACATTTTGCATTCTGCATTTTTCATGCATTAAAAAAAATCGCACACGACGCACAAGCGTCGCTGATGCGCTCGCGTATAGGTGCATAAGCGAAGAAAGGGAATTGAACAGAAAGTCACACGGGTGCGTGGCTGGAGGCGTGCCTTAGGCACAAACACGCCCACGCGAACACGTCCCTGACGCGGGATGCGTCCGCGTTACTTGAAAAATCAGCCTCCCACGCGTGCGCGTCACCCACGTGCACGCGTGACCCTGCAAAATCGACGTAAAGGGGTGTATGGCAGAGAGTTATGATGGAGTGGGGCTGGAATAGTGCTAGAAGCACAAACCCCATCACCCGTATGCGTCACTTGAAAATAGCGCCAACCACGCAAACGCGTGCCCCACGCGTCCGCGTCACCTGCGCCGCACAGCTTATCCAGATCAGCGCCAAATATCTTATCTTGTCTTCCCCAATCCTAATTTTTCCTTCTTTCTTTCTTTCTTACTTCTTCTTCCTTTCTTTCACTTCTCATTCTTATCATCTTTCATTCTATTTTACTTAATTTATTTGTATATTTTTATTCATTGCATTTTAATTTTGTGCATATTTTTATTTTTTTCTAAATTTATTATTTTTCCATTGGTGTTAAAAAAATTTTTTTCTTATTCAACTGTCGTATCTTTTCTGGTATTATTCTGGTGCTTCGTGACTTGTTTTACATTGATTGGGTGATATTATTTATTTGTCAAATGCCAATTTTTATGATACATGTGTTCCTTTTGCATTGACATTAACTTACACTATCTTTCATTACCCACTCTCTTCCCCTTTGTTGCAATGTTTGCACTATTGATATGCCATTTGCTTTACTGTTTTCTCAGTTGTATGTTGTAGCTACCATGTAACTGAGACTCTCATTATTTGGCATTAACCCAACTATATTTTATTTGTTTCTTATCTTTGTTTTTGGGTTACTTTTCTTCTTTTTTTCTCTTCTTTCAGGTTGGCCACCGAGAGGGAAAAGGAAAAGTTTCTAAATGGAGCAATAAAACAAGTTTGCCGCATAATCTTTGGAGAAAAGCATCAGTTGGAGCCACCCATCCACTTGTACATCTCTGCATGCACCAAGGACGGTGCAATCTTTAAGTGTGGGGAGATTGATACCGACTTCCGCGGGTAACTACTTTCTGACTCAACACCAATGTTTAGTTTTCTTTGTTAAATTAGTTGTTGCATTTGCATGTTTGATTGCATGTTTGTTGATTTTGTGCATATTTTACCAACTGCTTGGTTGAAGTAATCATTTCTTTTTCAAGAAACTTTTTAGAGTATTTTACTAATTTGAATTAAAACTTTTGTAAAACTTGTTTGAAGAAATTTTATTTTAGAACATGGTTTTAAGAGCTCGAACACACAAAACCAGTGAGATTTTGAGCCTATTTGATTGGTTGCATTTTATCAACCAATGTTTTATTTTGGTGTGTGTTGTTCTCTCTAAAATTGTGATCTTTGTCTTGCTTGATTCTATATTTCCATTGTTTAATGTATGCATGCTCTTATATGATTGAGGCCTTTGTTTCACTAAGCTTACATACCCATATGGCCTTACTCTTTCATTATCCTTTGCAAACCAATGTTGAGCCTATTTTACCCTATTTGTTCTTTACTGTAGCACATCACTAACTCTAAGCGAAAAACAATAATGTCCTTAATTTGAATCCTTGGTTAGCTTAGACAAGTGAGAGTGTTTGTAATTTAAGTATGGGAAAGTTGGGTTTGGAAACATTTGGTTTGAAAATTGAGTATGTTAGACTTTTTGTGAAAATGTGAAAAATGTTGAGGACATGTGATGAGCGGATAATTTGTATGCTTTTTGGCATTGTTTTTAGTACATTTTCAGTATGATCTAGTTAGTTTTTAGTATATTTTTATTAGTTTTTAGTTAAAATTCACTTTTCTGGACTTTACTATGAGTTTGTGTGTTTTTGTGATTTCAGTATTTCTGGCTGAATTGAGGGACCTGAGCAAAAATCTGATCCAGAGACTCAAAAGGACTGCAGAGCTGTTGGATTCTGACCTCCCTGCACTCGAAGTGGATTTTCTGGAGCTACAGAAGCCCAATTGGCGCGCTCTCAACGGCGTTGGAAAGTAGACCATCCTGGGCTTTCCAGCAATATATAGTCCATACTTTGCCCAAGATTTGATGGCCCAAACCGGCGTTCAAGTCACCTCAAGAAATTCCAGCGTTAACGCCGGAACTGGCACCTAATTGGGAGTTAAACGCCCAAACTGGCACTAAAGCTGGCGTTTAACTCCAAGGAGTCTCTACACGAATTTCTTCATTGCTCAGCCCAAGCACACACCAAGTGGGCCCGGAAGTGGATTTTTATGTCATTTACTCATCTATGTACTAGTTTTCTATAAGTAGGACCTTTTTATTTTATAGAAAGACTTTTGGTAGCTATCTTTGTTTTATGCTATCTTAGACCTTTGGGAGGCTGGCCATTCGGCCATGCCTAGACCTTGTTCTTATGTATTTCAACGGTGAAGTTTCTACACACCATAGATTAAGGTGTGGAGCTCTGCTACCTCGAGTATTAATGCAATTACTATTGTTCTTCCATTCAATTCCTGTTCTTTACCAAGATATCACTTGTTCTTCAATATGATGAAGGTGATGATTGACGCCCATCACCATTCTCACCCATGAACAAGGTGACTGACAACCATTCTTGTTCTACAAGCATCTGAGGCTTAGTGAATATCTCTTGGATTCCTGATTGCACGATGCATGGTTGATCGCCTGACAACCGAGTGCTCGCCTAACAAACGAGCCAACCATTCCGTGAGATCAGAGTCTTCGTGGTATAGGCAAGAACTGATGGCGGCATTCAAGAGAATCCGGAAGGTCTAACCTTGTCTGTGGTATTCTGAGTAGGATTCGATATTGAATGACTGTGACGTGCTTCAAAACCTGTAACTACTGGGCGTTAGTGACAAACGCAAAAGATGATTCTATTCCGGTAGGGAGGGAACCAAACCGGTGATTGGTAGTACTGTGACAGAGTGCGTGCATTAGCTTTCACTGCGCGGATGGATGCTGACAACAGTGAAACCCTACACGAGCTTGCCATGGAAAGGAGTAAGAAGGATTGGATGAAGGTAGTAGGAAAGCAGAGAGACGGAAGGGAAGGCATCTTCATACGCTTGTCTGAAGCTCTTACACCCAATGATATACATAAGTTCACTATCTTTATCTTTTATATTATTTTCGTTCATCATCATATACATTTGAGTTTGCCTGACTAAGATTTACAAGATGACCATAGCTTGCTTCAATGCTAACAATCTCCGTGGGATCGACCCTTACTCACGTAAGGTATTACTTGGACGACCCAGTGCACTAGCTGGTTAGTTGTGCGAAGTTGTGTAATGCCAGGAAGTGAACCACCAAGTTTTTGGAGTTCATGACCAGGGATTATGAGAGTGTGAAAAAGTATTGTTCACAATTCGCGCACCAAGTTTTTGGCGCCGTTGCCGGGATTGTTCAAGTTTTGAGCAAGCTTTGGTAACAACCTGGATTGTTTCTAGTTTGGACAACTGACGGTTCATCTTGTTGCTTAGATTAGGTATTTATTTTTTCGAAATTCTTAAGATGAATTCTAGAGTTTCATGATGATTGTTGAAATCTGGCTGGCTGAGAAGCCATGTCTAATCTGATTGGACCGAGGTTTCAACTTATCATCACAAGAGCTTGTTGATTCTTATCAATCTTGCTTTGGAGCAGTGATCTGCTAAGGCTTGGCTGGCCTTTGGCCATGTCTAGTGTTTTGACCGAAGCTTTCTTTGAAAGCTTGGCTGGCTGTGAAGCCATGTCTAATTCCTGGACCGAGTCTTAGACTAGCATTGCACTGATTCCTGGAATTCTCATTGATTTTGATATCTTTTTCCACTTAATTTTTGAAAAATACAAAAAATTTACAAAATCATAAAAAACCAAAAATATTTGATGCTTCTTGCTTAAGTCTAGTGTCTCATCTTAAGTTTGGTGTCAATTGCATGCATTCATGTGTCTTAAAGATCCTCAAGTAATTCTTGATGATTTTTGTGTTCTAATCTTTGAACTCTATTGACTTGAAGTATTTGTGTGTCTCATATGCATTCTCATATTGTTAGTGTCAAGTATCAAACTGCTAAGTTTGGTGTCTTGCATGCATGTTATTTGATTCTTGTTGCATTTTGATTATTAAAAATCCAAAATATTTTAATTTGTGTCTTTCAAGTCAATGATACAAAGAATTGAAGATTCAGAACATGCTGCAGAGGAATTATACAGAAAAAGCTGAGCATTCAAAAATGCCAATGAAGAAGGCAGACTGGCGTTTAAACGCCAGCCAGGGTACCTGGTTTGGGCGTTTAACGCCCCAAAAAGGTAGCATTTTGGGCGTTAAACGCCAGAATGTATACCATTCTGGCGTTTAACCAGGATGGTGCTAGGAGGAAGATTTGTTTTCAAAATCAATTTTTTTCAAGTTTTCAAGTTTTTCAAAATCAAATCTTTTCAAATCATATCTTTTCAATCAAATGTTTTCAAAATCAATTTCTTTCCTTTTTCAAAGATACTTACTAACAATTGATTTGATTGAACATTTTTTTGCCTTTTCTATTAAGAAAGGTTTTATGTTTGAATCATATCTTTTCTTGTTAGGTAAGTCATTAATTTTTAAAATCATATCTTTTCAAATTGTTTTCAAATCATATCTTTTAAAATTGTTTTCAAATCATATCTTCTCAATCACATCTTTTTAAAACCATAACTTTTCAATTAAATCTTTTTAACCTCATCTTTTTCAAAATAGTTTTCAATCAAATCTTTTTGACTTCTAATTTCAAAATCTTTTTCAAAAATCACTTAATTTCTTTTTCACTTTTAATTTTCGAAAATTATCAATCAAATTTTCAAAATGTTTTCAAAATCTTTTAAATGAATTTTCGAAAATTCTCTTCCCTCCTTCCCACATCCTTCTACTTAGGGAGTACCACTCCTTCTAAATGCACAATTCGAACCTTATCTAATTAAAAGTTCAAATTCTTCTTCTCCTTCTTCTTTCTATTTTTCTTTTCCTCTGACCTCAAGGAATCTCTATACTGTGACATAGAGGATTCCATTTTTCTTTTTCTCTTCTCTTTCATGAGCAGGAGCAGAGACAAAGGCATTCTTGTTGAAGCTGACCCTGAACCCGAGAGAACCTTGAAGAGAAAGCTAAGAGAAGCCAAGCACAACTCTCTTTAGAGGACCTGACCGAATTCTTCAAAGAAGAAGAACATGGCAGCCGAAACAACAAACAATGCCAACAATGCAAGGAAGGGCTGGGTGACTTCACTGCACCTACTCCCGACTTCTATGGAAAAGCATCTCTATCCCTGCCATTGGAGCAAACAACTTTGAGCTTAAGCCTCAATTAGTTTCTCTAATGCAACAGAATTGCAAGTTCCATGGACTTCCAATGGAAGATCCTCATCAGTTCTTAGCTGAATTCTTGCAAATCTGTGACACAGTCAAGACTAATGGGGTTAACCCTGAGGTCTACAGACTGATGCTTTCCCTTTGCTGTAAGAGACAGAGCTAGAATATGGTTGGATTCTCAACCTAAAGAAAGCCTGGACTCTTGGGAAAAGCTGGTCATGCCTTCTTGGCAAAGTTTTTTTCCACCACAAAGATGGAGTAACTTAGAGTGGAAGTCCAAACCTTCAGACAGAAGGATGGATCCCTCTATGAAGCTGGGAAAGATACAAACAATTAATCAGAAGATGTCCCTCAGATGCTTTCTGAATGGAGCATCATAGGTATTTTCTATGATGGTCTCTCTGAACTATCTAAGATGTCCTTGGATAGCTCTGCTGGAGGATCTCTTCATCTGAAGAAGACGCCTGCAGAAGCTCAAGAGCTAATTGAAATGGTTGCAATAACCATTCATGTACACTTCTGAAAGGAATCCTGTGAACAATGGGGACTAGTCAGAAGAAAGGAGTTCTTGAGATTGACACTCTGAATGCCATATTGGCTCAGAACAAGATATTGACTCAATAAGTCAATTTGATCTCTCAAAGTCTGTCTGGAATGCAAAATGCACCAAACAGTACTAAGATGCTTCATCTGAGGAAGAAGCTTATGATCCTGAGAACCCTTCCATGGAAGAGGTGAATTACCTAGGAGAACCCTATGGAAACACCTATAATTCTTCAGGAAATCACCTAAATATCTCATGGAAGAATCAAGAGAGACCTCAACAAGGTTTCAATAATAATAAGGGTGGAAGAAACAGGTTTAGCAATAACAAGCCTTTTCCATCATCTTCTCAGCAACAGACAGAGAGCTCTAAGCAGAATACTTCTGACTTAGCAACAATGGTCTCTGATCTAATAAGACCACTCAAGTTTCATGAATGAAACAAGGTCCTCCATCAGAAATTTGGAAGGACAAGTGGGACAGCTGAGCAAGAAGTTACTGAACTCCCTCCAAGTACTCTCCCAAGCAATACAGAAGAAAATCCAAAAAGAGAGTGCAAAGCCATAGACATGGCCGAATATGGAGAGAAAGAGAGGAGGAGGACGCCACTGTGGAAGACCTCAGTGGGCGTGTACCAATCCTCTGAGTTCCTCAATGAGGAACATGGGAATCTGAGGCTCAAAATGAGACCATAGAGATTCCATTGGACTTACTTCTGCCATTCATGAGCTCTGATGAGTATTCTTCCTCTGAAGAGGATGAGTATGTCACTGAAGACGTTGCTAAATACCTTGGAGCAATCATGAAGCTAAATGACAAGTTATTTGGAAATGAGACTTGGGAGGATGAACCACCTTTGCTCACCAAAGAACTGGATGACTTGTCTAGGCAGAAACTGCCTCAAAAAGGCATCCTGGGAATTTTTCTATACCTTGTACCATAGGCACCATGACCTTCAAGAAGGCCTTGTGTGACTTAGGGTCAAGTGTAAACCTCATGCCCCTCTCTGTAATGGAGAAATTAGGGATCTTTGAGGTGCAAGCTGCAAGAATCTCATTAGAGATGGCAGACAATTCAAGAAAACAAGCTCATGGACTTGTGGAGAATGTTTTGGTGAAGATTGAAGACCATTACATCCCTACTGATTTCATAGTCCTAGAGACTGGGAAGTGCATGGATGAATCCATCATCCTTGGCAGACCCTTCCTAGCCACAGCAAAAGCTGATTGATGTTGATAGAGGAGAGTTGATCATTCAAGAGAATGAAGAATCCTTGGTGTTTAAGGCCCAAGGACATCCCTCTATCATCATGGAGAGAAGCATGAGAGCTTCTCTCAAAACAGAGCCAAGCAGAGCCCCACAGTCAAACTCTAAGTTTGGTGTTGGGAGGCCACAACCAAACTCTAAGTTTGGTGTTGAACCCCATTCAAACTCTAAGTTTGGTGTTGGGAGGTTCCAACACGGTTCTGAGTATTTCTGAGGCTACATGAGAGCCTCTGTCAAGCTAATGACATTAAAGAAGCGCTTGTTGGGAGGCACCCAATGTTTTGGTTAACTATTTTCTTTTGTTATTTATCTTTTTGTAGGTTGATGATCATAAGAAGTCACAAAAAAATGAAAAAGCAAAACAGAATGAAAACAGGAAGAAAAACAGCACACCCTGGGAAGAAGCTGCTGGCGTTTAACCCAGTAAGCCTAGCAGTTGGGCGTTTAACGCCCAGTCTGGCACCATTCTGGGCGTTTAACGCCAGAAAGGGGCACCAGACTGGCGTTAACGCCAGAAAAGGGCAACAACCTGGCGTTAAACGCCAGGAATGGGCACCAGCCCGGCGTTTAACGCCAGAAATAGCTCAAAACGTGATTTTGAGCAACATTTGGTGCAGGGATGACTTTTCCTTGACACCACAGGATCTGTGGACCCCACAGGACCCACCATCACTCTCTCTCTTCTTCCCCATTCACCAATCACCTCAATACCTCTTCCCCAAAACCCTTCACCTATCAAATCCCATCCTTCTCTTCACCACTCACATCCATCCTTCATAAAACCCCACCAACCTCACCCTTCAAATTCAACCACTTTCCCTCCCAAACCCACCATAATGGCCGAACCATTACCCCCCCTCTCCTATATACCCTTCTTCAACCCTTCATTTTCACACCTAAACACCCCTTCTTTCCCTCTTGCCGAACACACCACCTTCCCCCTCTTCCTCATTTCTTCTCTTCTACTCTCTTCTTCTTCTTTTGCTTGAGGACGAGCAAACATTTTAAGTTTGGTGTGGTAAAAGCGTTGCTTTTTCGTTTTTCCATAACCATTTATGGCATCCAAGGCCGGAGAAACCTCTAAAAAGAGGAAGGGAAGGCAAAGGCTTCTACCTCCGAGTCATGGGAGAGGATAGATTCCTCTCAAGGGTGCATCAAGACCACTTCTATGAAGTTGTGGCCTTGAAGAAGGTGATCCCCGAGGTCCCCTTTCACTCAAAAAGGGTGAATCCAGAGATCCGCCATGAGATCCGAAGAAGAGGTTGGGAAGTACTCACCAACCCCATTCAACAAGTCGGAATCTTGATGGTTCAAGAGTTCTATGCCAATGCATGGATCACCAAGAACATGACCAAAGTGTGAACCCGAACCCAAAGAATTTCTCTCACTATGGTTCGGGGGAAAACTTGGATTTCAGTCCGGAGAGTGTGAGGGTGGCGTTCAACTGCCTATGATGCAAGGAGATGAGCATCCTACACTAGAAGGGTCAACTTTGATCAAAGGTTGGACCAAGTCCTCACAACCATATGTGAAGAGGGCGCACAATGGAAGCAAGATTCAAGAGGAAAGCCGTTCAATTGAAGGCATGACCTCAAGCCCGTGGCTAGAGGATGGTTAGAGTTCATACAACGCTCAATCATTCCCACTAGCAACCGTCCGAAGTTACCATAGACCCGGGCTATCATGATCCATAGCATCATGATTGGAGAAGAATGGAAGTTCATGAGGTTATAGCCCAAGAACTCTACAAGGTGGCGGACAGACCTCCACTTTGGCAAGGTTAGCCTTTCCTCACCTCATTTGTCACCTCTGTTATTAGTTGGAGTTGACATAGAGGGGATACCCCCATTGATGAGGACAAGCCCATCACCAAGAAAAGGATGAGTACACAAGAGACCCCTCTCATCAAGAGATCCCTGAGATGCCTCAAGGGATGCACTTTCCTCCACAAAATTATTGGGAGCAACTAAACCTCCCTAGGAGAATTGAGTTCCAACATGGGACAACTAGGGTGGAGCATCAAGAACACTCCATTCTCCTCCATGAAATTAGAGAAGATCAAAGAATCATGAGGGAGGAGCAACAAAGACAAGGAAGAGACATTGAGGAGCTCAAGCACTCCATAGGATCTTCAAGAGCAAGAAAGAGCCGCCATCACTAAGGTGGACCCATTCCTTGATTTCCTTTTTTTTATTCTTCTGTTTTTCGATTTTATGCTTATGGTTATCCATTTGTGTCTTGTGATCATTAGTGTCTTAGTGTCTATGCCTCAAAGTTATGAATGTCCTATGAATCCATCACCTCTCTTAAATAAAATGTGCTTAATGGAAAAGGAAAGAATTGCATGAATTCTGAATTTTACAAGTTAATTATTTTGATGTGGTGGCAACACTTTTGTTCTCTGATGTATGGCTTGAACAGTGCATATGTCTTTTGAATTTGTGGTTCATGAATGTTGGCTCTGAAAGAATGATGAAAAGGAGACATGTTACTGAGGATCTGAAAAAATCATTAAAAATGATTCTTGAAGCAAGCAAAAGCAAAAAAAAAAAAAAAACCGAAAAAAAGAAAGAAAAAGAAAGAAATAAAGTTGTAATCCAAGGCAAATAAGAGTGTGCTTAAGAACCTGGACACCTCTAATTGGGGACTTTAGCAAAGCTGAGTCACAATCTGAAAAGGTTCACCCAATTATGTGTCTGTGGCATGTATGTATCCGGTGGTAATATGGAAGACAGAGTGCTTTGGGCCACAGCCAAGACTCAATAAATAGCTATATTCAAGATCATCATACTTTCTAGGAGAATCATTAACACTATCTGGATTCTAAGTTCCTAAAGAAGCCAATCATTCTAATTACAAGGGATAGAGTGAGATGCCAAAACTATTCAGAGGCAAAAAGTTAAAAGCCCCGCTCATCTAATTAATACTGATCTTCATAGTTTTTGGAGTTCATTGCATATTCTCTTCTTTTTATCTTATTTGATCTTCAGTTGCTTGGGGACAAGCAACATTTAAGTTTGGTGTTGTGAGCGGATAATTTGTATGCTTTTTGGCATTGTTTTTAGTACATTTTCAGTATGATCTAGTTAGTTTTTAGTATATTTTTATTAGTTTTAGTTAAAATTCACTTTTCTGGACTTTACTATGAGTTTGTGTGTTTTCTGTGATTTCAGGTATTTTCTGGCTGAAATTGAGGGACCTGAGCAAAATCTGATCCAGAGACTCAAAAGGACTGCATGCTGTTGGATTCTGACCTCCCTGCACTCGAAGTGGATTTTCTGGAGCTACAGAAGCCAATTGGCGCGCTCTCACGGCGTTGGAAAGTAGACATCCTGGGCTTTCCAGCAATATATAATAGTCCATACTTTGCCCAAGATTTGATGGCCCAAACCGGCGTTCAAAGTCACCTCAAGAAATTCCAGCGTTAAACGCCGGAACTGGCACCTAATTGGGAGTTAAACACCCAAACTGGCACTAAAGCTGGCGTTTAACTCCAAGGAGAGTCTCTACACGAATTTCTTCATGCTCAGCCCAAGCACACCAAGTGGGCCCGGAAGTGGATTTTTATGTCATTTACTCATCTATGTACTAGTTTTCTATAAGTAGGACCTTTACTATTTGTAGAGGAGACTTTTGGTAGCTATCTTTGTTTTATGCTATCTTAGACCTTTGGGAGGCTGGCCATTCGGCCATGCCTAGACCTTGTTCTTATGTTTTTTCAACGGTGGAGTTTCTACACACCATAGATTAAGGTGTGGAGCTCTGCTGTACCTCGAGTATTAATGCAATTACTATTGTTCTTCCATTCAATTCCGCTTGTTCTTTTACCAAGATATCACTTGTTCTTCAATATGATGAAGGTGATTGACGCCCATCACCATTCTCACCCATGAACAAGGTGACTGACAACCATTCTTGTTCTACAAGCATCTGAGGCTTAGTGAATATCTCTTGGATTCCTGATTGCACGATGCATGGTTGATCGCCTGACAACCGAGTGCTCGCCTGACAAACGAGCCAACCATTCCGTGAGATCAGAGTCTTCGTGGTATAGGCAAGAACTGATGGCGGCATTCAAGAGAATCCGGAAGGTCTAACCTGTCTGTATTCTGAGTAGGATTCGATGATTGAATGACTGTGACGTGTTTCAAACCTGTAACCTACTGGGCGTTAGTGACAGACGCAAAAGAGTGATTCTATTCCGGTAGGGGGGGAACCAAACCGGTGATTGGCAGTACTGTACAGAGTGCGTGCATTAGCTTTCACTGCGCGATGGGAGGTAGCTGCTGACAACAGTGAAACCCTACACGAGCTTGCCATGGAAGGAGTAAGAAGGATGGATGAAGGCAGTAGGAAAGAGAGACGGAAGGGAAGGCATCATACGCTTGTCTGAAGCTCTTACACCAATGATATACATAAGTATCACTATCTTTATCTTTATATTTTTTCGTTCATCACATATATTTGAGTTTGCCTGACTAATTTACAAGATGACCATAGCTTGCTTCAATGCTAACAATCTCCGTGGGATCGACCCTTACTCACGTAAGGTATTACTTGGACGACCCAGTGCACTTGCTGGTTAGTTGTGCGAAGTTGTGTAATGCCAGGGAAGTGAACCACCAATTTTTTGGAGTTCATGACCAGGGATTATGAGAGTTGTGAAAAAGTATTGTTCACAATTTCGCGCACCAACATGTCTATGCATTCAATACCTTAATCATATGCATTGGGAAAAACAAAGAAAAGAAAAAAAAGAAAAAAATAGAAGAAAAATAAAAGAAAAAGAAAAGAAAAAGAGCAAATAATAAAAGGGGACAAAATGCCCCAAGTTAAGTAATAATATCAATGCATATGAGTTGTACTTAAATTTGGGATGCATGAATGTGTGGTAAATATAGTTAATGGGCAGTTAGATCTTACATTGTAATTACATGGATTGTCTTAACTTAGGTGGAAAGTTTAGGTTAATTAAGGATTCAGATTTTAGTCCACTTGACTAAATACAATCCTACCTTGACCATAACCCCATTACAACCTTTAAAAGACCTCTTGATATGTGTATTTGTGCATTAAATTTCTGTTGATTGGTAGAAGAAGAGCAAGCCTTAGAAAAAAAGATTAGTAGAGAACCGAGAGACTCGACCCTTAAACACTTGAGTGATTAGAGTGTATACACTTCCAGTGAGGGTTCGATGCTTGATTCTTTGTTCCGGCTTTCATGAGCTATTCTCTTCTGCAAGCCTAGTTATACTTTATTTTTATGATTTGAATTAGTGAAATCCAGTTCATGTCTATTCTTGGAAGATTTATTTACCTTAACCAAGTGGGTAGAAACATTTTGCATGTAGTTGCATTCATATAGATAGGTTGCATTTCATACATCCTACCATTCCTCTTCACTCTTATAGTTTCTCTTAAGCTTAGCATGAGGACTTGCTAATGTTTAAGTATGGAGAGGTTGATAAACTCCAATTTTAGGGTTTATCCTGTGCTTAATCTAGTGGATTTTATCCATTATTCTCACACTTATTCATAGAAATCACATGTTTTACGTTTTCCTTCCTAATTTTGTGCTATGATTGAAAACATGTTTCTTTGGTCTTAATTTGCTATGTTTAATCCTCTCTTATTACCATTCGATGCCTTGATATGTGTGTTAAGTGATTTCAGAGATTACAAGGCAGGAATGGCTTAGAGGATGGAAAGGAAGCATGCAAAAGTGGAAGGAATACAAGAAACTGAAGGAACTGCTAAAGCTGTCCAACCTGACCTCTTGGTAATAAATTGACCATAACTTGAGCTACAGAAATCCAAATAACGCGGTTTTAGTTGCGTTGGAAAGCTAACGTCTGAGGCTTCGCAACGATATATAATTTGTCATAGCTGCTTAGTGCACGAAATTGTGATCTCTACTTTTCACAACTCAAACAATTCCCAGTAATGGCTCCAAAAACTTGGTGCTCAATACCATGGTCTAAACATAATTTCACAACTTTGCACAACTAACCAGCAAGGGCACTGGGTTGTCCAAGTAATAAACCTTACGCGAGTAAGGATCGATCCCACGGAGATTGTTGGTATGAAGCAAGCTATGGTCACCTTGTAAATCTCAGTCAGACAGATTCAAATGGTTATGGATGATTTATGAATAAAACATAAAAATAAGGATAGAGATACTTATGTAATTCATTGGTGAGAATTTCAGATAAGCGTATGGAGATGCTTTGTCCCTTCCATCTCTCTGCTTTCCTACTGTCGTCTTCCAATCCTTCTTACTCCTTTCCATGGCAAGCTGTATGTTGGGCATCACCGTTGTCAGTGGCTACAGTCCCGTCCTCTCAGTGAAAATGTTCAACGCGCTCTATCACAGCACGGCTAATCATCTGTCGGTTCTCAATCAGGTTGAAATAGAATCCAGTGATTCTTTTGCGTCTGTCACTAACGCCCAGCCTTCAGGAGTTTGAAGCTCGTCACAGTCATTCAATCATTGAATCCTACTCAGAATACCACAGACAAGGTTTAGACCTTCCGGATTCTCTTGAATGCTGCCATCAATTCTAGCTTATACCACGAAGATTCTGATTAAGGAATCCAAGAGATAAACATTCAAGCCTTGTTTGCTTGTAGAACGGGAGTGGTTGTCAGGCACGCGTTCATAAGTGAGAATGATGATGAGCGTCACATAATCATCACATTCATCATGTTCTTGGGTGCGAATGAATATCTTAGAACAAGAATAAGCTGAATTGAATAGAAGAACAATAGAAATTACATTAATACTCGAGGTACAGTGATGAGCGGATAATTTGTATGCTTTTTGGCATTGTTTTTAGTACATTTTCAGTATGATCTAGTTAGTTTTTAGTATATTTTTATTAGTTTTTAGTTAAAATTCACTTTTCTGGACTTTACTATGAGTTTGTGTGTTTTTCTGTGATTTCAGGTATTTTCTGGCTGAAATTGAGGGACCTGAGCAAAAATCTGATCCAGAGACTCAAAAGGATTGCAGATGCTGTTGGATTCTGACCTCCCTGCACTCGAAGTGGATTTTCTGGAGCTACAGAAGCCCAATTGGCGCGCTCTCAACGGCGTTGGAAAGTAGACATCCTGGCTTTCCAGCAATATATAATAGTCCATACTTTGCCCAAGATTTGATGGCCAAACCGGCGTTCAAAGTCACCTCAAGAAATTCCAGCGTTAAACGCCGGAACTGGCACCTAATTGGGAGTTAAACGCCCAAACTGGCACTAAGCTAGCGTTTAACTCCAAGGAGAGTCTCTACACGAAATTTCTTCATTGCTCAGCCCAAGCACACACCAAGTGGCCCGGAAGTGGATTTTTATGTCATTTATCTATGTATTTTTCTATAAGTAGGACCTTTTACTTTTGTAGAGGAGACTTTTGGTAGCTATCTTTGTTTTTATGCTATCTTAGACCTTGGGAGGCTGGCCATTCGGCCATGCCTAGACCTTGTTCTTATGTATTTTCAACGGTGGAGTTTCTACACACCATAGATTAAGGTGTGGAGCTCTGCTGTACCTCGAGTATTAATGCAATTACTATTGTTCTTCCATTCAATTCCGCTTGTTCTTTTACCAGATATCACTTGTTCTTCAATATGATGAAGGTGATGATTGACGCCCATCACCATTCTCACCCATGAACAAGTGACTGACAACCATTCTTGTTCTACAAGCATCTGAGGCTTAGTGAATATCTCTTGGATTCCTGATTGCACGATGCATGTTGATCGCCTGACAACCGAGTGCTCGCCTGACAAACGAGCCAACCATTCCGTGAGATCAGAGTCTTCGTGGTATAGGCAAGAAATGATGGCGGCATTCAAGAGAATCCGGAAGGTCTAACCTTGTCTGTGTATTCTGAGTAGGATTCAATGATTGAATGACTGTGACGTGCTTCAAACCTGTAACCTACTGGGCGTTAGTGACAGACGCAAAGAGTGATTCTATTCCGGTAGGGGAGGGAACCAACCGGTGATTGGCAGTACTGTGACAGAGTGCGTGCATTAGCTTTCACTGCGCGGATGGGAGGTAGCTGCTGACAACAGTGAAACCCTACACGAGCTTGCCATGGAAAGGAGTAAGAAGGATTGGATGAAGGCAGTAGGAAGCAGAGAGACGGAAGGGAAGGCATCTTCATACGCTTGTCTGAAGCTCTTACACCAATGATATACATAGTATCACTATCTTTATCTTTTATATTATTTTCGTTCATCATCATATACATTTGAGTTTGCCTGACTAAGATTTACAAGATGACCATAGCTTGCTTCAATGCTAACAATCTCCGTGGGATCGACCCTTACTCACGTAAGGTATTACTTGGACGACCCAGTGCACTTGCTGGTTAGTTGTGCGAAGTTGTGTAATGCCATGGAATTGATCCACCAAGTTTTTGGAGTTCATGACCAGGGATTATGAGAGTTGTGAAAAAGTATTGTTCACAATTTCGCGCACCAAGTTTTTGGCGCCGTTGCTGGGATTGTTCAGTTTTGAGCAAGCTTTTGGTAACACGCCTGGGATTGTTCTAGTTTGGACAACTGACGGTTCATCTTGTTGCTTAGATTAGGTGTTTATTTTTTTTCGAAATTCTTAAAGATGAATTCTAGAGTTTCATGATGATTTGTTGAAATCTGGCTGGCTGAGAAGCCATGTCTAATCTGATTGGACCGAGGTTTCAACTTATCATCAAAGAGCTTGTTGATTCTTATCAATCTTGCTTTTGGAGCAGTGATCTGCTAAGGCTTGGCTGGCCTTTGGCCATGTCTAGTGTTTTGGACCGAAGCTTTCTTTGAAAGCTTGGCTGGCTGTGAAGCCATGTCTAATTCCTGGACCGTAGTCTTAGACTAGCATTGCACTGATTCCTGGAATTCTCATTGAGAATTTTGATATCTTTTTCCACTTAATTTTCGAAAAATACAAAAAAATTTACAAAATCATAAAAACCAAAAATATTTGATGCTTCTTGCTTAAGTCTAGTGTCTCATCTTAAGTTTGGTGTCAATTGCATGCATTCATGTGTCTTAAAGATCCTCAAGTAATTCTTGATGATTTTTGTGTTCTAATCTTTGAACTCTATTGACTTGAAGTATTTTGTGTGTCTCATATGCATTCTCATATTGTTAGTGTCAGTAGTATACAAACTGCTAAGTTTGGTGTCTTGCATGCATTGTTATTTGATTCTTGTTGCATTTTGATTATTAAAAATCCAAAAATATTTTTAATTTGTGTCTTTTCAAGTCAATGATACAAAGAATTGAAGATTCAGAACATGCTGCAGAGGAATTATACAGAAAAAGCTGAGCATTCAAAAATGCCCAGTGAAGAAGGCAGACTGGCGTTTAAACGCCAGCCAGGGTACCTGGTTGGGCGTTTAACGCCCAAAAAGGTAGCATTTTGGGTGTTAAACGCCAGAATGTATACCATTCTGGGCGTTTAACGCCAGGATGGTGCTAGGAGGAAGATTTTGTTTTCAAAATCAATTTTTTTTCAAGTTTTCAAAGTTTTTCAAAATCAAATCTTTTTCAAATCATATCTTTTCAATCAAATGTTTTCAAAATCAATTTCTTTCCTTTTTCAAAGATACTTACTAACAATTAATGATTTGATTGAACATTTTTTTGCCTTTTCTATTAAGAAAGGTTTTATGTTTGAATCATATCTTTTCTTGTTAGGTAAGTCATTAATTTTTAAAATCATATCTTTTCAAATTGTTTTCAAATCATATCTTTTAAAATTGTTTTCAAATCATATCTTCTCAATCACATCTTTTTAAAACCATAACTTTTCAATCAAATCTTTTTAATCACATCTTTTCAAAATAGTTTTTCAATCAAATCCTTCAAATTCTAATTTCAAAATCTTTTTCAAAAATCACTTGATTTCTTTTTCACTTTCAATTTTCAAAAATTATCAACATCTTTTTAATTAAATTTTCGAAAATTCTCTTCCCTCCTTCCCACATCCTTCTATTTATGGAGTACCACTCCTTCTAAATGCACAATTCGAACCTTATCTAATAAGTTCGAAATCTTCTTCTCCTTCTTCTTTCTATTTTTCTTTCCTCTGACACTTCAAGGAATCTCTATACTGTGACATAGAGGATTCCACATTTTCTTTTTCTCTTCTCTTTCATATGAGCAGGAGCAGAGACAAAGGCATTCTTGTTGAAGCTGACCCTGAACCCGAGAGAACCTTGAAGAGAAAGCTAAGAGAAGCTAAAGCACAACTCTCTTTAGACCTGACCGAATTCTTCAAAGAAAGAGCACATGGCAGCCGAAAACAACAACAATGCCACAATGCAAGGAAGGTGCTGGGTGACTTCACTGCACCTACTCCCACTTCTATGGGAGAAGCATCTCTATCCCTGCCATTGGAGCAAAACTTTGAGCTTAAGCCTCAATTAGTTTCTCTAATGCAACAGAATTGCAAGTTCCATGGACTTCCAATGGAAGATCCTCATCAGTTCTTAGCTGAATTCTTGCAAATCTGTGACACAGTCAAGACTAATGGGGTTAACCCTGAGGTCTACAGACTGATGCTATTCCCTTTTGCTGTAAAGACAGAGCTAGAATATGGTTGGATTCTCACCTAAAGAAAGCCTGGACTCTTGGGAAAAGCTAGTCAATGCTTCTTGGCAAGGTTCTTTCCACCACAAAGATGGAGTAAGCTTAGAGTGGAAGTCCAACCTTCAGACGAAGGATGAAATCCCTCTATGAAGCTTGGGAAAGATACAAACAATTAATCAGACTTCCCTCAGACATGCTTTCTGAATGGAGCATCATAGGTATTTTCTATGATGGTCTCTCTGAACTATCTAAGATGTCCTTGGATAGCTCTGCTGGAGGATCTCTTCATCTGAAGAAGACGCCTGCAGAAGCTCAAGAGCTAATTGAAATGGTGCAAATAACCAATTCATGTACACTTCTGAAAGGAATCCTGTGAACAATGGGACTAGTCAGAAGAAAGGAGTTCTGAGATTGACACTCTGAATGCCATATGGCTCAGAACAAGATATGACTCAACAAGTCAATTTGATCTCTCAAAGTCTGTCTGGAATGCAAAATGCACCAAACAGTACTAAGGATGCTTCATCTGAGGAAGAAGCTTATGATCCTGAGAACCCTTCCATGGAAGAGGTGAATTACCTAGAAACCCTATGGAAACACCTATAATTCTTCATGGAGAAATCACCCAAATCTCTCATGGAAGAATCAAGAGAGACCTCAACAAGTTTCAATAATAATAATGGTGGAAGAAACAGGTTTAGCAATAACAGCCTTTTCCATCATCTTCTCAGCATAGACAGAGAGCTCTAAGCAGAATACTTCTGACTTAGCAACAATGGTCTCTGATCTAATAAAGACCACTCAAAGTTTCATGAATGAAACAAGGTCCTCCATCAGAAATTTGGAAGGACAAGTGGGACAGCTGAGCAAGAAAGTTACTGAACTCCCTCCAGTACTCCCCCAAGCAATACAGAAAAAATCCAAAAGGAGAGTGCAAAGCCCTAGACATGGCCGAATATGGAGAGAAAGAGAGAGGAGGACGCCACTGAGGAAGACCTCAGTGGCGTGTACCCAATCTCCTCTGAGTTCCTCAATGAGGAACAATGGAATCTGAGGCTCAAAATGAGACCATAGAGATTCCATTGGACTTACTTCTGCCATTCATGAGCTCTGATGAGTATTCTTCCTCTGAAGAGGATGATGTCACTGAAGAGCAAGTTTGCTAAATACCTTGGAGCAATCATGAAGCTAAATGACAAGTTATTTGGAAATGAGACTTGGGAGGATGAACCACCTTTGCTCACCAAAGAACCGGATGACTTGTCTAGGCAGAAACTGCCTCAAAAGAGGCAAGATCCTGGGAAGTTTTCTATACCTTGTACCATAGGCACCATGACCTTCAAGAAGGCCTTGTGTGACTTAGGGTCAAGTGTAAACCTCATGCCCCTCTCTGTAATGGAGAAATTAGGGATCTTTGAGGTGCAAGCTGCAAGAATCTCATTAGAGATGGCAGACAATTCAAGAAAACAAGCTCATGGACTTGTAGAGAATGTTTTGGTGAAGATTGAAGACCATTACATCCCTACTGATTTCATAGTCCTAGAGACTGGGAAGTGCATGGATGAATCCATCATCCTTGGCAGACCCTTCCTAGCCACAGCAAAGGCTGTGATTGATGTTGATAGAGGAGAGTTGATCATTCAAGTGAATGAAGAATCCTTGGTGTTTAAGGCCCAAGGACATCCCTCTATCATCATGGAGAGGAAGCATGAAGAGCTTCTCTCAAAACAGAGCCAAGCAGAGCCCCCACAGTCAAACTCTAAGTTTGGTGTTGGGAGGCCACAACCAAACTCTAAGTTTGGTGTTGAACCCCCACATTCAAACTCTAAGTTTGGTGTTGGGAGGTTCCAACACGGTTCTGAGTATTTCTGAGGCTCCATGAGAGTCCTCTGTCAAGCTAATGACATTAAGAAGCGCTTGTTGGGAGGCAACCCAATGTTTTATGGTTAACTATTTTCTTTTGTTATTTTATCTTTTTTGTAGGTTGATGATCATAAGAAGTCACAAAAACAATGAAAAAAGCAAAAACAAATGAAAAACAGGAAGAAAAACAGCACACCCTGGAGGAAGAAGCTGCTGGCGTTTAAACGCCAGTAAGCCTAGCAGTTGGGCGTTTAACGCCCAGTCTGGCACCATTATGGGCGTTTAACGCCAGAAAGGGGCACCAGACTGGCGTTAAACGCCAGAAAAGGGCAACAACCTGGCGTTAAACGCCAGGAATGGGCACCAGCCCGGCGTTTAACGCCAGAAATAGCTCAAAACGTGATTTTGAGCAACATTTGGTGCAGGGATGACTTTTCCTTGACACCACAGGATCTGTGGACCCCACAGGACCCCACCATCACTCTCTCTCTTCTTCCCCCATTCACCAATCACCTCAATACCTCTTCCCCAAAAACCCTTCACCTATCAAATCCCATCCTTCTCTTCACCACTCACATCCATCCTTCATAAAACCCCACCAACCTCACCCTTCAAATTCAAACCACTTTCCCTCCCAAACCCACCCATAATGGCCGAACCATTACTTCCCCCTCTCCTCATTTCTTCTTCTTCTACTCTCCTCTTTCTTCTTTTGCTCGAGGACGAGCAAACATTTTAAGTTTGGTGTGGTAAAAGCGTTGCTTTTTTCGTTTTTCCATAACCATTTATGGCATCCAAGGCCGGAGAAACCTCTAAAAAGAGGAAAAGGAAGGCAAAGGCTTCTACCTCCGAGTCATGGGAGATGGATAGATTCCTCTCAAGGGTGCATCAAGACCACTTCTATGAAGTTGTGGCCTTGAAGAAGGTGATCCCCGAGGTCCCCTTTTCACTCAAAGGGTGAATATCCGGAGATCCGCCATGAGATCCGAAGAAGAGGTTGGGAAGTACTCACCAACCCCATTCAACAAGTCGGAATCTTGATGGTTCAAGAGTTCTATGCCAATGCATGGATCACCAGGAACCATGACCAAAGTGTGAACCCGAACCCAAAGAATTATCTCACTATGGTTCGGGGGAAATACTTGGATTTCAGTCCGGAGAGTGTGAGGGTGGCGTTCAACTTGCCTATGATGCAAGGAGATGAGCATCCTTACACTAGAAGGGTCAACTTTGATCAAAGGTTGGACCAAGTCCTCACAACCATATGTGAAGAGGGCGCACAATGGAAGCAAGATTCAAGAGGAAAGCCGGTTCAATTGAGAAGGCATGACCTCAAGCCCGTGGCTAGAGGATGGTTAGAGTTCATACAACGCTCAATCATTCCCACTAGCAACCGGTCCGAAGTTACCATAGACCGGGCTATCATGATCCATAGCATCATGATTGGAGAAGAAGTGGAAGTTCATGAGGTTATAGCCCAAGAACTCTACAAGGTGGCGGACAAGACCTCCACTTTGGCAAGGTTAGCCTTTCCTCACCTCATTTGTCACCTCTGTTATTCAGTTGGAGTTGACATAGAGGGAGATACCCCCATTGATGAGGACAAGCCCATCACCAAGAAAAGGATGGAGTACACAAGAGACCCCTCTCATCAAGAGATCCCTGAGATGCCTCAAGGGATGCACTTTCCTCCACAAAATTATTGGGAGCAACTAAACACCTCCCTAGGAGAATTGAGTTCCAACATGGGACAATTAAGGGTGGAGCATCAAGAACACTCCATTCTCCTCCATGAAATTAGAGAAGATCAAAGAATCATGAGGGAGGAGCAACAAAGACAAGGAAGAGACATTGAGGAGCTCAAGCACTCCATAGGATCTTCAAGAGCAAGAAAGAGCCGCCATCACTAAGGTGGACCCATTCCTTGATTTCCTTGTTCTTTATTCTTCTGTTTTTCGATTTTTATGCTTATGGTTATCCATGTTTGTGTCTTGTGATCATTAGTGTCTTAGTGTCTATGCCTCAAAGTTATGAATGTCCTATGAATCCATCACCTCTCTTAAATAAAAACGTGCTTAATGGAAAAGGAAAGAATTGCATGAATTCTGAATTTTACAATAGTTTAATTATTTTGATGTGGTGGCAACACGTTTGTTCTCTGAATGTATGCTTGAACAGTGCATATATCTTTTGAATTTGTGGTTCATGAATGTTGGCTCTTGAAAGAAGGATGAAAAAGGAGACATGTTACTGAGGATCTGAAAAATCATTAAAAATGATTCTTGAAGCAAGCAAAAGCAAAAAAGAAAAAAAAAAGAAGAAAAAAAAAACCGAAAAAAAAGAAAGAAAAAGAAAGAAATAAAGTTGTGATCCAAGGCAAATAAGAGTGTGCTTAAGAACCCTGGACACCTCTAATTGGGGACTTTAGCAAAGCTGAGTCACAATCTGAAAAGGTTCACCCAATTATGTGTCTGTGGCATGTATGTATCCGGTGGTAATACTGGAAGACAGAGTGCTTTGGGCCACAGCCAAGACTCAAAAAATAGCTATGTTCAAGAATCATCATACTTTACTAGGAGAATCATTAACACTATCTGGATTCTAAGTTCCTAAAGAAGCCAATCATTCTGAATTACAAGGGATAGAGTGAGATGCCAAAACTATTCAGAGGCAAAAAGTTAAAAGCCCCGCTCATCTAATTAATACTGATCTTCATAGATGTTTTTGGAGTTCATTGCATATTCTCTTCTTTTTATCTTATTTGATCTTCAGTTGCTTGGGGACAAGCAACAATTTAAGTTTGGTGTTGTGATGAGCGGATAATTTGTATGCTTTTTGGCATTGTTTTTAGTACATTTTCAGTATGATCTAGTTAGTTTTTAGTATAGTTTTATTAGTTTTTAGTTAAAATTCACTTTTCTGGACTTTACTATGAGTTTGTGTGTTTTTCTGTGATTTCAGGTATTTTCTGGCTGAAATTGAGGGACCTGAGCAAAAATCTGATCCAGAGACTCAAAAGGACTGCAGATGCTGTTGGATTCTGACCTCCCTGCACTCGAAGTGGATTTTCTGGAGCTACAGAAGCCCAATTGGCGCGCTCTCAACGGCGTTGGAAAGTAGACATCCTGGGCTTTCCAGCAATATATAATAGTCCATACTTTGCCCAAGATTTGATGGCCCAAACCGGCGTTCAATGTCACCTCAAGAAATTCCAGCGTTAAACGCCGGAACTGGCACCTAATTGGGAGTTAAACGCCCAAACTGGCACTAAAGCTGGCGTTTAACTCCAAGGAGAGTCTCTACACGAAATTTCTTCATTGCTCAGCCCAAGCACACACCAAGTGGGCCCGGAAGTGGATTTTTATGTCATTTACTCATCTATGTACTAGTTTTCTATAAGTAGGACCTTTTACTATTTTGTAGAGGAGACTTTTGGTAGCTATCTTTGTTTTTATGCTATCTTAGACCTTTGGGAGGCTGGCCATTCGGCCATGCCTAGACCTTGTTCTTATGTATTTTCAACGGTGGAGTTTCTACACACCATAGATTAAGGTGTGGAGCTCTGCTGTACCTCGAGTATTAATGCAATTACTATTGTTCTTCCATTCAATTCCGCTTGTTCTTTTACCAAGATATCACTTGTTCTTCAATATGATGAAGGTGATGATTGACGCCCATCACCATTCTCACCCATGAACAAGGTGACTGACAACCATTCTTGTTCTACAAGCATCTGAGGCTTAGTGAATATCTCTTGGATTCCTGATTGCACGATGCATGGTTGATCGCCTGACAACCGAGTGCTCGCCTGACAAACGAGCCAACCATTCCGTGAGATCAGAGTCTTCGTGGTATAGGCAAGAACTGATGGCGGCATTCAAGAGAATCCGGAAGGTCTAACCTTGTCTGTGGTATTCTGAGTAGGATTCAATGATTGAATGACTGTGACGTGCTTCAAACCTGTAACCTACTGGGCGTTAGTGACAGACGCAAAAGAGTGATTCTATTCCGGTAGGGGAGGGAACCAAACCGGTGATTGGCAGTACTGTGACAGAGTGCGTGCATTAGCTTTCACTGCGCGGATGGGAGGTAGCTGCTGACAACAGTGAAACCCTACACGAGCTTGCCATGGAAAGGAGTAAGAAGGATTGGATGAAGGCAGTAGGAAAGCAGAGAGACGGAAGGGAAGGCATCTTCATACGCTTGTCTGAAGCTCTTACACCAATGATATACATAAGTATCACTATCTTTATCTTTTATATTATTTTCGTTCATCATCATATACATTTGAGTTTGCCTGACTAAGATTTACAAGATGACCATAGCTTGCTTCAATGCTAACAATCTCCGTGGGATCGACCCTTACTCACGTAAGGTATTACTTGGACGACCCAGTGCACTTGCTGGTTAGTTGTGCGAAGTTGTGTAATGCCATGGAATTGAACCACTAAGTTTTTGGAGTTCATGACCAGGGATTATGAGAGTTGTGAAAAAGTATTGTTCACAATTTCGCGCACCATACAGCAGAGCTCCACACCTTAATCTATGGTGTGTAGAAACTCCACCGTTGAAAATAAATAAGTGATAATAGTGATCATTGGCTTCGGCCCCATAGAGGGAACCAGAAGAACCAAGATGAAAATACAATAGCAAAAGGTCTTATTTATAAAGAACTAGTAGCCTAAGGTTTACAAAGATGAGTAAATGACATAAAAATCTACTTCCGGGCCCACTTGGTGTGTGCTTGGGCTGAGCATTGAAGCATTTTCGTGTAGAGACTTTTCTTGAAGTTAAACGCCAATTTTTGTGCCAGTTTGGGCGTTTAACTCCCATTCTTGTGCCAGTTCCGGCGTTTAACGCCGGGCAGTTTTGAGCTGATTTGGAACGCCGGTTTGGGCCATCAAATCTCGGAAAAAATATGGACTATTATACATTGCTGAAAATCCTAGGATGTCTACTTTCCAACGCAGTTGAGAGCGCGCCAATTGGGCTTCTATAGCTTCAGAAAATTCATTTCGAGTGCAGGGAGGTCAGAATCCAATAGCATCTGCAGTCCTTTTCAACCTCTGAATCAGATTTTTGCTCAGGTCCCTCAATTTCAGCCAGAAAATACCTGAAATCATAGAAAAACACACAAACTCATAGTAAAGTCCAGAAAAGTGAATTTTAACTAAAAACTAATAAAAAATAAAAAACTAACTAAAACATACTAAAAACATACTAAAAACAATGCCAAAAAGCGTATAAATTATCCGCTCATCACTGCTCCGAAGATAGACAACACGAACGCGTGAATTACGCGGACGCGTGACCTGGAAAAAATGCAATCCACGCGTACGCATGGACGACGCGTACGCGTAACTTTGCCGCCTATTGGACGTATCGGAAATTGCTGGGGGTGATTTCTGTGCTATTTTTGACCTAGTTTTTGGCCCAGAAAATACATATTAGAGGCTATAAAGTGGGGGAATACATCCATTCATAAAAATAATATTCATTCATTATACACAATTTTAGGATTAGATGTAGTTTCTAGAGAGAGAGAGAGGCTCTCTCCTCTCCCTTAGGGTTTAGGATTTCTATTAGTTTTAGGATTATTCTTTGTCATTCCAGGTTCAATGTTACTTTAATTTATGTTTCTCTTCTACTTTTAGATACTCTAATACTTTTACTTGTATTTGACTCATGTTGCCAAATTGGCTTATGAACCCTTTCATGTTAGATTTGAATTTATGTTTAAATATAATTTGAGGTATTTTAGATTTATAATTTTTACTTAGCTTTTTATATTCTTGGATTTAATTGATGAATTAATTAATTGGAGACACTTGAGTTATCAAACTCATTGTGATTGATAATTGTTATCTTTGCTAATTAATTTGAATTCCAATAACTCTAGTCTTTTCTTAGGAATTGACTAGGATCTGAGGAATCAAATTGATTCATCCACTTAACTTACCTTCATAGTTAGAGGTTAATAAGGTGGGAGCAAAAATTCAATTCTCATCATAATTGATAAGGATAACTAGGATAGGACGTCTAGTTTTCATATCTTGTCAAGAGTTTTTCTAGTTATTAATTTATTTTTCCTGCAATTTATTTTCCCTGTTCAACCTTTCAAAAACCCAAAAATATCATTTTCCATAACCAATAATAAATCATACTTCCCTGCAATTCCTTGAGAAGACGACCCGAGGTTTGAATACTTCGGTTATAAATTTTATTTGGTTTTGTTACTTGTTACAACCAAACTTTTGTACGAAAAAATTCTCTGTTGATTTAGAAACTATACTTACAACGCGATTATATTCTTGTGAATTTCTTTACCGATAGAAATCCGCTCATCAGTTTGCTGGGTCGAGGTTGAATGATAGGTTGGTGTCGTGGTAGAGGAGTCTGCTGTGGTAGTGGTGGCGGTGTGACTCTTTGATGCGGTGGAAAGAGACTGACTGATATACTGATAGCGGGACTGGCTTATATACTGGTGGAGGTGGCATTGGCCAATATACTCTTGGGGTCGTGATAGCCCCAAATGTGGACAAAGTCTATGCATAGTTGATGATAGCCTAAAGTGGGTTTGCATTTTCACACTAAAATAGAATTTCTTCGTTACAAGTATAGCCCAAACCCAACAATTGGCCACAATCAAAGTTTAAATCAAAGATGTCATAATCAACACAAAATAATCGGGAGTTTTAAATCCCCAGGTCGTTTTCCCTAGGAATTGCAATAAGGTAACCTATTATTGGCTATGAAGGAAATTGGGAGTTTTGGTTGAAATAAGCAAGAAATGTAAATTGCAAGAAATTAAATAAGCATGCAAGGAAATTAAAACTCAAAGCAAGTAAATAAAAAATAGAATTCAGGTGGCAAAAAGGAACTCTTGGCAAGGATTGGAGAATTGAGGATTCCTATCCTAGTCATGGACCACAAATATGATAATTGCGTAGAATTAATCCCAATTAGTCTATCCTAATATCGAGAATAAGTCAAAAGGGCATAATTGATCTCAATCCATAAGTCCTAGTCAACTCACTAATTAACTTAGTGAAAGACTAGCGTCAATGAAAACCAAACCAACTAACAATCCTAACACAATATGGAATGAACATCCATAACTCAAGTTTACCTAATTACCCAATTCCAAGTCAAGAATGTGAAAAACTATACAAAAACTATAAGAGACATTTTATCAAACACTTTGCATGCATAAAAGGAAAAATATCATAAAATATAATAATAATAATAATAATAAAATCTATAACTATCAATTGTAATAAAATGATAATAACAACTCAAATAAGTATCAAAAAAACATAAAACATTAAAATTGAATTAAATGAAATTAAAAGTAACAAGAGTGTTCATAAAACTAAAGATGACAAAATTGAGAAAATGACAAAAGAAATTAAGAAGATCAAGACAATAACGTATAGAAACATAAATGAAACTACATTAAAATAAGAATTAAAATCTGAAATTAAAAACAAACTAAGACAAAAATCCTAAATTCTAGAGAGAAAGGGGAGCTTCTCTCTCTAGAAAACTAAGCTAAGACATGTAAAAAAATTAAACCTAAGTGCTTGATAAACCACTATTGTATGGTTTATATTGTGTTTAATTGTGTGGTTTTATCATGATCCTTACCCACTTGTTCATCAAAATAGCATGCATTTAGATTTCATTCATGAATTCATTACATGTTTGAAAACTGCTTTCAAAAGGCTTTAATTATGTACTTTTAATTCTCCTTTATCCCATTCGATGCCGTGATCTGTGTGTTGAGTATTTTAGACTTTACAGGGCATGAATGAGTTAGAGATTAGAAAGGAAGCTAGCGAAAAAATGGAAGGAACACAAGAATTTGAGGATATAGCCAGCGAGAAGTGACACGGTCGCATGGCTCACGCGACCGCGTGAAGGAGAGCAAATCGCAATGACGCGGCCGCATGGATCACGCGGCCGCACGAATTGGAAAAGCTCAAGCGACGCGGTAGCGTGGACGACGCGAACACGTGGCATGGAAAAGCGCGAGTGACGCGTCCGCATGGGTGACGCGATCGCGTGACATGTGCGATCTGCATAATCTGCAGAATTCGTTGGGGGCAATTTTGGACCCTATTTCGACCCAGTTTTCGGCCCGAAACAGCAGACTAGAACCAGAGAATATGCAGAAACAAAAACAACATTCATTCCACACAGTGGAGAGGTTTTTTAGATCTAGTTTTACTCCTCCTCTAGGTTTTTCTCTCTAGGTTTTAGAATTTTAATTTTCAAGTTTAATCTTAGTATTGGAACATTGAGAAGAGTTATTTCCTCATCAAGACTTCGTCATTCCAGTTCGTTCTCTTAATTTGGTTTTATTCTTCCATGTTCTTTTCTTTGTTCAATTTTGTCATTTGAATATTTTTATGATTATTTAATACGAGAATTATTCCTTTCATTTTAATCTATTTTACATTCCAATAATCATGTCTTCTTTTAATTCCTTTTCATATGTTATGGATTTGTTATTTACAATGAGCGAGTAGTTCCCCTCACTTGATGGGGAGTTGATTGAAAGGAACTCTTGAGTTGGAAGGATTGAAAGAGAATTTGTAATTGGGATAATTATTGGATTGCTCTCTAGTCACTAATACCAACTCATTTTTATTAATTGAATTGCAACTTGTGAGCAGACATAGCATTCCAATTTGTTTGACTTTCCCTTACTTAGTAACGGATAATTAAACAACCCAATCTTTAATTATCAATTACTCTGAGAGAACTCCAACAACATTAGAGATTCTAACTGATCAACTCCCAGTCAAGGCTTTTTATTTACATTATTCAATTTTATTAACTTTAATTTTCCTGTTACTCAATTCACTTCTTTGAAAACCTCTGGTTAATAAAATAGCACACTTTCTGCAACTCGTTGGGAGACGACCTGGGATTCATACTCCCAGTAATTTTTAATTTAAATTTTCTGTGACACATTTTAAATTGATAGGCAGATTTTTTGGTGAGTTAGGAACTATACTTACAATGTAACCATTTTTATAATTTTTAATTCACCAACTTCTGTGCTCCATCAATTTTTGGCGCCGTTGCCGGGGAGTTGCAATAGAGTGCTAAACTTATTAATTAGAATTTATTTATTTGAATTTCATTTTGTTGCTTTTAATATGAGCTGCGTATTTCGTTCGTCAAATGACGCGTTCTTTACCTGACCCTATGGTGCACGAAATTGCAATCACACTTTTGCAATTCCGCACAACTAACCAGCAAGTGCACTGGGTCGTCCAAGTAATACCTTACGTGAGTAAGGGTCGATCCCACGGAGATTGTCGGCTTGAAGCAAGCTATGGTTATCTTGTAAATCTTAGTCAGGATATCAGAAATTATCAGGATTGATTGTGAAAAGTAAAAGAACATGAAATAAGTACTTGTTTTGCAGTAATGGGGAAATAGGTTGAGGTTTTGGAGATGCTTCATCTTCTGAATCTCTGTTTTCCTACTGTCTTCTTCTTCAAGCACGCAAGGCTCCTTCCATGGCAAGCTGTATGCAAGGGTTTCACCGTTGTCAGTGGCTACCTCCCATCCTCTCAGTGGAAATGTTCAACACACCCTGTCACGGCACGGCTATCCATCTGTCGGTTCTCAATCAGGCCGGAATAGAATCCAGTGATTCTTTTGCGTCTGTCACTAACGCCCCGCCTTCAGGAGTTTGAAGCTCGTCACAGTCATTCAATCATTGAATCCTACTCAGAATACCACAGACAAGGTTTAGACCTTCCGGATTCTCTTGAATGCCGCCATCAGTTTTAGCTTATACCACGAAGATTCTGATTAAAGAATCCAAGAGATATCTACTTAATCTATCCTCTATTATGCCTGATGGATATTTAATGGAGCCATCAGCATGTTGGAGGCATATCCGGGTTGGTTTGACTTCTCCAGTCAACCCAAGCTTTCTGATAGTGGATGCAGGTATTAGATTGATGCTTGCTCCAAGATCACATAGGGCTGTCTTGGTGCAAGCACCTTCTAATGTGCATGGTATCATAAAGCTCCCTGGATCTTGAAGCTTTTCTGGTAAGCTTTTCAGAATGACTGCATTGCATTCTTCAGTGAGAAACACTTTTTCAGTTTCTCTCCAATCCTTCTTATGACTTAAGATCTCTTTCATGAACTTAGCATAGGAAGGTATTTGCTCAAGTGCCTCTGTAAACGGAATCTTTATTTCAAGAGTCCTTAGATAATCTGCAAAGCGGGCAAATTGCTTATCCTGCTCCGTTTGGCGGAGTTTCTGAGGATAAGGCATGTTGGCTTTATATTCTTCAACCTTAGTTGCTGCAGGCTTATTCCTTACAGAAGTGGTTGAAGAAGCCTTTTTAGAGGGATTACTGTCAGCACTCTCAGGTGTCTGATCCTCCCTTGGCGTCTGAACGCCAGGAATGGGTGAAGTTTGGGCGTTAAACGCCAACTTCTCTCCCTTTTCTGGCGTTTGAACGCCAGAACTGGGCAAGGAATGGGCGTTTAACGCCAGTTTTCCTTCCCTTTCTGGCGTTTGAACGCCAAAAGTATTCCTCTCTGGGCTCTTACTGTCCTCAGAGGGATTTTGGGTAGTGGCTTGGTTATCCTCTGTCAATTGTTCCTTATTTGACTTTTTGCTCTTTTGAGTGGTGTTGTTCAGTGTCTTCCCACTCCTCAGTTGAACTGCTTGACACTCTTCTGTTATCTATTTGGATATCTGCTGTTTTGCTTGATTCAACTGCAGTTCTATGCTCTTGTTAGCAACTTTAGTTTCATGGAGCATCTCTTTAAATTCTGCTAACTGTTCTGTCATCAGGAGCAATTGTTGATTAAGCTCGATCATCTGTTCTTGAGGATTAGGATCAGTGACTACTGCCATGACTTCCTCTTTTGGAGAGAACTCATTGCTAGAGTACAAATATTGGTTTCTAGCAATAGTGTCTATAAGCTCTTGAGCCTCTTCAATTGTCTTCCTCATGTGTATAGACCCACCAGCTGAGTGGTCTAAAGACATCTGAGCTTTTTCTGTAAGCCCATAGTAGAAGATGTCTAACTGTACCCACTCTGAAAACATTTCAGAGGGGCATTTTCTTAGCATACCTCTATACCTCTCCCATGCATTATAAAGGGATTCATTATCCTCTTGTTTAAAGCCTTGGATGTCCAGCCTTAGCTGTGTCATCCTCTTTGGAGGGTAAAAATGATTCAGGAATTTGTCTGATAACTGTTTCCATGTCTTTATGCTTGCTGTAGGTTAGTTATTCAACCACCTTTTAGCTTGATCTTTTACAGCAAATGGAAACAGTAATAGTCTGTAGACATCCTGATCCACCTCTTTATCATGTACAGTGTCAGCAATTTGTAAGAACTGTGCCAGAAACTCAGTAGGTTCTTCCTGTGGAAGACCAGAATACTGGCAATTTTGCTGTACTATGATAATGAGTTGAGGATTTAGCTCAAAGCTGCTTGCCTTGATGGGAGGTGTACAGATGCTACTCCCATATGCAGCTGTAATGGGGTTAGCATATGACCCCAGAGTCCTTCTGGACTGATCAATCCCACTTAGGTCCATAGTGGATAAAGGGAACTGATATGGATTGCAGATAGATAAATTTTATTTTATTTTATTTTTTTTGAATTAACCGAAAAATAAAATAAAAACAAAAGGAAAATAAAATAAAATAAAAAAATTCGAAAATTAAAAGAAAATAAGATCAAAGCAAATTGAAAACTGAATCAATTAGTTAATTAAAAAGATTTTTGAGATTAGCAATTAGAAAGATATGATTGAAAAATTTTTATGAAAAAGATTCGATTTTTGAAATGAGGGAAGAGAAAAACAACAAAATGACACCAAACTTAAAATTTTTAGAAAATCAAACACTAATTTTCGAAAATTTTTAAGGAAAAAACACAAAGAAGACACCAAACTTAGAATTTTTACGGATCAAAAGGGGACTAAGGACATGCAAAATCGAAAATTAAAAGAAAAGCAAAAGCATGCAATTGACACCAAACTTAAAATATGAAACTAGACTCAACTAAAAGACTCTAAACCAACAAAAATAAAACAGTCCTAATCTAAGCAACAAGATAAGCCGTCAGTTGTCCAAACTCAAACAATCCCCGGCAACGGCGCCAAAAACTTGGTGCACGAAATTGCAATCACACTTTTGCAATTCCGCACAACTAACCAGCAAGTGCACTGGGTCGTCCAAGTAATACCTTACGTGAGTAAGGGTCGATCCCACGGAGATTGTCGGCTTGAAGCAAGCTATGGTTATCTTGTAAATCTTAGTCAGGATATCAGAAATTATCAGGATTGATTGTGAAAAGTAAAAGAACATGAAATAAGTACTTGTTTTGTAGTAATGGGGAAACAGGTTGAGGTTTTGGAGATGCTTCATCTTCTGAATCTCTGTTTTCCTACTGTCTTCTTCTTCAAGCACGCAAGGCTCCTTCCATGGCAAGCTGTATGCAAGGGTTTCACCGTTGTCAGTGGCTACCTCCCATCCTCTCAGTGGAAATGTTCAACGCACCCTGTCACGGCACGGCTATCCATCTGTTGGTTCTCAATCAGGCCGGAATAGAATCCAGTGATTCTTTTGCGTCTGTCACTAACGCCCCGCCTTCAGGAGTTTGAAGCTCGTCACAGTCATTCAATCATTGAATCCTACTCAGAATACCACAGTCAAGGTTTAGACCTTCCGGATTCTCTTGAATGCCGCCATCAGTTCTAGCTTATACCACGAAGATTCTGATTAAAGAATCTAAGAGATATCTACTTGATCTAAGGTAGAACGGAGGTGGTTGTCAGGCACACGTTCATAGTTGAGAATGATGATGAGTGTCACGGATCATCACATTCATCCGGTTTAAGAACAAGTAATATCTTAGAATGGAAGCAAGCATGATTGAATGAAAAACAGTAGTAATTGCATTAATCCATCAAGACACAGCAGAGCTCCTCACCCCCAACCATGGGGTTTAGAGATTCATGCCGTGGAAGGTACACCAAGAAACGTGTAAAGTGTCATGAGGTCCAGATACAATGTCAAAAGATCCTATTAATAGTGAACTAGTAACCTAGGGTATACAGAAATGAGTAAATGACGTAAAAATCCACTTCTGGGTCCACTTAATGTGTGCTTGGGCTGAGCATTGAAGCTTTTATGTGTAGAGACCTTTTCTGGAGTTAAACGCCAGCTTTCATGCCAGTTTGGGCGTTTAACTCCAATTTTTATGCCAGTTCCAGCGTTAAACGCTGGAAATTCTGAGGCTGATTTGCAATGCCGGTTTGGGCCATCAAATCTCGGGCAAAGTATGGACTATTATACATTGCTGGAAAGTCCAGGATGTCTACTTTCCAATGCCGTTGAGAGCGCACCAATTGGGCTTCTGTAGCTCCAGAAAATCCACTTCGAGTGCAGGGAGGTCAGAATCCAACAGCATCTGCAGTCCTTTTCAGTCTCTGAATCAGATTTTTGCTCAGGACCCTCAATTTCAGCCAGAAAATACCTGAAATCACGGAAAAACACACAAACTCATAGTAAAGTCCAGAAAAGTGAATTTTAGCTAAAAACTAATAAAAATATACTAAAAACTAACTAGATTATACTAAAAACATACTAAAAACAATGCCAAAAAGCGTATAAATTATCCGCTCATCACCCTAATTTGCCAATATTCGATCCTGAAATTGAAAGGACTATTTCACAAATAAGGCGAGTTAAGCGTCAGTTAGTCCTCTCTGAGGACGAATCTGAAACGTCAGTTGAGGAAGAAACCAGCCCCCGTCCTACTAATCCGGTTGTTTTACGTGCAGAAAACATGGCAGCTAGGAGAGTTACCATCCAGGAGGAAGGAGCTCCTGATTTTTACAATGCAACCGTTCCAAGCGCATCATCCAGCGGTAGCTACAGATTTTGAAATAAAAACCGCGCTGCTAAATTTGATGCCCAAGTTTCATGGCTTACCTGCTCAAGAGCCCATCAAGCACTTGAGAGATTTCCAGGCCGCCTGTTCTACTGTCAGGCGTGATGGTACTGATGAAACTTCAATTTTGCTGAAAGCTTTCCCATTTTCTCTTGAGGGAAAAGCAAGAGAGTGGTACTACACTCAACCTCTAGCAAATGTATCCAACTGGGATACACTCAGAAAGGAGTTTTTGGAGAAATTCTTTCCATCTGAAGTTACTGATAAACTGAGGAAGGATATTTCCACCATTGTTCAGGATAACATTGAATCTCTTTTTGAATACTGGGAGCGCTTCAATAATCTTCTGGAAGCATGCCACCACCACATGATTGATAAGATAGTGTTACTCAGCTACATCACACAGGGTATGAGGCCCCAAGATAAGACCACATTGGAAAGTGCTAGCAATGGGTCTATGAAGAAGTACAAAACCACTGATGAAGCATGGCAATTGATCAGTGATTTAGCTGAATCTACTAGGAACCAAAGGCAAAGACAAAACCGTTCAAAAGCCGTTGCAGAAGTATCCTATAACAGAGAGACTGCGGCTCTAGCTCAGAGTATATGTGAGATGACCAACTTGCTGAAGCAGATGCAATTGAATCAACAACAAGCTCAGCAAGCTCAACCTCCTCCACCACAGCAAAACCAACATCTAGTCCCCCAGAGAGTTTGTGGAATCTGTGTTGATTATAGCCACTACACTGATGAATGCCCGCAGCTCCAACAAGAAGACAACATGGTAGCATCCACTCATAATTTCTATGACCGCCCCAACCAAGGGTACAATCAAGGTGGAAACAATAACCATGGATGGCAGGACAATTATAACCAGTATTGGAGGGACAACAATAACAGAGGAGGCAGAGATAATCAGGAAAATCAGAGGTGGAATAATAATAACAACAGGCAGCAGAATCAACCTTATAGAGCACCTCACCTGAGGCAAAACCAAGGACCACAGAATAATCAACAGCAAACCTCTCAATTTAATCATTTTTCTTCATCTCATAATGAAGAGTTACTACAATCTTTTGAGCGAAGATAGCAGACCATGGAAAACAATATCATGAATAGTATTAATGCCAGTTTGAATGGTCTGACCTCTACTTTGAAAGCTCTTGTCTCACAGATCAGAGCTTCACAAAATTCCAGTAACCAACCTTCAAGTTTCACTGGAATCCCCTCTCAACCATTACCCAATCCAAAGGGAGGCATTAACACCATCACCCTGAGGTCCGGAACCACACAGCAGGAGAGGAACCAGGAGGAGCCAAGCTCACCAGAACATGCCTCAGCTGAAGAGGTAGTAGAAATAGAAGATGATGAAGAAAAAGAGGGCATACAGGACATAGCTGAAGAAGAAATAGCTCAACCACAAGAGAAAGCACCAAAAGGCGCAGACACTACAGACAACACTACTCCTATTCCATTTTCACAACTTGCAAGGAAGCCCAGGAAGCAGCTGGAACCCGATCCTAAAATGGTAGAAATATTCAAAAAGGTCGAGGTAACTATTCCTCTTTTTGATGTTATTCAGCAAGTACCTAAATATGCAAAGTTTCTAAAAGATTTATGTATCCATAAAGATAAAATTAATGAATTAGAAACTATTCCTTTAGGTAGTTCTATATCTGCTTTAATGGGAGGACTACCCGAAAAATGTAGTGATCCAGGTCCTTGTATAGTTAGCTGTACTATTGGTGGTGTAGTAATTTATGATTGCATGTGTGATTTAGGAGCATGTGTCAGTGATGAGTGGATAATTTATACGCTTTTTGGCATTGTTTTTAGGTAGTTTTTAGTAAGTTCAAGCTACTTTTAGGGATGTTTTCATTAGTTTTTATGTTAAATTCACATTTCTGGACTTTACTTTGAGTTTGTGTGTTTTTCTGTGATTTCAGGTAATTTCTGGCTTAAATTGAGGGACTTGAGCAAAACTCTGAAAAAGGCTGACAAAAGGACTGCTGATGCTGTTGGAATCTGACCTTCCTGCACTCAAAATAGATTTTCAGGAGCTACAGAACTTCAAATGGCACGCTCTCAATGGCGTTGGAAAGTAGACATCCAGAGCTTTCCAGAAATATATAATAGTCCATACTTTATTCGGAAATTGACGACGTAACTTGGTGTTGAACGCCAAGTACATGCTGCTGTCTGGAGTTAAACGCCAGAAACACGTCATGATCCCGAGTTGAACGCCCAAAACACGTTATAACTTGGCGTTCAACTCCAAGAAAAGCCTCAGCTCGTGGATAGATCAAGCTCAGCCCAAGCATACACCAAGTGGGCCCCGGAAGTGGATTTATGCATCAATTACTTACTCATGTAAACCCTAGTAGCTAGTCTAGTATAAATAGGATAAGTTACTATTGTATTAGAAGTCTGATCTTTTGACAGTTTAATCTTTTGACTGTTTAGTCTTTTGATCATTCAGGGGGCTGGCCATTCGGCCATGCCTGAACCTTTCACTTATGTATTTTCAACGGTGGAGTTTCTGCACACCATAGATTAAGGGTGTGGAGCTCTGCTGTACCTCAAGTTTCAATACAATTACTATTACTTTCTATTCAATTCTCTTTTATTCTTATTCCAAGATATACGTTGCACAAAACTTTGATGAATGTGATGATCCGTGACACTCATCATCATTCTCACCTATGAACGCGCGTGACTGACAACCACTTCCGTTCTACCTTAGACCGGGCACATATCTCTTAGATTCCCCAACAGAATCTTCGTGGTATAAGCTAGATAGATGGCGGCATTCACGGGGATCCGGAAAGTCTAACCTTGTCTGTGGTATTCCAAGTAGGATCCCGGGAATCCGTAAAGTCTAACCTTATCTGTGGTATTTCGAGTAGGATTCCGGTATTGAATGACTGTGACGAGCTTCAAACTCTTGAAGGCTGGGCGTGATGACAAGCGCAAAAGAATCAAGGGATTCTACTCCAACCTGATTGAGAACTGACAGATGATTAGCCGTGCTGTGACAGAGTATTTGGACCATTTTCACTGAGAGGATGGGATGTAGCTATCAACAAGGTTGATGCCTCCAAACGATTAGCCGTGCAGTGACAGCGCATAGGACCATTTTCCCGAGAGGATTAAAAGTAGCCATTGATGATGGTGATGCCCTACATATAGCTTGCCATGGAAAGGAGTAAGAAGAATTGGATGAATGTAATAAGAAAGTAGAAATACAAGAGGAGCACAGCATCTCCATACGCCTATCTGAAATTCCCACTATTGATTTACATAAGTATTTCTATCCCTTTTATTTTCTCTTTATTATTAATTTTCGAAACCCATAACCATTTAATCTGCCTAACTGAGATTTACAAGGTGACCATAGCTTGCTTCATACTAATAATCTCTGTGGGATCGACCTTTACTCACGTAAGGTATTACTTGGATGACCCAGTACACTTGCTGGTTAAGTTGAACGGATTTGTGTCCACACATAGTTGAAAAAGCAATGAATTTTACAAAATACAATAACAAAGGAATCACAATTTCATCCACCAGTCAGTATAATGCCTTTGTCTATATGTGATATTTTGAGGCTCCCTCCCTTAAAAAGGTCGACAGCTCGTTTTGTGTTAGCAGATAAAAGCAATATTACAGTGGCTGGAGTTGCTGAAGATGTTCTGGTGAATATTAAAGGGCTTACATTTCCCACTGATTTTTATATTTTGGAGATGCCCCATAATGATTCAGATAAGCCATCATCAATCCTACTTGGAAGACCATTCCTGAAGACGTCAAAATTCAACTTGGATGCTTTTTCAGGAACATACTCCTTTGAAATAGATGGCCGCATTGTGATCTTTAATCTGAATGGAGTCATTAATAACCCTCCAGAAGATCGCTCTATCTTCCAGTGTGATGTCATGGATGAAAGTGTAGCTGAAGTTCACAAGGAAGAGTTAGAAGAGAGGCACACTGGACAAGGTCCAAGTGTGGGGACCCTCTTAACTGACAATGTGGGCACTTCATCATTTTCACAAGCTCCAGATACTCCAGAGCCTGCCCATGAACAGAAGTTAGAATTGAAACCCCTCCCTCCACATCTCAAGTATGCTTATCTTGGAGATGAGCAGAAGTTTCCAGTTATTATTGCAAGAGAACTTACTCCTCAACAAGAAGAGCAGTTACTTGATGTGCTGAGGAAGCATAAGAGGGCAATTGGGTGGAGTTTGGCAGACATAGTAGGAATCAACCCTCAAGTATGTGAGCACAGAATATTTTTAGAAGAGGAAGCAAGACCTGTGCGTCAACCCCAAAGAAGATTGAATCCCACCATCTTGGAAGTCGTCAAAAAGGAAGTGATCAGACTATTGGAAGCAGGTATCATATATCCCATTTCAGACAGTGAATGGGTAAGCCCAGTACAAGTGGTGCCTAAAAAGTCTGGAGTCACTACAGTGAAGAATGAGCATGGAGAGCTCATAGCAACTAGAATTCAGAATGCTTGGAGAGTCTGCATTGATTACAGGCGTCTCAACCAAGCTACCCGTAAGGATCACTACCCACTTCCATTCATTGATCAAATGCTGGATCGCCTTTTTTATTGCAAATCACATTATTGCTTTTTAGATGGTTACACAGGTTATTTCCATATTCATATAGCCCCTGAGGATCAGGAAAAGACCACTTTTACATGTCCTTTCGGAACGTATGCTTATAAGAGAATGCCCTTTGGCTTGTGCAATGCACCAGCTACCTTCCAAAGGTGCATGATGAGTCTTTTCTCTGACCTTATTGAGGATTGTATAGAAGTTTTTATGGACGATTTTAGCGTTTATGGTGATTCTTTTAGGCTTTGCTTAGATGGATTATCTAGAGTATTAGAGAGATGTGTTAATACAAACCTTGTATTAAATTTTGAAAAATGTCACTTTATGGTAAAACAAGGGATTGTATTAGGACATGTGGTATCTAATAATGGTATCTCTGTAGACCCAGCAAAGGTGAATGTTATTTCTAGTTTACCTTACCCCTCTTCTGTGAGGGAAGTCCGTTCGTTCCTTGGCCATGCAGGGTTTTACAGGAGATTTATCAAGGACTTTAGTAAGGTCGCACTTCCCTTATCCAGATTACTGCAGAAGGATATTGAGTTCGAGTTCAGTGATGATTGCAAACAAGCGTTTGATAAGCTGAAGACTGCTCTAACTCAAGCTCCAATTGTGAGAGGACCAGATTGGAACCAGCCATTTGAAATCATGTGCGATGCTTCCAACCATGCAGTAGGAGCAGCGCTGGCTCAGCATGAAGGTAAAGATCCTTTTGTTATTGCGTATGCGTCTAAGTCTTTAGACACTGCCCAGTCCAATTATACTACTACTGAGAAAGAGCTTCTTGCTATTGTTTTTGCTCTGGATAAATTCCGAGCTTACCTACTTGGTACTAGAGTAGTAGTGTATTCGGACCACGCAGCTTTAAAGTATCTATTAGCTAAAAAGGAGTCCAAACCACGACTTATACGTTGGATACTGCTGTTACAAGAATTTGATTTAGAAATAAAGGATAGAAGTGGTAATCAGAATTTAGTGGCAGACCATTTGAGTCGCCTTCAGCATATTAAGGATGATTCTATTCCTATAGATGACAATTTTCCTTTTGATAACCTACAAGCAGTATCTACGGTAGCCCCTTGGTATGCACCTGTTGCTAATTATTTGGTTAGCCGCACATTTCCTCCAAATTTTTCTAAGCATCAAAGAGACAAGCTGAAAAGCGAGTCCAAATATTATATATGGGATGACCCGTATTTATGGAGATGTGGCACTGACCAAGTAATTAGACACTGTGTGCCTCAATCAGAATTCCAGTCTATCTTAGAGGCCTGTCACTCATCTGAGAGTGGAGGACATTTTGGTCCTCAAAGAACAGCTAGAAAGATCTTAGACTTTGGATTCTGGTGGCCTACTCTTTTTAGGGACGCTGCCGAATTTTGTAAATCCTGTCTCCCATGCCAGAAATTTGGTAATATATCCAGGAGGGATGAGATGCCTCAACAAATTATGCTTTTCTGTGAAATTTTTTATGTCTGGGGCATTGACTTCATGGGTCTGTTTCCAAATTCTAATGGTTATTTTTATATATTGTTAGCTGTGGATTATGTTTCCAAATGGGTAGAAGCAATTCCTACCCCTACTGATGATGCTAACACTGTTGTTTCCTTTGTGAGAAACCATATTATATGTCGCATTGGATCACCATGAGCAATCGTGAGCGATCAAGGCACCCATTTTTGTAACAGGAGACTAACAGGATTAATGAAAAAGCATGGGATAATCCATAAAGTCGCAACAGCTTACCATCCCCAAACTAATGGGCAAGCCGAGGTGTCAAACAGAGAAATTAAGCGTATCTTACAAAAGATTGTAAAGCCTCATAGAAAAGACTGGAGCACCAGGTTACAAGATGCACTTTGGGCATATAGAACAGCATATAAGACACCCATTGGGATGAGTCCTTTCTTCTTGGTTTATGGAAAAGCTTGTCATCTCCTAGTTGAAGTAGAACACAGAGCCTTTTAGGCAGTTAAGGAGTGCAACATGGGAATTGATAAAGCCGGAGCTGAAAGGAAGTTGCAACTGCAAGAATTGGAGAGCCTTCGCCTAGAAGCCTATGAGAACTCAAGAATATACAAGGAGAAGATGAAGGTTGTACATGATCAAAACATCAAGAAGAAAGAGTTCCAACCTGGAGATTTAGTCCTCCTTTACAAATCTCGACTAAGGCTCATGCCAGGTAAGTTGAGATCAAGATGGGAAGGTCCATATAGAGTCGAGAAGGCAGAACCATACGGAGTTTATCACCTAAGCCATCCTTCAAGCTCTGAACTCATTAAAGTTAATGGACAACGCCTGAAGCTATACCATGGCGAGAAGCGGCAGAAAAACAAGGAGTTTGAGATCTTTCTCTTGGAAGATCCCTACATAGCAGAAGACTGAGCTAGTGGAGCGTCCAACTTAAGGACGTTAAAGCAAAGTGCTAGGTGGGAGACAACCCACCATGGTATGATCGTTCTTTTCCTTATTTTTAGTTTTTCCTATTCAATAACTGTTCTCTTTATTACTACTTTCGTGCATTTTCATTTACATGTTTCATTTTAAAAAAAAATATTCGCTTCGCGACGCGATCGCATCAGCGACCCGTCCGCGTCGCTTGGAGAGAAAGGAAAAATAAAAGTGAACAGAGAGTCACGCTGGAGCGTGGCTGGAGGCGTGCTAATGGCACATATCGACCCACGCCACCGTGTCGCTGACGCGTCCGTGTCGAATGGAAAGTATGGCCTCCAATGCGACCGCGTGCCCCACGCGGCCGCGTGCCCTGGGTTTTCGACGTAAAAGGGTGCACAATGAAATAATGTGCGAGAGTGGTGCTAGATTGGTGCTGAAAGCACAATACTTATCACGCGACCGCATACCACACGCGACCGCATCCTCCATCTTCTGCAGCACACTCACGCGATCGCGTGCCCCACGCGATCGCGTGCCCCACGCGATCGCGTCACCCCAATTTCGGCAAATAAATTAATTTGAACAAAGAGTTGTGCTGGCGCACGGCTGCACTCGCACCAGAATCATAACATGGGTCACGCGACCGCGTGACTAACGCGATCGCGTGCCCGTACTTAACGTGCATCCACGCGAACGCGTGCCCCACGCGGCCGCGTCGTATGCGCCCCACAGCTCACCCTAAAATTGCCACATATCTTATCTTTCTCTCCTCCAAATCCTAATTTTTCTTTTCCCTCCTTATTTCTTCCTTTTCCCTTCTTCTTCCTATCTCACCTTTCACTTTCTCTCCCTCACCTCCATTCCTAAGGTTCTATTTTCTTCTCCCCTCTTCACTTTTCTATCATTCTTATTATTTTATAAGTTATTTTCTTTTTTTTTCTTCTTCTTTTCATTATTCTTATTTTCTTTTTTTCTTCTTTTCCTTTTTACATGGTGTTAGAAATTTATTTGAGTCATTATTCCTCATTATATGCTTGTGAATTGTTACAAATTGTTTGACAATTATTATTCTTATTTTTTAAGGGATTGCTTGCATGTTCACTTTCATACTTTTTATATCTTATCTACCATGCATGCCATGTGTTTGTGAAAAAGCCCATATTGCATTATGCACTTTTCTACATTACCTTACTCTACATTCAATGCTTGCTTTTCACAAATTTTCTTTACTATTGTTTTACTCGAATTTAATTGTCAATACAAATAATTTTGGCTTGTTACAACTGATGCTTGGTCTATGCTACTCATGCCTTTTTCTGGCATGCCAATAAACACCTTGCATCCACTTATGTTTCAATGCACTTCCTACTTTTCATTGATGGCTTTTTACATGTACTCGAGAGCATGTGTTAATGTCATTTACATTCTTTTGTACATCCATCACCAATCTTCCGTTTTCTTCCTTGCTGTATATCTATTTGAATTTAATTTACTTTCTCCTCCCTTTTTCAGGATGGTCACTGGTGAGCGGATATTTTATACGCTTTTTGGGGGTAATTTCATGTAGATTTTAGCATGTTTTAATTAGTTTTTAGTTAAATATTATTAGTTTTTAGGCAAAAAATCATATTTCTGGACTCTACTATGAGTTTGTGTGTTTTTCTATGATTTCAGGTATTTTCTGGCTGAAATTGAGGGAGCTGAGCAAAAATCTGAGTTAGGCTGAAAAAGGACTGCTGATGCTGTTGGATTCTAACCTCCCTGCACTTGAAATGGATTTTCTGGAGCTACAGGAGTCCAATCGGCGCGCTCTCAACGGCATTGGAAAGTAGACATCCAGGGCTTTCCAGCAATATATAATAGTTCATACTTTGCGCGAAGAAAGATGACGTAACTTGGCGTTGAACGCCAAGTACATGCTGTTGTCTGGAGTTAAACGCCAGAAACACGTCATGATCCGGAGTTGAACGCCCAAAACACGTTATAACTTGGAGTTCAACTCCAAGAAAAGCCTCAGTTCGTGGATAGCTTTAGTCTCAGCCCCAGCATAGACCAAGTGGGCCCCAGAAGTGGATTTCTGCACCAATTATCTTAGTTTACTCATTTTCTGTAAACCTAGGTTACTAGTTTACTATTTAAACAACTTTTAGAGACTTATTTTGTACCTCATGACATTTTCAGATCTGAATTACATACTTTTTGACGGCATGAGTCTCTAAACTCCATTGTTGGGGGTGAGGAGCTCTGCAGCGTCTCGATGAATTAATACAATTCCTTTGTTTTCCATTCAAACACGCTTGTTCTTATCTAAGATGTTCATTCGCGCTTAATTATGGAGAAGGTGATGATCCGTGACACTCATCACCTTCCTCAATCCATGAACGTGTGCCTGACAACCACCTCCGTTCTACATCAGATTGAATGAGTATCTCTTAGATTCATTACTCAGAATCTTCGTGGTATAAGCCGGATTGATGGCGGCATTCATGCGAATCCGGAAAGTTTAAACCTTGTCTGTGGTATTCCGAGTAGGATTCTGGGATTGAATGACTGTGACGAGCTTCAAACTCCTGAAGGCTGGGCGTTAGTGACAAACGCAAAAGAATCAATGGATTCTATTCCAACCTGATTGAGAACCGACAGATGATTAGCCATGCTGTGACAGAGCATAGGAACGTTTTCACTGAGAGGATGGGAAGTAGCCATTGACAACGGTGACACCCTACATAGAGCTTGCCATGGAAAGGACTTTGCGTGTGGAGAAGGATTTCAAGGAAGAGTTGAAGTTCAGAGGACAAAGCATCTCCAAAACTCCAACATATTTCTCATTACTGCACAACAAGTAACGCTATTATTCTCTTTTATTTTTTCCAATCTAATAATTCCAACTGATAATTTTAATTAATATCCTGACTAAGAATAATAAGATAAACATAGCTTGCTTCAAACCAATAATCTCCGTGGGATCAACCCTTACTCACGTAAGGTATTACTTGGACGACCCAGTGCACTTGCTGGTTAGTTGTGCGGATCACAAATTCGTGCACCAAGTTTTTGGCACCGTTGCCGGGGATTATTCGAGTTTGAACAACTAAAGGTTTATTTTATTTCTTAGATTAGGAATAATTTATTTTTATTGTTATAGAGTCATTAAATCTTGGTAGGATAGTTTCTTTTCAAAAAAATTTTCTTCAAAAATATTATTTTTCTTTATTAATTGTTAATTTTTCGTGAGTCTAGTGTCTTGTTCTAAGTTTGGTGTCAATTGCATCTTCTATATTTTTCTTTAAAATTTTCGAACTTGTGTTCTTTGTTCTTCATTGATCTTCAAGTTGTTCTTGTTTATTTTTCTTGTTTGATCTTGAGTTTTTCTTGTTTTGTGTCTTTTCTTGTTTTTCTTGTGCTTTTTCAAAACATCAACTTTCAAAAATTATACTTTTATCCATAAAAATAATACATCTTTAAAACACGTTACATTTTTAGCTCAGTTAGTTATAGCGTGGGTTTATGTTCTTAGCAATTGGGCACTTTCTTTTTTAAAATCCTTTTCAAAAATAATTTTTCTTGATTTAATCTTGTGCCAAACTTTAAGTTTGGTGTTTTCTTATTAATCTTTTCATAATTTTCGAAAATTTTCTTAAAGTTTTCTAAAAATTTTAAGTTTGGTGTTCTTCCTTTTGTTCTTGGTGTTCTTGTGAATCTTCAAGGTGTTCTTGAGTTTTTCTTGTGTCTTGATCTTAAAATTTTTAAGTTTGGTGTTCCTTGGTGTTTTCCCTCCAAAATTTTCGAAAATAAGGAGCATTGGATCTAAAAATTTTAAGTCTTGTGTCTTTTGCATATTTTTCTCTTTCATCATAAAATTCAAAATAAAAAAAATATAATATATTTTCTAACTAATTTGAACTACTTTTTTTTTCGAAAATTTTATATAAAAATTTAAATTTAAATTTTAAAATATTTCCAATTTCTTTTATTTATTTCGTTTTTTTTATTTTATTTTATAAAAATTAATTTTAAAAAAAATAAATAAATAATATCAACATATATATCATCTCTTTTATTCCATCATGGAATTAAGTGGGAATGAACAGTCCAGGAGGACTCTGGGGTCATATGCTAACCCCACTACTGCTTCATATGGGAGTAGTATCTGTATACCCTCCATTGGAGTTAGTAGCTTTGAGTTGAATCCTCAGCTCATTATCATGGTGCAGCAAAACTGCCAGTATTCCGGTCTTCCACAGGAAGAACCTACAGAGTTTCTGGCACAATTTTTACAAATTGCTGACACAGTACATGATAAGGAAGTAGATCAGGATGTCTACAGACTGTTACTGTTTTCGTTTGCTGTAAAAGATCAAGCTAAGAGATGGTTAAATAACCAGCCTAAGAACAGCATAAAAACATGGAAACAGCTGTCAAAAAAATTCCTAAATCACTATTTTCCTCTAAAACGGATGACACAGCTAAGGCTAAGCATCCAAGGCTTCAAACAAGGAGATAATGAATCCCTTTATGATGCCTGGGAGAGATGCAGAGAGATGCTAAGAAAATGCCCCTCTGAAATGTTTTCAGAGTGGGTGCAATTAGACATCTTCTACTATGGACTTACAGAAAAAGCTCAGATTTCTCTAGACCACTCAGCTGGTGGATCTATACATATGAGAAAAATAATTGAAGAAGCTCAAGAGCTTATTGATACAGTTGCCAGAAATCAGTATCTGTACCTAAACAGTGAATCTTCCATGAAAGAAGAAGCTAAAACAGTAACTGCTGAACTCAGTCCTGTAGATCAGGCTAATGAATTCAATCAGCAATTAGACTTTCTAACTCAGCAGCTAGCTGAATTCAAGGAAATACTACAGGAAACAAGAATGGCTAACAGGAATATGGAAGTATAGCTAAAGCAAACAGAAAAGCAACTGTCAAAACAAATAGCAGAAGAATGCCAAGCAGTTCAATTAAGAAGTGGGAAAACATTAAATACCTCACTTCAAAGCAGTAGGAAGCCAAGAAATGAACAAATGGCTACTCAAAATCCCTCTGAGGACAATTAGAGCCCAGAAAGGAATAAAGCTGGCACTGAACGCCCAGCTCATGTCCATTCCTGGTGTTCAATGCCAGAAACAAGCATGAATTCGGCGTTGAACGCCCAAAGGGAGCATAGTTCTGGCGTTCAGACGCCAGTAACAAATAAGATGGTGGCGTCTAACACCATTCCAGCTTCCACCCCTGGCATTCAAATGCCAGTGGGGGATCAGTCACATACAAGTACTGATAACAACCCTTCTAAAAAGGCTTCCCAACCCACTTCTGTAGGTAATAAACCTGCAGCAACTAAGGTTGAGGAATACAAGGCCAAAATGCCTTATCCTCAAAAACTCCGCCATGCGGAACAGGATAAGCAATTTGCTCGCTTTGCAGACTATCTAAGGACTCTTGAAATAAAGATCCCGTTTGCAGAAGCACTTGAGCAAATACCCTCTTATGCTAAGTTCATGAAAGAAATCTTAAGTCATAAGAAGGATTGGAGGGAGACTGAAAAAGTTTACCTCACTGAAGAATGCAGTGTAGTCATTCTGAAAAGCTTACCTGAGAAGCTTAAAGATCCTGGGAGCTTTATGATACCATGCACATTAGAGGATACTTGTACCAAGCAAGCTTTATGTGATCTTGGGGAAAGTATCAACCTAATACATGCATCTACTATCAGAAAGCTTGGTTTAACTGAAGAAATCAAACCAACCAGGATATGTCTTCAACTTGCTGACGGCTCCATTAAATACCCATCAGGCGTGATTGAGGACATGATTGTTAAGGTTGGGCCATTTGCCTTTCCTACTGATTTTGTGGTGCTGGAAATGGAGGAGCACAAGAGTGCAACTCTCATTCTAGGAAGACCTTTCCTAGCAACTGGCCGAACCCTCATTGACGTCCAAAAAGGGGAAGTAACCTTGAGAGTCAATGAGGAGGAGTTCAAGTTGAATGTTGTCAAAGCCATGCAACATCCAGACACCCCAAATGACTGCATGAGTGTTGTATTATTGACTCTCTGGTAAGAGAGGTCAATATGGCGGAGAGTCTCGAATCAGAGCTAGAGGACATCTTTAAAGATGTTCAGCCTGATCTAGAGGAATCAGAGAGAATAGTAGAACCTCTGAAAATCCCTCAGGAAGAGGAAAGACCTCCTAAACCCGAGCTCAAACCATTACCACCTTCCCTAAAATATGCATTCCAGGGAGAAGGTGATACCTTTCCTATGATCATAAGCTCTACCTTAGAGCCACAGGAAGAGGAAGCACTAATTCAAGTGCTAAGGACACACAAGACAGCTCTTGGGTGGTCCATCAGTGATCTTAAGGGCATTAGCCCAGCTAGATGCATGCACAAGATCTTACTGGAGGGTGACACCAAGCCAGTGGTTCAACCACAAAGGCGGCTGAATCCAGCCATGAAGGAAGTGGTGCAGAAGGAGGTCACTAAGTTACTAGAGGCTGAGATTATTTATCCTATTTCTGATAGCCCCTGGGTGAGCCCTATCCAAGTCGTCCCTAAGAAAGGTGGCATGACAGTGGTTCATAATGAAAAAAATGAACTGGTTCCTACAAGAACAGTTACTGGGTGGCGTATGTGTATTGATTACAGAAGACTCAATACAGCTACTAGAAAGGATCATTTTCCTTTACCATTCATAGACCAGATGCTAGAAAGACTAACAGGTCATGAATACTACTGCTTCCTGGATGGATATTCAGGTTATAATCAAATTGCAGTAGATCCCCAAGATCAGGAGAAAATGGCATTCACATGCCCATCTGGAGTATTTGCATATAGAAGGATGCCATTTGGCCTGTGCAATGCACCTGCAACCTTTCAGAGGTGCATGCTCTCAATTTTCTCTGATATGGTGGAAAATTTTCTGGAAGTCTTCATGGATGACTTTTCAGTGTTTGGAGACTCATTCAGCTCCTGCCTTAACCATTTAGCACTTGTTCTAAAAAGATGCCAAGAGACTAACCTGGTTTTAAACTGGGAGAAGTGTCACTTTATGGTGACTGAAGGAATTGTCCTTGGGCACAAAATCTCGAACAAGGGGATAGAGGTGGATCAAGCTAAGGTAGAGGTAATTGAAAAATTACCACCACCTGCCAATGTTAAGGCAATCAGAAGCTTTCTGGGGCATGCAGGATTCTACAGGAGATTTATAAAGGATTTTTCAAAAATCGCCAAACCTCTGAGCAACCTGCTAGCTGCTGACACGCCATTTATCTTTGATAAAGAGTGTCTGCAAGCATTTGAGACTCTGAAAGCTAAATTGGTTACAGCACCAATCATCTCTGCACCAGACTGGACATTACCATTTGAATTAATGTGTGATGCCAGTGACCATGCCATTGGTGCAGTGTTGGGACAAAGGCATGACAAGCTTCTGCACGTCATTTACTATGCCAGCTGTGTTTTAAATGACGCACAGAAGAATTACACAACCACAGAAAAAGAGCTACTTGCAGTGGTTTACGCCATTGACAAATTCAGATCCTATTTAGTAGGATCAAAAGTGATTGTGTATACTGATCATGCTGCTCTTAAATATCTACTCACAAAGCAGGATTCAAAACCCAGACTTATAAGATGGGTGTTGCTTCTGCAAGAGTTTGATATAGAAATAAGAGACAGAAAAGGAACAGAGAATCAAGTAGCAGATCACCTGTCCCGAATTGAACCAGTAGAAGGGGCGTCCCCCCCTCTCACTGAGATCTCTGAAACCTTTCCGGATGAGCAACTCTTTGCCATCCAGGAAGTGCCATGGTTTGCAGACATTGCAAACTACAAGGCAGTGAGATTTATACCCAAAGAGTACAGTAGACAACAATCAAAGAAGCTGATCACGGATGCAAAGTATTATCTTTGGGATGAGCCGTATCTCTTTAAGAGATGTGCAGACGAAGTAATCCGTAGATGTGTGCCTAAGGAAGAAGCACAAAAGATCCTATGGCACTACCATGGATCACAGTATGGAGGACATTTTGGAAGTGAGCGAACAGCCACAAGAGTCCTCCAATGTGGCTTCTACTGGCCTACTCTCTATAAAGACTCCCGAGTGTTTGTACTTAATTGTGATAGTTGCCAAAGATCTGGCAATCTACCTCACAGTTATGCCATGCCTCAACAAGGGATCTTGGAGATTGAGTTGTTTGATGTATGGGGCATTGACTTCATGGGACCTTTCCCACCATCATACTCAAACACTTATATTCTGGTGGCAGTGGATTATGTATCCAAATGGGTGGAGGCTATTGCAACACCTACCAATGACACTAAAACAGTGTTAAAATTCCTCCAGAAACACATCTTCAGCAGATTTGGTATCCCTAGAGTATTAATCAGTGATGGGGGCACTCATTTCTGCAATAAACAGCTTTACTCTGCTCTGGTTCGTTATGGAGTTAGCCACAAGGTAGCTACTCCATATCACCCACAAACTAATGGGCAAGCTGAAGTCTCAAATAGATAACTCAAAAGAATCCTGGAACGGACTGTAATTAACCGTAGAAGGGATTGGGCAAGAAGCTTGGATGATGCTCTGTGGGCATACAGAACAGCATTCAAGACCCCTATAGGGACCTCTCCATACCAGCTTGTGTATGGAAAGGCATGTCACTTGCCAGAAGAACTGGAACACAAGGCCTACTGGGCAACCAGATTCCTAAACCTTGATGCCAAGTTAGCAGGAGAAAAATGATTGCTCCAGTTAAATGAGCTAGAGGAATTTAGACTCAATGCTTTCGAGAATGCAAAGATTTACAAAGAGAAAGCGAAAAGATGGCATGATAAGAAATTGTCATCCAGAGTCTTTGAGCCGGGGCAGAAAGTTCTGCTATTTAATTCTAGGCTCAAATTATTCCCCGGGAAATTAAAATCCCGGTGGAGAGGTCCATATGTCATTACAAACATATCACCATATAGATACATAGAGCTTCAGGATAATGACTCTAACAAAAAGTTCATTGTTAATGGACAAAGAGTTAAACATTATCTTGAAGGCAATTTTGAGCAAGAATGCTCAAAACTGAGACTTAATTAAAACTCAGTAATAGTCCAGCTAATGACATTAAAGAAGCGCTTGCTGGGAGGCAACCCAGCCAATCACAAAATTTAATTTTATTTGTTTCTGTTGATTTTTACAGGTATAGATCAAAATATCTTCAAGGTAAAAAAGCAATTGATTGAATTCACAGAGTTACAGGGGAATTTTGAAGTTCACTGGCGAAAAAAGCCAGTAAGAAACATTTTGGGCGTTGAACACCCAAAAGAAGTACCCACTGGGCGTTCAACGCCAGTAAGGGTAGCCATCTGGGTGTTAAACGCCAGAAAGGAGCATCTTCTGGGCGTTAAACGCCAGAAAGAAGCACATTCTGGGCGTTTAACGCCAGATTGACAGGATCCTGGGCGTTCAGAAAAACGCCCAATAACAAAGGACTTCCTGGCGTTCAACGCCAGAAAGATGCATCAGCTGGGCGTTGAACACCCAAGAGAAGCAACATTTGGGCGTTAAACGCCCAAAACATGTACCGTTTGGGCGTTTAACGCTAGGATGGTGGGGAGGAGGTAAAATTCATTTTTCTTTACAAATTTTCTAAATTTTTATGTTTCAATTCATAATTTCTTGCATCAACATGTTTCAAAATGTCATCCTTCAAATCAAATTAGTTTTCTAAGAACCCTAATTTCTAAAATACCTTTTTCAAAAATTTCAAATATATCTTAATCCATAAAGACAAATTGTTTTTCAATCCAATCCAACTCTTTTAAAGTTTGTTTTCAAAACTCAATTATCTTTTTAAAATCTTTTTCAAAATTAAAAATTCAAATCTATCTTTTTAATTATTATTCATATCTTTCTCTTTTTAAACTATATCTTTTTCTTATCATATCTATCTTTTATAAATCATATCTTCTATCTTATCTTTTTCTTATTTTCGAAAACTCCCACCCCCCTCCCTATATATTGAATTCGGCGCCCCTCTCATCATCACCATGCCACACTTGCTCTCCTCCTATCCCTCTTCTTTCTTCTCTTTTGCTTGAGGACAAGCAAAGCTCTAAGTTTGGTGTGTTTATCCGTGATCACAAAAATATACTCATTAAGATCATGGCTCCTAAAGGAAAACAACCCACCCCAAGAGGCAAGAAAGAGAATACTCCAAAGCCACTTTGGAATCAAGGGAAGTTCTTAACTAAAGAACATTCAGACCATTACTACAAAATAATGAGTCACAGATCAGTGATCCCGGAAGTCAAATTTGATCTGAAAGAAGATGAATATCTGGAGATCCAAGAGCAAATTCGAAACAGGAACTGGGAAATTCTGGCCAATCCTGAAACGAAAGTGGGTAGGAACATGGTTCAGGAGTTCTATGCTAATCTATGACAGACGGACAGGCAAAGAATAATTGGAGCTGCTCTCTATGACCATCGGACCTTAGTCAGAGGAAAGATTGTTCATACACATCCTGACAAGATCAGGGAGATATTTAAGCTTCCTCAACTGAAAGATGACCCAGACTCCTTTAATAGGAGAATGATGAGGGTAAATAAAGGTCTAGACAAGATCCTAGAGGATATATGCATCCCTGAAGTCAGGTGGACCACCAGCACGACTGGCACGCCAATTCAACTCAAAAGAGAAGATCTCAAACCAGTGGCCAGAGGCTGGCTGGATTTCATTGGGCGTTTCATACTGCCCACCAGCAACCGTTCTGAAGTTACCATTAAAAGAGCAGTAATGATTCACTGCATCATGTTGGGAAAAGAAGTAGAAGTCCATCAACTGATCTCATGTGAGCTATACAAAATAGCAAACAGGAATTCCAAGGACGCCAGATTGGCCTATCCAAGCTTAATTTCTATGCTCTGCAAAGATGCCGGAGTGAAGATGGGAATAACAGAGTATATCCTAGTTGAGAGGCCAATCACTAGAATATCAATGGACAGACAACAGCAACAAGATGATTCAGTCAAGAGGAGAGCACAGGAAGCCCTCCCAGAACTGCCTCAATTCGAATATTGGGAACATCTTGAGGCTTCTATTTCTAAATTGCAAGAAGCTATGGACCAAATAAAGGAAGAACAGAACAATCAAAGTAGCATGCTTTGCAAACTGCTTAAGGAACAGGAAGAGCAAGGGCGTGATCTAAGGGAGCTGAAGCGCCAAAAATTAATCCTTGAAAAGCACCCCACAGATTAGAGGAACATCTACTCCTCAAAACAACAGGTTGTTGAGTTCCAATTTTTCTGCTTTAACTTAGTAATAGTGTTATTATAGAAATTTACCTTAGGAGATATATAGTAGTAGTAGTAGTAATTAGTATATCTATTTTGATTTTATTTCCAATTAAGTTATAATTTATTTTTCTCATCATCATCAGGCATGAATAAAGTAGAAGATTTTTAGAATAAAGAAGTAATCTATATTTTTCGAGTTCTTAATAATAAAAATTATAATTAATTTCATGTGGTGGCAATACTTTTTGTTTTCTGAATGAATGCTTGAACAGTGCATAATTTTTATCTTGAATTTTATGAATATTGGCTCCTGAAAGAATGAGGAACACGAAAAATATTATTGATGATCTGAAAAATCATGAAATTGATTCTTGAAGCAAGAAAAAGCAATCAAAAAAAAATATTTGATCAAAAGGAATAAAAGCCAAACAGCCCTTAAAACCAAAAGGCAAGGGTGAAAAGGATCCAAGGCTTTGAGCATCAGTGGATAGGAGGGCCTAAGGAAATAGTTCCAGGCCTAAGCGGCTAAACCAAGCTGTCCCTAACCATGTGCTTGTGGCATGCAGGTCCAAGTTACAAACTTGAGACTGAGTGGTTAAAGTCGTGATCCAAGGCAAAAAGAGTGTGCTCAAGAGCTCTGGACACCTCTGACTGGGGACTCTAGCAAAGCTGAGTCACAATCTGAAAGGGTTCACCTAGTCATGTGTCTGTGGCATTTATGTATCTGGTGGTAATACTGGAAAACAAAGTGCTTAGGGCCACGGCCAAGACTCATAAAATAACTGTGTTCAAGAATCAACATACTACACTAGGAGAATCAATAATACTATCTGAATTCTGAGTTTCTATGGATGCCAATCATTCTGAATTTCAAAGGATAAAGGGAGATGCCAAAACTGTTCAGAAACAAAAAGCTACAAGCCCCGCTCATCTAAATAAGAATCTGAGCTCCATTTAAAACTCTTAGATATTATTACTTCTTAATTTCTTTCATCCTATTTTATTTATCTAGTTGCTTGGGTACAAGCAACAGTTTAAGTTTGGTGTTGTGATGAGCGGATATTTTATACGCTTTTGGGGGGTAATTTCATGTAGATTTTAGCATGTTTTAATTAGTTTTTAGTTAAATATTATTAGTTTTTAGGCAAAAATCATATTTCTGGACTTTACTATGAGTTTGTGTGTTTTTCTGTGATTTCAGGTATTTTCTGGCTGAAATTGAGGGAGCTGAGCAAAAATCTGAGTTAGGCTGAAAAAGGACTACTGATGCTGTTGGATTCTGACCTCCCTGCACTCGAAATGGATTTTCTGGAGCTACAGGAGTCCAATCGGCGCGCTCTCAACGGAGTTGGAAAGTAGACATCCAGGGCTTTCCAGCAATATATAATAGTCCATACTTTGCGCGAAGAAAAACGACGTAACTTGGCGTTGAACGCCAAGTACATGCTGCTGTCTGGAGTTAAACGCCAGAAACACGTCATGATCCGAAGTTGAACGCCCAAAACACGTTATAACTTGGAGTTCAACTCCAAGAAAAGCCTCAGTTCGTGGATAGCTTTAGTCTCAGCCCCAGCATACACCAAGTGGGCCCCAGAAGTGGATTTTTGCACCAATTATCTTAGTTTACTCATTTTCTGTAAACCTAGGTTACTAGTTTACTATTTAAACAACTTTTAGAGACTTATTTTGTACCTCATGACATTTTCAGATCTGAATTACATACTTTTTGACGGCATGAGTCTCTAAACTCCATTGTTGGGGGTGAGGAGCTCTGCAGCGTCTCGATGAATTAATACAATTCCTTTGTTTTCCATTCAAACACGCTTGTTCTTATCTAAGATGTTCATTCGCGCTTAATTATGGAGAAGGTGATGATCCGTGACACTCATCACCTTCCTCAATCCATGAACGTGTGCCTGACAACCACCTCCGTTCTACATCAGATTGAATGAGTATCTCTTAGATTCATTACTCAGAATCTTCGTGGTATAAGCCGGATTGATAGCGGCATTCATGAGAATCCGGAAAGTCTAAACCTTGTCTGTGGTATTCCGAGTAGGATTCTGGGATTGAATGACTGTGACGAGCTTCAAACTTCTGAAGGCTGCGCGTTTGTGACAGACGCAAAAGAATCAATGGATTCTATTCCAACCTGATTGAGAACCGACAGAAGATTAGCCGTGCTGTGATAGAGCATAGGAACGTTTTCACTGAGAGGATGGGAAGTAGCCGTTGACAACGGTGACACCCTACATAGAGCTTGCCATGGAAGGAACTTTGCGTGTGGAGAAGGATTTCAAGGAAGAGTTGAAGTTCAGAGGACAAAGCATCTCCAAAACTCCAACATATTTCTCATTACTGCACAACAAGTAACGCTATTATTCTCTTTTATTTTTTCCAATCTAATAATTCCAACTGATAATTTTAATTAATATCCTGACTAAGAATAATAAGATAAACATAGCTTGCTTCAAACCAATAATCTCCGTGGGATCGACCCTTACTCACGTAAGGTATTACTTGGACGACCCAGTGCACTTGCTGGTTAGTTGTGCGGATCACAAATTCGTGCACCAGTCACCAAGAAAGGAAAGGAGAAAGCAAATCCTAAACCCCCAGCAAGAAGAGGAACTAAAAGAGCATTAGTGGCAGAGCTCCCTTCAACCACAGTCAAGCCCTCAACAAAAAGAGTTAAGAGGATAATAAAGGTTGATGAAAAGGAGAAAGCCTTTCCAGCAAAGGACACTGCGCGATTTCCCAATCGCTACTGTGAGCAGATGTTCCCTATCCTAGCAGAAAGGAACTATAACAATGAATACCTTCTTATCCTTCCGTCCAATATTGCTTCCTTTGTTGAGCCGCAAATTAAACGAAGACAATAGGGTTTCCTACGGCGACAGCCAAGGCAGGTCAATCTTTCTTGGGTAGTTAAGTTCTACTCCAACTTCTACATGCCAACCCTGCAGTCTGTTTATGTCCGGCAGAAGCAAGTCCCCATTACGGAAGAAGCCATTCAGCAAGCTCTGAGTATTCCCCCTATTCCAGAAGGAATGGACGCCTTCCAAGCAGCCACACTTAAGCGCCAGAGATACCAATTTGACTGGGACTCTGTTCTCAGAGTTATCGCACTACCTGGCAGCCGTTGGATCTACGGATACCACCGTACCCGCCCTAAGGGAATCTTGGCTTCAGCACTTACCTTGGAGGCTCGCGTATGGGCACAGATCATGTCCTATTACATCTTTCCAAGCACTCACAAGTCCTCCTTCACCGCGGACATGGCTGTTCTACTATGGTGCATCCTTACAGACCAACCTTTGAATATCTCAAGCCATATCCGGAATGCTATGGGACACGTACAAATTGTGGACAATTTACCTTTTCCCGCCTTGGTCTTAGATCTTGTCTCAGCAGCCGGAGTCGCCCACAGAGCTGGGGACACCAAAGCCGTGCTTCCACGGGATGATCAGTATGTCCCTAACGGAAAATACCTCAGACTTCAAGCAGCCACTACAAGCCTCCCTACTGCTCCAGTTGCAGATGATCCTTCTTCAACACCACAAGCACCTACAACTGATGAATTCCTCCAGCAGATAATCAAACGATTGGATCGGCAAGAACACAAAGCTAAATTGAGAGAGCGTCGTAACAACCGACGATTCAAACACCTCAGGGAGCTACTTAAAGGAGATTGCAAAGACTCCGACACCCCGGAATCCACTTCTTTCACTAGCACAGGGAGCTATGACGGTCCCGATTATGGAGATACTGCTACCAGCCCACCCCTGTTCCTAACAGATGGCACCGAGGACGGTGCAAAGCCTTAAGTATGGGGAGGTCGGTCAGTACCTGACTTCCAGAGGTAATTTCTCTTCTCTAGCACCAATAATTAGGATATTTTAGTTAGATTTTTTTTTCTTTTATAGAATAGAATAAATTGCATAGGTTAGGATAGTTGCATGCATGTTCTACTTGATTGAAAAGACAATAAGTTTTTTCTAAGACTCTATCCTTGGAACAAAAATTTCACTAATTTTTCAAAAATTTTTCATGATAAATTTGCTTGAGTTGTATTTAGAACATGATGTTTGAGCTAAAGAACACACAACCTATGAAAGATTTGAGCCTTTATGTATGGTTACATTATTTAACCATAATTATTTTATTCTTGTGTGTTTACTTCTCTATGATTGTAATCTATATTTTGTTTTATCTTACATGTCCAATATTTATTATATTTGCATGCTTGCACATGATTGAGGCCATTATTTATTTAAACTCACTTATCCAAATTAAGCCTACCCTTTTCAATTACCTTTGTTAACCACTTTGAGCCTTTAAATCCCATTTGTTCTATATTCTACCACATTAATAACCTTAAGCTGAAAAACAATTGTATATCCCAAATTGAATCTTTGGTTAGCTTAAGATAAAATTGTGTGTGCTAGTTAAGTATGGGAAATTGTGGGAACAAAGGTTGTTAAAGAAATGTGTCATTTAATAGGAATTTGGATACCTACTCATGTGAAACTACAAGAACCGAAAATCCATGTGCATTGATAAGATATATTTATTTTAATCTTAAAAAAAATATATACTAAATAAATAAATGAATAAATAAGGGGACAAAATTACCCCAATGTTGAATTCAGAATTCAAAGATCAATGCACATATGATAGAACCAAAATATAAGTTGATACATGAGTATGGATTGGAAAATGGAATTCTGGGTAGCTAGGTATGAACTTTAAGATTACATTAAAATATATAGGTTGGGTTGAAGCTCGGGTTAATTAAAGATTCAATTTATCAGCTCACTTAACCAAATGTATATCCATACCCTCACCTTGGCCCCATTACAACCTTGAAAAGTCCTTATGATGTTTGCATTGGTATATTAACTGTTGTTGATTGGTTAGGAGAAAAACAAAAGTTAGAAAGCATGACTAGAGAAGGATAGAGCGATTACCCTATACACTAGAGATTAGAGCTACATACATTATCAGTGAGGGTTCAATGCTTGAATTTTCATGTTCCCTGCTTTCATGAGCTATCTTCTTGCATTTTTACCTGTGTCACTGTAAAATGATAGAATTAGTGGAATTTGATTTGTAATTGTTTTGAAGAGCTTATTTACTTTTGATCAAGTGGGCAAAAATCATATAGTTGCATTTGTTTATATATATAGGATTGCATTGCATGGGTTTCTACATGTTCATACTTATTAATTTTGTCTCCTTCAATTAAGCATGAGGACATGCTAATGTTTAAGTGTGAGGAGGTTGATAAACCACTATTTTATGGTTTATATTGTGTTTAATTGTGTGGTTTTATCATGATCCTTACCCACTTGTTCATCAAAATAGCATACATTTAGATTTCCTTCCTGAATTCATTACATGTTTGAAAACTGCTTTCTAAAGGCTTTAATTATGTACTTTTAATTCTCCTTTATCCCATTCGATGCCGTGATCTGTGTGTTGAGTGTTTCAGACTTTACAGGGCATGAATGAGTTAGAGATTGGAAAGGAAGCTAGCGAAAAAATGGAAGGAACACAAGAATTTGAGAAGATAGCCAGGGAGAAGTGACGCGGTCGCATGGCTCACACGACCGCGCGAAGGAGAGCAAATCGCAGTGACGCGGCCGCATGGATCACGCGGCCACACGGATTGGAAAAGCTCAAGCGATGCGGTAGCGTGGACGACGCGAACGCGTGGCATGGAAAAGCGTGAGTGACGCGATCGCGTGACATGTGCGATCTGCATAATCTGCAGAATTCGTTGGGGGCAATTTTGGACCCTATTTCGACCCAGTTTTCGGCCCGGAACAGCAGACTAGAGCCAGAGAATATGCAGAAACAAAAACAACATTCATTCCACACAGTGGAGAGTTTTTTTAGATCTAGTTTTACTCCTCCTCTAGGTTTTTCTCTCTAGGTTTTGAATTTTAATTTTCAAGTTTGATCTTAGTATTGGAACATTGAGAAGAGTTATTTCCTCATCAAGACTTCGTCATTCCAGTTCGTTCTCTTAACTTGGTTTTATTCTTCCATGTTCTTTTCTTTGTTCAATTTTGTCATTTGAATATTTTTATGATTATTTAATACGAGAATTATTCCTTTCATTTTAATCCATTTTACATTCCAATAATCATGTCTTCTTTTAATTCCTTTTCATATGTTATGGATTTGTTATTTACAATGAGCGAGTAGTTTCCCTAACTTAATGGGGAGTTGATTGAAAGGAACTCTTGAGTTGGAATGATTGAAAGAGAATTTGTAATTGGGATAATTATTGGATTGCTCTCTAGTCACTAATACCAACTCATTTTATTAATTGAATTGCAACTTGTGAGCAGACATGGCATTCCAATTTGTTTGACTTTCCCTTACTTAGTAACGGATAATTAAACAACCCAATCTTTAATTATCAATTACTCTAAGAGAACTCCAACAACATTAGAGATTATAACTGATCAACTCCCAGTCAAGGCTTTTTATTTACATTATTCAATTTTATTAACTTTAATTTTCCTGTTACTCAATTCACTTCTTTGAAAACCTCTGGTTAATAAAATAACACACTTTCTGCAACTCGTTGGGAGACGACCTGGGATTCATACTCCCAGTAATTTTTAATTTAAATTTTCTGTGACACATTTTAAATTGATAGGCAGATTTTTTGGTGAGTTAAGAACTATACTTACAACGTAACCATTTTTATAATTTTTAATTCACCAACTTCTGTGCTCCATCAGTGCTCCCCCCTTCATCCCTCTTCAATTTGGATTGAAATAACTTCAGAAATGAGTTAGATTGGGCTCTGGTAGCCCAAAAATCACTGCCAGTGAGTTGCAATTAATGAGGTCACGTGTCAAGACTTGTGCGTACGCACAGGCGTGTATGCACACGTGCTAATTTTCTTCTTATGCATACGGACAAGTGTGTGCGTACGCACACCTAAACTCCATATCCACTAAAGCAAATTATATATTATTTTAGAGCCCCGGATGTCAACTTTTCAATGCCACTAGAACCGACTCATTTGGACCTCTGTACCTCATGTTATGATCAATTTAGTACAGAGAGGTCAGGATTGGCAGCTTTCCAAATCCTTCATTTCTTGCATTCTTCCACTTTGCATGTTTTCCTTCCTCACTTCTTCAATCCATATTTGCCTTCAAAATCTTAAATCACTCAACAAACACATCAAGGCATCAAATGGAATTAAAGTGAATAAAATTTAGCAATTTTAGGGCCTCAAAATCATGCTTTTACTTTTAAGCACGATTTAGGAAGAAATCATGAAACTATGCTATTTCAATGAATATATGCAAGAAAAGTCAATGAAATCCACCCAATTAAAGAAATAAATACCATAAAATTTGGATTCATCAATAGTCCCATCGTGGCAGAGGTTGTAGCTGCGCGATAGGAGCTGTAGATGGCTTGGATCCATAGGTGCCCAACCGCGAAGTGTACATAGCGACCTAAGATGTAGATGGTTAATCTCACTTATGAACTAGCTAGGTTCTCCTACCACAATACCGATCTGCTAGGTTGTCTATAACATTCCCAAGTGCATGAATAATGTCATATAACTATTTGAATGATATACATTGGGGTGTGTTGAGTTTTGACTCACTCAGATCCCACTACGAGGTGTCCTCATGCTTCTATGTCGCTGAAGATGAAGGATTGTGTTGTTGTGCCACTGGTGAAGTGGGATCATGCTACTATGCAGAGAAGAAAGAGCCTAGCATGAACTCCCACTCAATGTCTACCTCATGCCCAGCAAAGAAACCGAACGATGGTATGTCTTGCTCTTTCGCAACTAAAAGAGGCTGAGGGACATCCTCCTGGTGTTCATTCTTAGCCTTCTCATCTAATAATTATTCATCAAATGCACGCCTCCCTCGCTAATCCATGACCTTTCAAGCAGGTCTATGGATATCATCACTGAGCTGCCTCCTCACATATTGCCTATGATTTAGAGATTCCCGTGCAAGGGTTAAAATATCCCTTCTGGCTAGGGGTATCCTGGAGGATGTCCGCAGGTAGGGCCACAACTCTCAAATCAACCAATACGTCATCCTAGGGGAAAACCTAACATGACGTAGTCCCTATCACCATGAATAATCCTCCTACATATGTCAAGGATCAGAAACTCTATCAATGGTCACCATGTGCTAAGTTTGGCCATGGTCCCTCCATAAGTCATACCAGTCACGATGCACTTCAGGCCACTACACATCCATATGATGGGTCATTGATGAGCGGATAATTTATACGCTTTTTGGCATTATTTTTAGGTAATTTTTAGTAGGATCTAGCTACTTTTAAGGATGTTTTCATTAGTTTTTATGCTAAATTCACATTTCTGGACTTTACTATGAGTTTGTGTGTTTTTTTGAGATTTCAGGTATTTTATGGCTAAAATTGAGGGACCTGAGCAAAAATCTGATTTAGGCTGATAAAGGACTGCTGATGCTGTTGGAATCTGACCTCCCTACACTCGAAATAGATTTTTCGGAGTTATAGAACTCCAAATGGCGCTCTCTCAATGGCGTTGGAAATTAGATCCAGAGCTTTCCATTAATATATAATAGTCTATACTTTATTCGAGATTAGATGACGCAAACTGGCTCTCAACGACAGTTCCATGCTACATTATGTAGTCAAATGCCAGAAACACGTCACAAACCAGAGTTAAACGCCAAAAACACGTTACAACTTGGCGTTTAACTCCAAAAGAAGCCTCTGCATGTGTAAAGCTCAAGCTCAGCCCAATCACACACCAAGTGGGTCCTGAAAGTAGATTTCTGCATCAATTACTTATTTTTGTAAACCCTAGTAGCTAGTCTAGTATAAATAGGATATTTTTGGTATTAGACATCTGGATTTTACATCTTTGATCATGTTTTGGAAGCTGGCCTCTCGGCCATGCCTGGACCTTCATCACTTATGTATTTTCAACGGTGGAGTTTCTACACACCATAGATTAAGGGTGTGGAGCTCTGCTGTACCTCGAGTTTTAATGCAATTACAACTATTTTCTATTCAATTCGGCTTATTCTTATTCTAAGATATTCGTTGCACTTCACCATGACGAATGTGATGATCCGTGACACTCATAATCATTCTCACCTATGAACGCGTGACTGACAACCACTTCCGTTCCACCTTAGACCGAACGCATATCTCTTGGATTCCTTGATCAGAATCTTCGTGGTATAAGCTATAATTGTTGGTGGCATTCATGAGAATCCGGAAAGTCTAAACCTTGTCTGTGGTATTTCGAGTAGGATTCAGGGATTGAATGACTGTGATGAGCTTCAAACTCGCGATTGTTGGGCGTGATGACAAACGCAAAAGAATCAATGGATTCTATTCCGACATGATCGAGAACCGACAGATGATTAGCCGTGCTGTGACAAGAGCATTTGGACCTTTTTCACTGAGAGGATGGGATGTAGCCATTGACAACGGTGATGCCCTACATACAGCTTGCCATGGAAAGGAGTAAGAAGGATTAAAGGAAGGCAGTAGGAAAGCAGAGATCCAACAGGGGCAAAGCATCTCCATACACTTATCTGAAATTCTCACCAATGATTTACATAAGTATTTCTATCTTTATTTTCTGTTTATTTATTATTATATTCGAAAACCACTATAACTATTTAAATCCGCCTAACTGAGATTTACAAGATGACCATAGCTTGCTTCATACCAACAATCTCCGTAGGATCGACCCTTACTCACGAAAAGTTTATTACTTGGACGACCCAGTGCACTTGCTAGTTAGTTGTGCGAAGTTGAGATGAAAGTGCTGAGTTAGTAGATGTGCATACCAAGCTGAATGCCATTATTATAGATCACAATTTCGTGCACCAGTCATCTTAAAGAAAAACTCGTCCACATTGATCGGGTCCTCTAGGAGATGTTGTTGATCCTAAGCTATCTCTTGACCCTGTCCACATGATAAAATCTCAACATAGTGAAAACACACTAGCAGCACCACGATTCTCCATGTACGAATCTCCCCAACAGTCCTAATCTAATCAGGAGCCATGTTCTAGAGTTGGAAATCATCGTACAGTGTCCACCAAATATTAAAAAAGACAGACAATGGTCTATTTAGCAAGAAGGAAACAAGAAATGTAAAGACATATGACAAATAAACTCAACGTGCCTCATCAAGACTCACAGCATCCTGCCCATCAGAGTATCCTACTCTCATGGTAGTTTCTACTCTGCTATCCAAGTCCCATCAATCTATTAACGAAGAATAAAATACATTCAGTAATAATGGAAATAGTATCAAACTACAAATAATACTAATTAAGCACTAGTTACCTTGCTGCAAGTGGGAATCTGAGTACATTCCTTCTAGTCGGATAGAACACAAGAACTTATGATAAATCCAAGTCAACACAAGCAGTATACACCCAACAATGTCTGTCACATCATGCCGATCAATGCTGCATAGAGAACGGTAGGTCCAGGCTAGCAATGCTGACCGCCACGACAACCCTTAATGAGTACCAAAATCCTAAAGGTTTTTTTACTAGTCCGTAAATAGATACTCCCTAATCAGCATCAGTAGGTAAACACCTATTTATTGTCCTCTGGCTGAGATGGAAGCCTATCACTGAGCAAGTCCTCAACCCACTTTCATATGGTGTGCCACATCATGGAGTGTAATAGTGCAACCACCCAATGAAAGGTAGAAATTACGGGTTTCAGGCCTCCACTGCTCAACAAAGGCAGAAAGCAAAAGATTGTCAAACATAAAATTCTTAGTTCGACTGTGTGGCCAAACCCGGTGGATCGACAAACTCATCACATGACATAACATGATAAAAGCATCCGAAGTGTCTATAAAAATATGTTTGAGTAAATAAAAATATCCTAACATGTCAACTATTAAGTAAATTAAAAAATTTAAAAGGTCAATAGACTAACAAGTCTTCTAACTAATTAAATCAAAATAATCTAAAATTATCAATATTCTAACACATCTTTTAACTAATTATTAAATCAAAATATCCTAACATGTCAATTTTTTAATTAAATCAAAATAATCTACAATAATCTAACACGTCTTCTAACAAACTAAATCAAAATATTCTAACATAACTAATTAATTAAATCAAAATAATCTAAAATATCAATATTCTAACATGTTTTCTAACTAACTAAACCAAAATAGCCTAACATCTCAACTAATTAATTAAATCAAAATATTCTAAAATATCTTTTAAACAAAATAATTTAACATTCCACTAAATATAATTTAACTAAAACTATCTAAAAAATTTAATAATCTCCTACATAGTAAAAAATAGAGACAAACCAACCTCAAAATCCAATGTCCTGACTAAGTGTCGTGTCACATTTAAATGGTTGATGTTTCCTAAGGGCACATATTGTTGTCCTTATAGATACTTTCAAAGAATTTTAATAATGTACAAAGAATCTCTCCAACCTTTCTAAAATATTTTCAAATGTCAAATTTATCTCAGCTACACATTATATATAGGCACATTATTTGTGCTGATCTCGGATGGTGAGGGTAGAGAAACTCTTCTACCACATTCTAGGTGCATACTACCGGAGTTGTGTTTTATTATATCCAGCTGCACCTAGATCAGTTCAAAAATTTATGTTACTTATTCCGAGTACACACCATTTGAGATATAGCTTTAATTAACGCAGGAACTCGAATGTTCGAGATGTAATATGTTACACATAATGGTGAATACTCCATCCATTGCATGTTCCTATAAATACAATATTTAATTAATTTAAATAAAAAATTCTACAATGAACTAATAAAAATTAAAAAATAAATTGTCAAATTTTCTTAAATACCTACCTACCACTGCAAGTCTGCAACTATCTAGTATTACTTTTATCTTCCTAATAGTGGAAAGCTATTTTATATTGTCAATTTGTATAGAAACTATTCTTAAAAAATTATAAATCATTCTTCTAATTACAAAGGAAATTAGTCTCTTTAATTACAATTATTAATAGCTTTAATTACTCTATTGGTCCTTATAGTTTCGTCAAATTTTTAATTAGATTTCTACATTTTTTTTGCTTTCAATTGGGCCAGTGAACCAATTTTTTTTTCAAGTAAGTCCCTCATGACAGCAAACGTTACAAAAAATGTTAAGAAAGAGTACATTTACCTTATACCCATCATTTACTTTATACAAATCACTTATACTCAGTAGGGTTCTTACTCTCCTCGCCTTTCCCTAACTGTAAAATCTAGATAATTAGTGAATAATTAATTCGTAAATTAAAATATATTCTAGAAAATTATAAATGAGCTTTTGATGGTTTAATATGATAGAAAAAATTAAAACGAGAATTTTGACACTAATTTTAAAGAAATCAGCCCAAGATTGGGCCAAACGGGCCGAACCGGTCCAAAGCAAACCCGTGGTCCCAATCAAGCTCAGCCTAAAACCCTTAAATAGCACTCTTTCTCCTCTCTTAAACCCCAAACACATTGAAGCAGCCATGGAAGGGAAGAAAACTCTTCAAAAAACATAAACCATCACTTAATCTTCAAATCACCATATCTTTTGATTCGGAGCTCCGATTGCTGCACCATTTGCGGCCACGCATTGACCGTGTTGTGCTCTACAAATTCCACAATTTTGTTCTTCAGGTAAGCCACAATTTTCTCTCTGAAATTCCAGCCTTAATTTCGAAATTTTGGGTAAAAAATATTGAGATTTGTGAACTTTTGATGTTATAGGATCCAACTAGCTTGAAGGAGAGGCTTAATCTTGTCTTTTTGATCTTTGAATATGGTAAGATTCTCAACCCTAGTAGAATTTATTTGTTTATGATGTTTGGGTATTGAGTGGGTATGTTTGAATGTGGTATTGTAGTTTAGGAAGTGTATATATATATATATATATATATATATATATATATATATATGGGTTGGAGCTTGATTGAAGTCTTGGAAAGCTTAGAAAAAAGGGATTTTGTGTGCTAAAAATCTATTCTTGGAGGTGTTGAAACCTTGAGAGCTTGTTAAAAAGTGATTTGGAGGTGTTCCGAGTTGAGCGGGAAATCGGCCAAGGTATGATTTCAGTTTTCTCTATCTAAAATGTAATGTGGTGTGAAAACTTAGGCTAGAGACCCTAAGATAGGAGTTGAACTATTGATGTTGTTGATTGTTTGAGATGAATTGTATGGTTATGTATATGATTAGTGGATTTTTGATGTTTTGATGGTATGATGCATGAGAGATATGCATGTTTTAATATATGCTTAATGATTGGTTGAGATTGAATTGTGGGTGAAACTATGTTGATGGTAAGGATGATATTGATTGTATGTATTGATGGTTCATGGAATTGGTATTGTTGGAACTTGGGATGAGAAAAGATATATGACATGATATTTTGTTTGAAATTAAGTTATTTGATTGAGATTGGTTAAAATGGTGGATTGATGGGTTGTGAATTTAATAAAAATGATAACATGAGTTGATGAGACTTGAGGTTAATTTTTTGTAAGTTTTGGTTGGTTTTGAAAGGGGTTGAAATTGGTTTGTTTTGAAAATGAAATTTTGTGGGTTTGTATGAAATTGTGGTTTTTAGCCTACTTTGACGGAGCATATCTTGGTCTCCGGATCTCCGATTTGTGTCAAACTTGTTTAGAAATGAAATTGGATTCGAGATGTTTATGCCGTTTGAAGAATAGATGGAAAATAATTTGAAACGAAAAAGTTATGCCCGTCAGAAAGTTGGGGTTTAAAAATGTAATTCTGCAGCTTTTTAACTTAGTAAAATTTTTGGCAAGTCATGCTCCCACGCGCACGCGTGGTCGACGCGCACGCGTCACTCTCAAGTTTTACTCCCCCATGCGTGCACCTGATCGACGCGTACACGTCGCTGTATTGATTCAGGTGCGTAGTAGAAAATCCAGAGAGTTGTGATGATAGTGTGATGGTTTTGTGCGAGGAGCACAAAGCTCACCCATACGTACGCGTGGTTGACACGCACGCATCACTCTACCTCTCTACTTCCCATGCATGCGCAAGGGCGACGCTTACACGTCACTCTACTTTTCCACCTTCTACGCATGCGCATGGGCGATGGGCATGCATGACCCCGTTTTCACAAAAAAAAAAAAAACTGATTTTTGAGTTTTTTAAAGTCGAATTTCAGACCTCTAAGCCTCCATTCTCACCCTTTATGTTCTAAATCCTTATAGTATGCCCACTGATGAGAAGAAGGTAAGAAATGTGGTAACTTATGGATGAAGTAAAGGGAGAATTAATGATGAATTATTATTAAAGATAATTGCATGGGGTGTTGATGGTGATGGAAGTGCTTTATATGCCATGAGCCGAAGGGCTGTAATTATTAATAAATTGTGGTTGGTTATGGATTGAATTATGAGCCGAATCGCTGAGTTGTTGCTGAATTATGGCTGAGTTATTATTGAATTATGGCTGAGTATGATTGCATATATGCTTATTAAATGAAATGTGAATGCTACACTTCCACTATCTGAGATACGGGTTTTCCTTGGTGAAAGCAGTGGCTAGCCACCACGTGCTCCGGGTGGAGACTCGATATTCTGCTGACCCTATGTCGTAAGTGTGGCTGGACACTGTGAAAGTTTCGGATGAACTCGCCCCCGTCGATAAACACCAGTGTGGGTGTTGTGTATATGTATTGATAATTATGATTGAGAATAACTCGAGTTGGGGATGCACGACAAAGGGTCAGTCCAACAGTTAGCTACCAAGACTTTTCGGGTTGGCTTTATAACCGACAGATGAGACTCATCAGCCACTAGGACAGGCATACATCATATGCATTATATGTGATTTGTTTGGAATGCCTAATTGACTGCATATTACTTGCTAATTGTCTAACTGCCGTATCTGCTTCCTATTTGTGCATTTCTTTGTTTGATATAATTGTTTTTGTGATATCAAATTACTGATGGCGGTTGGGAGGATTTGGAAAGGGGAGTGTTAGTTAGACTGAAGATCTCTAGCTAGTTGCCCAATTCATTTATAGTTTAGTCTATTTATAAGTTTTGATTATCTGTTGGAAGTTCTAGGATTGCCTTTGGCTTTCCCAGGACATTACATGTTCGATATGTGGGCACTGTTACCACACTGAGAACCTTCGGTTCTCACCCATGCGGATTTTGTGGTTTTCAGATGCAGGACATGAGGCTCCTCAATGAGGCATGCTGGAGACTTCTGGATTAGCGAAGATCCTTAGCTCTCGAGACTTTATTTTGGTTTTATGTACTTACTTTGATACTTATTATCTCTACTATATACATATATACTGTATTGACTCCTCTTAGAGGTTATTTTGGAGAACAGGTTCTGTAACTTGTCTTTTGGGTTCCTTGCTTTATATATATGTATGTATACTTCTATGCTCAGACCGGTTATCTTTGCAAATCGAGTCTTGAGTTTTGATATCCGTATTTTGGCACTCTTTTGTTTATATACTCGCGTTAGCTTATCCTTTATCTGTTTCATTATATTATCAATCAAAGTGTTGCGCTTTTCAATTTAACGATTTTGTTTTACCCCCTTTTTTGCAAAGATTTCTAGTTATAAACATTTTTCACACTACTATATATACTAAATTTTATTTTTAAAGGTCGTAATACCTCGCCACCTCTGTTTTATGACTTAAGCATAAGGCTCTATGTGGTAAGGTGTTACACTAACCTTTCTCCTCTTCTTTTTGCTTCTCATAGGTTGTGAACAATCATGGATTCAAGCCAACTATCTTCAGAAATTTCTAACTCCAGAAGCTTAATCAAGGGAAGACATCTTTCTTTTTGTAGTGAGACAATTGTTGTTATGCCTTCTTCGGCAATGACAAACCCTGAAAAAAGGTATGTTGCTTATGGGAGGATGCTAAAATACAATTTCTTTGGGTGGATTGATGACGAAGAATATCAAAAGAGTGGATGGTTGAAGAAAAAGGAAAGGAGGGTTCGTTACTTTTGTGGAGACACCCACATTCTTCAGAGTTCAAGTAGATCAAGAAATACGAAGAGAAGATTCATTTCTTACCCTAATAGAAGATGCAACATTTTTTAGTGAATTGATGAAGAAGAAACAAAAATTTTCTGGAGATGATGGATTAATGAGTTCACAGCAAGATTTTGAGAGGGCTAGAGAATTGGAGGCACAAGAAAAGAAGATAGATAGATTAAGTGTGGAGCTAGAGAAATTAAATATGAAAATTGGACAAATAAATGCTTGTGTGGAGAGGTTGTGTGGTGAAATGATTTCTGTCTAGGAGCAACTTGGCAGATTGAAAGACACTATGAGGAAGCAAAACAGGATGCAAATTGTATTGATATTGTCTTTTGGTGTTTTGATTGTTGCAGTGTTATATGGAAGGGTATAGGGATTATGGCTTTCTTGTGTATCCCTGGATATCATGAGAATGTAATAGTCTATGAAATTGAAAATGTATTATTTAGTGTGAATGCAATAAAGATACATTTTTTGTTAATTAATTTTGTCTAATGAATATTGTTATTTTACTATTTAATATGTATGAAAAATATGATACAGATGAAAAGAGAATCACAACAATCATGCATTGAATTATAAAAAATGTATTAAAAAGTACTTTTATATTATATATTCAAAGTCACCTAGATAGTCACAAAATAAATGGTTCACCAACTCATAACAGTAATCCAACCATATAACAACACAACATCAAAAGTAGTCCATACCATAAACAAAACAATGTCACATATCATAATATAATCTAAAAACCCTATAAAATAGCATCATATATCAAAAGAAAACACTAAAGAGTTTGAAGCCTTAATCAAATGTGAGGTCTATATGTTCAGGTGGCTGACTTGTTGCCTTTCTAATTCCTAGCTTAAGTCTTCTACTTCTTCTCATACCAAAGACTTTGGGCTTAGGCAAAGGATGAGATGGTGATGCAGTGATGAAAGCTGATTGAAATGGTGTTGCAAGAGTATTTAGTGGACGAGATGGTGGTATAGGGGCATTAGTTGGCTGAGATTGTGGTATAGTGATGGGAGCTGGTTGAGATGCTGGTGTAGCCCTCCCTCTATCCCTTCCTCTGCTTGTCTCTACTACTCTTCCTCTGCCTTTTCCCCTAACCACCCTAGATCTAGAAGGAGAAAGAGCATATCCATGTGCTATAGGAGCAGGAGCAGCATTAGATCCTTGTGTTGCAGCATCACCAAATTGGACATCAGCAGCAGCACCAGCTCAATTTCCAACAGCAACATCAGATCCTTGTGTGCCTTCAACTTCAGGAGCTACAACAACAAAAGTCAATTACTAATAGTTCATTCAACACATCACCAAATTAACCCAAAAGCATTATCTATCACAATAGGGTTTGGGAAGTACCTCTTGCTATGTCCATATTGACCACAATTATTGCAGGTAACAGAAGTTCTAGTTCTTCTATATTTTGTTTATGACCTGTTCTCATTAGGATTTTTTTATTCTAATCATCATTGGCCTTCTAAGTTTAGCTCTAAATTCGGGGGGAGGAGGTCATAGTAGTGCATTGTATCTTTGGCCACATGTTCTCTCCGTTAATTGGTGATACTGACTTTTTATATGTGGCAAGATATTATGTTGGGTTGTAGTAGTTATTGTAATAGTCTTCAAGGTTATCACCTTTCTTAGGTATTGCACAACAAGCATGTGGGAAAGGCATACCACACAACCCCCAAAACAAACAACTACAAGTTTCAGCCAGCAAATCCACAGCAGACCTCTCTATCATCATCCTATTCCTATGGTAAACTTCAAACTTTAAGTTTTATACCCACCTAGCTTGCCACTCCATAGCTCTAACAGCAATGACACCCAGCCTTTTTTTGGGTTTTGGTAAAATTGAACCTTCATACCTATCTGTCTTCTTTTTTTATTGGAAAATCTAGACATCTAATAACACCTAATCCATTCAAATATAGTGAGGTTTGGCTTGTCTCTTGCCTCCAGAATTCTCCCATTGAATGCCTCTGATATATTTCTCATTAACATGTCATTCTTGGCCAAAAATGTGAAGTTACTCTTTGTCCATAATTTTGGATCTAGAACCACCAACTTGTCATAGCACTCTCTGTTAATCTTCATTAGTTGATTCATCATTCTTTCCTATTTCTCTACATATGTAATTTTGACAATAGATAGAATAATATCCCTTAACACAGTTCTACCCTTATAAACCTTCTTATAGTTGGCATATAAGTACCTCAAGCAAAGCCTATGCTCCAACATTAACAACATCTCTTGAAGCACTTACAACAGCCCCTAAAAAAACATTTATCATTATCAAACACAACAAAATATCATTCAAATGCAAATCAAGTATTACAAATGTTTTACTTTTTGTTGGTCTGACATAAACACCCATTTTCTTTATTCTCTGATGTCATTCAACAGCAAATCCAGGAACTATCTCCAACTGTCCTTAGTCTCTGCCTCTACTACAGCCACTGCAATTGAAAATTATTATCATTTGGATCTCTACCTACAGCAACCAGCAATTGTTGTCCATGGTTACACGTCAAGTGACAACCATCCATACTAATAATAGGTCTGCAACCTACCAAGAAGCCTTGCTTCACTCCATCAAGGCACATATACATTTTCAAATATCTTGGTTGGTGTGTAAAAGAAGGCCTATCAATCATTATTTGGAAGCTAGATCCTGAATTTACCCTAAGTATCTCTGTACAGTAATTCCTAAGCTTGGCATATTGTAGGATTTTCCTTCCATGCACCTCTTCTAATTCCTTTATCCTTGCCCAATAATCCTTGCCAACACTTATGTTTGTCATATATTTGTCTTGAATGGTCTGGATAACTGTTGAAATCTTCATTTTCAGCTCTTGGCTGATGTTGTTGGAAATCTTCTTTGATATCTAATTGCTTGATGCAAGTTTGACATTATAATTCCTTCCACAGGTATGTTTTTCATTCAATGTCTTGATCCTAAAATAGTTAGAACCCCCACATTACTTGCAAATACATCCACTTGCACTTTTTCTTTCTTCCCTTGCAAACAACTTTGCACCTTACTTTGTAATTTTTGTTAAGCCTGATGTCTCTACCATTCAATAGGGCATGCTCCTTAATAGCATCTTTAAACTAATTTAGTGATTTGAATTATAATCCCACCTGAAAATACTCTCTACTCATCTCTGCCTCGTTGCAGTTTGGAAACCACTGGAAGGGTGCAGAAATTATAATAAAATGCAATTGACAAGTAATCAGTGGTAAATGCCTCAAAATTGTAGTGAAATTGTATTGATAAGTATAAGGATTGAGTGACAGAGCATAAGTAGGAGAGGAAAAAGAGTAAGACAATATTATGAAGGTATAACAATGAAATTATTGAGGTAAATAAAAAGGGGTAGCAGCCATGATGCCCTGCTAGAACCTGCGAAAGGAAGAAAGGAGAGACTATAAGAGGGAAGGAAGGTAGAGAAGAGAGATGAGAATTTAGAAATGGGAGAAAGACAAATACCACAATGATCTCCTGCTCATGATTCTCCCATTTCCTACTAATAGTGCGCCTTCTGCTACTGCGTCTCACACCCTGTACATTCGAGCCTTGCTCCACGTGTCCAATTTCTCTAACTAACTCTGCCCTCTTTTGGTCATTTTGCCCCACTATAATGTTTCCCCTTTTTGCTACTGCTCCTTTGTTCATTACATTACCCCGCTCTTCAACTTCAACCTTGTCCTCAAGGTTGAAATCTGGGTAAGCTTGGAGGAATTCTGCTGCATCCTCCCATGTCCTCTCTGCACCTGTACCTTGTCCCCATTGTATCTGTAATTGCTGCACTTCTTGGCCATTTTTCAAGATGACTCGGCGGTTCACAATGGTATGCGGACTAAGGATAGGGCCTTCTTCACTCGACCGGAGTGGCAGTGGCAAGTATTGCTCCTGTTTCTCGCCCCTGAATTTCTTGAGGGCAGAAATATGAAACACATTGTGGATTTTGGCCTCGGCTGGTAACTCTAGGCGGTAAGCTACTGAACTCAGCTTTCTGCAGATGGGAAAGGGCCCAAAATAACGCATTCCCAACTTTTGGCTCCGACGTAATGCAACCGAGTGCTGCCTGTATGGCTGGAGCTTAACCAATACTAAGTCTCCTTCTTCAAATTCGATGAATCGCCGATGCTTGTCAGCTTGAGTCTTCATGAATTGTTGAGAGCGTAATAAGGTAGATTTAAGTTGCTCAATCAACTTATCCCGACCTAACAATAGTTCCTGTAATGGAAGTTCATCCCCTGCAGAAATTTCATATCTGACCAAGGAAGGAGGGTCACGTCCGTATAGAGCTTTGAAAGGGGGCATCTTTATGCTGTTGTGATAAGTGGAATTGTACCAAAATTGTGCCCATGGAAGCATGTCAAGCCAACGCTTGGGATTCTCAAAACAAAAGCAACGAAGGTACATTTCTAAAGTCTTATTCAAGACTTCACTTTGGCCGTCCGTTTGCGGGTGATAGGCTGAGCTCATCGCTAAAGTGGTTCCTTGAGCGTGGAACAACTGCTGCCAAAATTTACTAATAAACACTTTATCACGATCAGAGACGATCGACTTGGGAAAACCATGGAGTTTAACAATGTGCTTGATGAAGGCATCGGAAACTGTCTTGCTATCAAAATCACGACGCAGAGCAATGAAATGTGCGAATTTGGTGAGTCTGTCAATCACAACCATGATCACCGAGTATCCATGAGAAGGAGGTAAGGATGTAATAAAGTCCATGCAGATGTCATCCCATACCTGGTGGGGAATAGGGAGGGGCTGCAACAGTCCTGCTGGCTTGGTAGTTTCAGCCTTAGCTTGCTGACATATCACGCAATTCTGGACATACTTTCGAGTGTCCTTATGCATATTTGGCCAGTAGAATGAGGAACGGATCCGATCAAGAGTTTTAGCGATACCAGAATGTCCCCCGCCCGGACTATCATGGTGCTCATGAAGGATAAGAGGAATGAGGCTGCTGTTTACTGGAAGCACTACTCTATCTTTCCATAATAGAATACCATTTCGGACCGTATAGTGTGGATCAACCTGCCTGTTTTGAACGCATTGTTGCCACAATTCTTGTAATTGTGCATCTGCCTCAATTTCTGATTTAAGAGTCCCCATCCATTCAGCCTTGGGACGAGACCAAGCTGCAAAAAAACATCGTGACAGGGCATCAGCAACTGCATTTTCCTGCCCCGGTTTGTACTGTATCTCATAATCATACCCCAGAAGCTTGTGAAGCCACTTTTGTTGCTCAGGCGTATGCAGAGTTTGATCAACCAATGCCTTCAAACTCTGCTGGTCAGTACGAATGATGAATTTTTTTCCCAGCAAATAATGCCGAAACTTTGCTACAGCTTCCGTAATTGCATAGAATTCCCTAACATAAGCTGATTGTTTCTGTAGCGAAGGAGACAATTTCTTTGAGAAGAAGGCTATAGGATGCTTTTCTTGAATCAATACAGCACCAACCCCTGTCCCTGAGGCGTCAGTCTCAACTTCAAAGGGTAGCTCAAAATTTGGAAGAGCTAAAACAGGTTTGGATGTAATGGCAGCCTTCAATTTATTAAAAGCTAGTGTGGCTCCATCATCCCAAGCAAAGGCATCTTTACGCAGTCAATCAGTAAGAGGACTAGCTATGGAGGCATAGTGACGAATGAATCGACGATAGTACCCGGTTAAACCCAAAAATCCTCTTAGTTGTTTCACATTGGTTGGTTGAGGCCACTCCATAATAGCTTGAACCTTGGCTTTCTCCATGTGAACGCCACTGTCTGAGATAGTATGCCCTAAATAATCAATTTCACTGGTTCCAAAAGAGCACTTTGAGAGCTTAGCAAAAAGGCATTCCTGTTGCAGTAACTTTAACACAGTCTCTAAGTGCTGTAAATGTAAAGTAAAGGAAGGGCTATAAACAAGGATGTCATCGAAAAAAACCAACACAAATTTACGCAAGTAAGGTCGGAACACATCATTCATCAAGTTCTGGAACGTTGCTGGGGCGTTAGTGAGGCCAAATGGCATGACCAGCCATTCGTAAAGGCCTTGGTGAGTGCGGAAAGCAGTTTTGTATCTATCCTCAGGGCTGACCAGAATTTGGTGGTAACCCGAACGAAGATCAAGCTTGGAGAAAATGGAGGCGCCAAACAGCTCATCAAGTAATTCATCAACCGTAGGAATTGGAAAACAATCCTTAACGGTGATATTGTTTAACGCTCTATAGTCCGTACAGAAGCGCCAAGTACCATCTTTCTTTTTGACTAGTAATATTGGAGAGGAAAAGGGACTCCGGCTTGGTTGAATAATCCCGTCATCAAGCATTTGTTGGACCATGAATTCTATCTGTGCTTTTTGACTGTGAGGGTAGCGGTAGGGTCTAACCTTAACAGGGTCAGCACCCTTGATTAAAGGAATACAGTGATCATGACGGCGCTGTGGTGGTAGGCCTGAAGGTTGCGCAAACACCCCTGCATAAGAGTGCAGCAATTTCACCACTTCCGGGTGTATGTCGTCAGATAGAGTCAAGGAAGAATGAGCAACTTCAACATGAGGCTGCAGCTGCAATGTGAAAGCCTCAGCAATAGAATTGGTATGCATAAGTCTCCGGATGTGGTGGAATTCTGCCTGGGCTATAGCATTGGTCTTCTCCCCATGTACCGTAATCAAACTACCCTCATGCATGAATCGAATATAAGCTGCTTCATAGTCCACAATATGGGCTCTCAATCGTTTCAACCAAGTGGTTCCAATGACGAGATCACCACCAGCAACATTTAAAACAAATACATCAGGGACCAGCACCTTATAACCCTGTAATGTCACTTCTAGTAAAGGGATGCGACCTTCAACCTGCATAATGTCAAAATTTCCCACTACAACTTGGACTCCCGGAGCTGGCTCAATGGAGAGATTCAAAAATTTTGCAATCCGCGGCTGGATGAAGCAATCGGAGCTCCCACCATCAATGAGTGCTTGGATTTCTAGCTCACCAATGTGAGCTTTGATTCGAATAGTGGAGTGGCCCGATGCACCATGCATGGCATTGTAAGAGAGATGATGGTCTATCACCTCTGCATCCAGCTGTTGTAAATTTTCTCCTTCAGACACAACTATGTCCTCACTATTCACTACTACATCTACCTCATCATTCTCAACTTGCATAAGCATGAATTGCCGATTTGAGCACTTATGAGCAGCTGTGAATTTGTCATCACACCAATAACAAAGACCTTTCTCTCGTTTACTCTGAATTTCTGCCGGAGACAAATGGCGAATGGGATTCCTAGGTGGTGGGAGAGATGGCTTCTGAGATGGTGTAGGAAGCAAGGGAGGCAAGCTATTCCGTTGAAAGGTACGCACAGGTGTAGAGGAGTCGTGTGATGGAGACTTAGAGGTTGCCGGACCTGGAGCGTTTCGCGGAGATGTCGAAAACTTGTCTTCATAGAGCCTAGCCAAGCTTACGGCACGCATCAGTGAAGGTGGACATTGAGATTTTACCTCACGTCTAATATCGGCCCGGAGACCGCTAATGAAACAGTCGCGTAATGCATCAGCAGGTTCGATATGAGTTCGATTAGCAAGAGCTACGAATTCAACGTAAAAGTCACTTACGGAACCCTGTTGTTGCAGCTTGAACAAAAGCTCCCTGGGAGACTCAAATAAGGAGGGGCCAAACTCTAATTCAATAGCACGCTTGAGCTGCGTCCATGAACGAAACTGAGCGGAGCGCTGTGACATCTGAAACCACGGAATCGCGGAGCCAGTCATGTGCATCGCAGCGAGGCCGATTTGCTCTTCCGGAGGTACTCTAAAGAATTCAAAATACTGATCTGCGGAGAAAATCCAACTCAACGCATCATTACCGTCAAATTTAGGAAGATCGAAGCTCACCCTTCGAGGCTGTGACCAAGGACGCGAGTAATTGTCAACTCCAGAGTTCGAACCTAGCGGGGACTCGTGAGAGATGGAGTGTTGTCGGGACCGATCGGAAAGGAGCTGAGTGAGGGATGACTGAATCGTCTCGAATTTCAGATTCGTCGCCTCTTGCGCTCGAGTACGTTCTGCTCTGTTCTCCTCAGCCACCGTTTCTATCATTTGAGACAAACGCTTCAATTCCGCTTCCATCGTCTTCATGCGAGTGTTTTCCGCCATGGCCAATGAAAGCACCAAATGGAAGGGTGCAGAAATTATAATAAAATGCAATTGACAAGTAATCAGTGGTAAATGCCTCAAAATTGTAGTGAAATTGTATTGATAAGTATAAGGATTGAGTGACAGAGCATAAGTAGGAGAGGAAAAAGAGTAAGACAATATTATGAAGGTATAACAATGGAATTATTGAGGTAAATAAAAAGGGGTAGCAGCCATGATGCCCTGCTAGAACCTGCGAAAGGAAGAAAGGAGAGACTATAAGGGGGAAGGAAGGTAGAGAAGAGAGATGAGAATTTAGAAATGGGAGAAAGACAAATACCACAATGATCTCCTGCTCATGATTCTCCCATTTCCTACTAATAGTGCGCCTTCTGCTACTGCGTCTCACACCCTGTACATTCGAGCCTTGCTCCACGTGTCCAATTTCTCTAACTAACTCTGCCCTCTTTTGGTCATTTTGCCCCACTATAATGTTTCCCCTTTTTGCTACTGCTCCTTTGTTCATTACAACCACCTCTTCTTTATCATGTCATTAGAATTTCCCTCATAACTATTTACAGTTTCATATCCATCAGGGATGTCTCTAATTTTCTCATCAACCTCCCCTAAACCTTCATCACCTGGAGCAACCCTATCTGTAGGAGCCTCTTCATTCAGTGGGCCATTGAATCCCTTGAACATATTTAATTATGGATTATTATCCTCTACCTAAAACCCAAAGTGATCCTCGTGATCACCATCGTCAATACTATCATCAAATGCCTCTTTTTCAGTAGAAGGCTCTTACTCAGCATTCACTTTAACTTTTATCAATCCACTGCCATTGTCCTTACCTTCCTCTGCCATATAATCAACGTCACTAGAAGTGATTTCAATCTCGTTACCTCCTTCGACTCCATCAACAACATACACCTCACAATGTTTCACAGAACCTGACACCAAAGACCTAGTCATTCTCATTGCATCCCCATCAGACTTCATCTCTTTAAGACTTGATTTCAAATCCATATCTAATTCCTTATACCGTAATTTGGCGTATCTCTTTTACCACAGTTACTTTAACTCACTCACAATCTCTTGAAAAGATCATTCATCAACAACAAAATACAAATCATTCATAATCTACCTAAATACTCTAATCCGTGTCGGTATCAACAAATTTTTCATCGTGGTGGATCTCAATGGTGAAACCTAAATCTCCCATTACTACATGAATAAACAAAAAAATGCAACAACATAATTTTTTATTCAAGCATTTTCAGAAATCAAAAAGTTCTAATAAATAACCCAATAAAATCTCACATGCAGAAAACAAGAAAAATATTTTAGTGAATAAGAAGGATAAGCAATATCTTGCCTAGAAATAGCAGAAACTCCTTCAATGTTGGCAGTGATAACGGAGAAACGACACTCTCTAGTAACACTGGTGGAGTTGAGCTCAGCTAAATATGGTGTGCTCGACAAAAGGATGAAGGAATAGTGAGTGAAGGGGAGGGGTTTTCGTCTAAGTGTGAGAACAAAGATTAAGAGGGATAGTTTTGTCTTTACGAAAATAGGATGAGAGTGACCATTAGGGATTCAAAAAAAAAAAGATAAGAGAATCTTTAAATTAGAAACAGAATATTTTGTTAAACCAAACGTTTTACTCATGGTAGGAACTTAATTAGAAAAAAATAGAGTATATACCCAAATAGGTTCCTAAGAAATTTTGCGTCGGTTGTTTTTGTCCACAAATTTTTTTTTATTTCATTGAGGTCTTTTAATTTTATAAAAATAACATATAAGTCCTTCCATCACACTTTTGAGAACTTATTTGTCCAATTAAAAACAACATACCTTGACTAAGATATATATATATATATTTGTAAAATTCAAGGATCTCAATATAATAAAAATTTTTGGAGATGAAAACATCCGAGTAAAATTTTTCAATGACGTATTTGGTATATACTCCGAAAAATATTGGTTCAAGGACCTAATTGAAAGCAAAAAAAAAAAATATTGGTTCAAAGACTTAATTAAAAAATTGATGAAACTATAAGGATTAACAAAATAATTAAATCTTATTAATTTCCAAAATTTTTTTGATAATAGTATCTTTTTCTATGTAATTAATATTATTTATATTTAACAAATTAGAAAGTTCATAAATAATGAAAACATCATGTGAATTATTTGACCTTCAAAGACGATTCATATAATGAATTAATTTTTTTCACTAGTTATTCTTTACATATTTAGAAAGAATTTCATTATTTAAATTTTTTATTTTATTATCTAATTAGTAATATTGGTGAACATTAGTAATAATAAAAATATATTCCTTCATCGTTGACTTTGTAATTATAATTTATTTTAAATTTTAAATTCAATTAATTTTATTTCTTTATCTGAAAAAAGTAAATTAAACTATAATTTGACTTAATAATAATAATAATAATAATAATAATAATAATAATAATAATAATAATAATAATCAGTAACTATCTTAAACATTATATTTTTATTATTAAATTATTAAAATTAATTAGTATACATTGATAATATAAGAGAGTTTTATATCATTAAAATTAATTAAGGACTTGAAGAATATTTAAATAATGAGTGTAACAAGATGACTACAATAACCCTAATAACCAACAGGAGAGGATGTACAAGATTAAATCAGTGCTAAAAAAGGGTATACATTGAATGCTTAAAAAAGGAATAGTAAATAAACTACTATTTTCACCGAAATTTAGAAGAAAGAAAAAAGCTGTGTTTATAGAAAAATAAGTAAACTATTACTTTATCGATAAAATTTAGAACGTTGACAAATTTATTATAAATAAAATTAATTTAATCTATTTATAGATAAATTATCGGTTAATAAAAAGAATAATTTACTCAATAAAATCCAATATTGTTTGATCGAAATTTAGACAGTTCATTAGCACATGATGGCAGCATAAATAAATCTGTCTTCTCCTACGTTATCATCATTATTTATTAATTTTACGATCATTGCACATTTGCAATCTAAAAAGCAAATGGCAATCACACCATCAAGCTCCGAATCTCACACACCCACACCGAAAACCATTCTACAGCCGCCTTCACAGCCGTCGCTGCCACCACCACAGACACCAGCCGAGAACACCGAGTGCGTAAAATGCGACTCGTGCGGCTTCAGTGAGGACTGCACCCCTGCATACATCACTCGCCTTCGCCACAGGTACGTACAAAAATAATATTTTCGACGAGTTATTATCGGAGTCAATAGAATTTGACTAAAAGAAAAAAAAAAACATCAATATAGGTACCAAGGTCGGTGGCTGTGTGGGTTATGCATTGAAGCAGTGAAGGAAGAATCAATGAGGTCAGAGAGGGACATATCAACGGAGGAAGCTCTTAACCGCCACATGAAGGTCTGCACGCAGTTTAGAACGCTGTTGTCGGTGCCTTCTTTGCATGAAACGGAGCATCCAATCTCCGCTCTCGGCCGCGTCATTCTCCGGCGAATGGACTCTTCCCCGCGGAGGCATCTCAGGTCCAACTCCGTTGGCTCTATGCATCCTGTCAATGCCGTTGGACCATCGTCCTCTCTCCTTCGAACTGGTAGTTGCTTCCCTTCTCTCTCTCGTTAGCGGATTTCTCAGTGATTCGCATGTTATTGAAAGGAAAAAAAAATATGAGAGAATTAAGTTCTATAATGTGACACAAAACTTTGATATTTAGATTAATGGGAGCCTCTTATTATCCCAATTTACAGGTCATCAAATTACTCTAAAGTCTAATAGTTGTTAAAACAAAAGTTTTGACAGAAATTGTAATACTGATTGAATGAAATGTGACGATAATATTTCTTATTTATCAGAACATAACGGCTCTTTCGGGAAAAAAAATTCTGATTATTAGCATTTTGTAAATGAAGTAGATAATTGGCAAAGTTTTCCAGTGTTTAAGATTTGACTGGAGCTAGGTTCAATCTGATTAGTGACTTAGATGCTGGCAATTTAATTCTTCAGTTGTTCTTTTTTCTTCACCATTGTACATAGAGCTTGTATTGAACATTAATAAGAAAAATAACGCTATGAAAGTTTTCTTTTAAGTTTTCCATTGTCAATGTGTTTCTCCTACTAGTCCATTATGGTTCAAAGTGTTGCCAAATCAAATGGTTTTTGTTTCCTTCATCACAAGTTAAAATACGAAAATTTTAGTCTTATGAAAACTTCTTTTCTAATTCGATTTGTCACTTGATTAGAGAATTATCGGTCATTTCTTTACTTTTCATCTTTTGGGTTTGGGGTTAATTAAGGAAGTATTACTTAGGAAGATTTAGGTTACCACTAAAAGATTTTGACGATATTAATTCGTTTTACCGTTGTGGTGGTGTGGTGACTAAGCACCCTTTTGGTGCATTCTAGTAGAAACAATTTAGCCTAGACTTTTGCATGAAACATGGAATATAATTACAAAGAAAAGGAAAAAATATAATTCACAAAATATGGAATTAGCCGTTTCCCAAATAATGATTCCGCGTGAGCTTAGCTGTATTCTATCAAATTTCAGCATAAATATTTACCAGAAATGACTTTATTTGAGGATCTTTTTCCCATCACAGAAAAGGTAGAGGTTTATGAGAAACATTTGAATTCTATATATATGATAAACTTGAGCACATGTTCATTGAACTCATTTTTTATAATTTTCTTTAATATAACTTCTATATTTCTCCCTAAGCCCTCGAAGTATCATAGTGATACAGATACAGGACATTATAAGATATAAGATATGCGAATAAACAAATTTAAAATTCTTATAAAATTATTTTTAAATAAATTATAATAATATTTTGATATTTTATTAATACTAAAATATAAAGTAATTTTATTTAAATATTTTTAATATTTTTTAAATTATATAAAGTATTTAAAATATTTTTTATTTTAATAATTAATAATATATACTATTTTTAAATTCATTTCAAAAATACTTATTAACAATAAGACTAGACACGCTGACACGTAATGGTATTTAGGTGTGTTTACGTGTATTTGGAGAAAAAAAATTTATTTTTTTTTATTAAAATACAGTTGAACACAAAAGACATTTGTGTCGAACGAATGTCAATAAGTGTCATGTCCAAAATATATTCAGCACGCAAACACTTAAACACAACAAATTAAAAAGTGTCTGTACTTCTTAAAAAATGAGTCATCGACACGTAAGTAATAACAATGATATCGAAATTTTTATTTTGATCCATTTAGAACAATTAAAATGGTAGTTTATTTATCTCGTGAGTCAATTTTCATAAATATTAACTAATGACTAAAAAATAAAAGGTAAATGATATATGATAGCAAAGTGTCATGATAAATTTTAGGATGTTATATTTAATGGTATTTTATAATATTTTGGAATATTTGAAATTTTAGATAGTTCTAGAACGTTTAAAAATAATTTGAAAGGTTTTAGAAGATTGTAGAAGATTTTAGAAGACTCTTAAAAAGTTATAGAGCATTCTAATAGAATGTAGATGTATGTAAAAAGTATAGAATAATCTAAAAGTGTTTAGAGAAATGTAGTAGGTTAGATATTTGTAATAAAAGTTTTAGATATTCAATTTGTATCGTTGATTAGATTTAATCATGTTCGTCCATTAAGGAGATGAATGCTTATAAATAGAAGTTAGAGTTTTGGTATTGAGTGTGTGAGTCATTTGTAACAAACACTTGAATAGTGAAGTGCTCTTTCTATCAAAACTTTATTTCTCTTGTGTTCTCAGATTTTTTGGTAAAATATTGAGGGTCAGATTGATTTTGTCTTAACTCAAGAGGTTGAATAAGTCAAAGTGACAATATGATAGCGTTGGAGTGTGTTCAAGACCGTGACAATTTTGGTATCAGAGTAATGTTCTAAAGGGAGCACACATGGTTCGTAGGTGTGGCTTTTGGTATGACCATGGATCATGTTGATACTTAAAGGGGAAGGGATGTTATTCTTTCTCAATGAAAAAGGAAGAAGATGCGTTCTTCAAGTAAGCCTAGAGGTTAAGGACTCAAATTTTTTAAAAGAAAGAGTTTTTTGTTGGAGAATAGTTTATCCTCTATAGATGTGTACTTTCAAATGATATAACATTACTAGAAAACTCTTGAGACTCATATGTTAGCAGAGCTAGATGCTTTCAAAGAAAGTATGCTTTAAATAGAAGATAAGCTTGGAAATTCTTTGAAATTATTTGAGGAGGTTCAAGTTTGGTTCAAAGAGGCAAAATCTTGATCGACTAATTATAAGGGAGATAGCAAAGATTGATCTCCCAAAACCAAATGAGTTCAAAGACATAAGTTATGCTCAATAGATGGAGAACTTCCTATAGAAAATGTAGAGGCACTTCAAAGGTCAAGAAGTGGTTGAATAACCAATAAATGTACACACTGCAGTCCTATACCTTTCTAATAATAAAAAATAATACTTGCAACATAACCACATCAAAGGATTTTAAAAAGAGTTAAAAAGATCATTATTTTTCTAAGAATGTGGCCTATAAAACAAGGAAGAAGTTGTTAAAGCATAAGATCATAATTAGTGACTACATAAAATAGTTCACTATTCTTACGCTTCAAATTTCTAACTTAGCATCAGAAGATTTATTTTTCTTCTTCATTGTTAAGCTACAACCTTAGACAAAGCAAGAATTACAAAGAAGAAATATTAAGGATGTTGATGTAGCCTTCATGGTGGTCGAATCACTCACTAAATATCATCGGGTCTTCTTTTAAACCTAATTCTGCTAAAGGTGAGAAAGATAAAGGAAAGAGTTTCTTAACCAAGAAAAAAGAAAAGTACTCTTCAAAAAAAGAATATGAAAAAAAATGAAGTTTTCGTGTAAAAAAATGATATTTCATGTGCAAGAGATCACATCAAATGAAGGGATGTCCCAAGTTAAGGACTTTAGCATCTATCGTCAAGGAGTGAGAGGCTCACTCATAGGTGATTGAATGTGTTGGATTTGTCCAACTCGTGAATGATCTGAAAGGAAAAGAGTTAGGCCCTGTAGAAAAAAAACTCGATGTATGTCAAGGCCTTTATAAATAAAAAATTCATCATGGTTATGATCGACACTGGTTCTACACATAACTTCATCACACCTAATAAAAGAAAGAGACTTGAGTTTAAGATAACCAAACAGGACTGGTTGGGTCAAACCCGTGAATATGAAGGTAATCTTCTTAAATGAGTAGCAAAATAGATTGAAATGACTCTTGATTTGTGAAAGGGCCTCATAAATTTTTCAGTAACACTCAAGAATGATTTTAAAATAGACATCGGGCTAAATTTGTAAATTAAGGTAAATATAATACCTATGCCGTACTACGACATAGTATGTGTCATAGAGAAAGAGTCTCCATGCATGGTTCCTAGAATCACTAAAGCTAGAGGATCACTAATGCTTTTTATTATGCAAATCAAGAGAGGGTTCAAGAAGGGAAAGACGACAAATTTGGTTCTATTATAAGAAGAGTCAATATTTGAAGGAGAAGATTTTTCTCTTGAAATTAAGAAAGTCTTTAAAGATTTTTTCAAAGCAGCGACCACCTAGGAGGAAGCTAGATCACAAAATTAAATTGGAGTTAGAAGAAAAGTCGCCTACTTTAGCACCATATAAGATGGCACCGAAAAAACTTAATGATAAGGCAAAATTGATAAGCCGCCTACCTATATATATATATATATATATATATATATATATATTTTTATTTTTAGTTATAATTGGATGAATGTGAAAAATAGGATCTAGATTTTTTTTCTATGCATGTATTGAATTGATATTAAGAGAGAATAGAAAAAATAATTTAGAATTTTATCCCTCTATGCTCATATATATTTATAAGAATTAATTTATTTTAACAAAGTATATAGAAGTAGATAGAACTCAATAAAATTAGGTAGAGTAATTGTTAAGAGTTAGGTAGCTTTCACCTAATGAGTGTTGACTTTCTTTAATTTCATCTTCATTAATGTATAGCATGAGGATATTATTTTGTCTAAATGTGGAAGAATTGATAAATTCATTTTTCGTGATGATTTTTGGATTGAAAATAGTGAAATTTATTAACTTGCACTTATTTTTTGTAAATGCATAATTTTGTGAATTTTTCTGGTTGTACTTAATTGATTGAAACATGCTTTTTAATCTTTTAAAATTGTTAAATTAATTTTACTTTTATTTCAGTCGATACCTTGATATGTTTGTTGAAGTTGTCTAAAGTTTAGAAGAAAATAATAGTTTAAAAAGATGAAAAAAAACATACAAAAGTAGACATTTCATAAAAAAAATGAAAAATTGGCAAGTTACAAAAATGCGTATATATCATGCATGTATACACACATGAGATGAATACGCATCATAGTTATCTCCTACCTCACTAAAAAAGCAGATACTCACAATTTGATGGTCAGTTTTGGCCCAATTTAATCCAATTTTGGTGCATTTGAAGGAAGTACAAAAAAAAAGAAGGAAGCACATCGACCAAAAAGAAGCACAAAGAAAGATTCAACAGACAACTTTACATACATTCATTTTATACAATTCTTAGGACTTTAGTTTATATTTCTAGTGAGAGAAGCTCTATCTTTTCTATATTTTTTTAAATTTTACTTTTTTTTTTGTCTCTTTACACATTTACTTAGGTAGCGTTTGGTGGAGAGACAGAGACAGAAAGACTAAGACTGAGAGACAGAGACTAAGAGACAGGGATTGAAACAAATCTCAGTATTCTGTTTGGTGCAAAATGGGAGACAGGAATTGAAATAGGAATGAAACTCTAATTTAATTTGCACAAAGGGTAAAATTGAAATTAATTAATTGAAATGAAAGTATTTTAGGTATAAAATGTTATTAAAGTTTCAGTCTTCATCTCTAAAAATTTCAGTCTCCTGTGTCCCTACTTTTTGGAGGTACTGAAATACTGAAATTTTGGAGACAGAGACAGAAATTTTAGTACCAGTCTCTGAACTAACAAACACAATACTGAGTCTCAGTCTCAGTCTCAGTACCTGAAAACAAACGCTACCTTAGAATTTTTTTTTAATTTTACTTTGCTTTCATCTTGCAACTTTATGAATGATGTGAATTCTTGATTTTTATTATGAATTTGATGTTTTATATTTTATTCATATTTATTTGAGTTGTTATTGTTAAATTTTTGTAGTGGATAGTTATAGTTCTTGTTCATTTTTATAATTTATGATGATTTACTTTCATGCACGCCAAGTGTTTAAAATGTTTACATTAGTTATGAAGTATATTTTCTTTATTTCGCTTGAGATTGAGAATTTAGGTGATCTTGAGTTATTAATATCTAATTTGATTGGTAATTTAGAGTTGTTAGTTACTCTTGTTTTTATTAATGCTAACTTTTTACTAAATTCAATCAGTAAGTTGGTTTGGATTTGTGAATTAAGGCCAATTATACCTACTTTCTTCAATTTTGTAGAGATTGACAAAATGCTATTAACTCTTAACAATTATCATATTTATGGTTAATGTCAAAGATAGTGATCCTTAACCATCAACCATAGCTAAAACTCTTTTAACATTTGAATTTTTTCTTTTTTATTAGTTCATTGTCTTGATTATTTCTAGTTTAATTTAATTACTTCCTGGTATAGTTATCATTTTAATTATCGCCCTTTATCTCATGTTTACTTAGTTAATTCTTTACGCGCTCATTGATTCTAATTTATTACAATTTAGTTATTAATTGTCTTTTAATTTCTAGTCAATTTAAATTTTTATTATTGCAATCAAACCTCTTATTCTTATAGCCAATGATTGTGCATCCTATTGTAAGTTCAAGAAAGAACCAATTATTTATTTAAATTGTGATATTTTTAAACTAAATTTTGAGATTGTTAATTATTGGTTTAGAGTGACAACAAATCTTGAGCGTTTTAACTTATGAAATTCTAAACCGGTTCTTACTTCTTAACACTCATCCGAGGCCGATACGTTTTCTTTCTCATCATGGGTCTCCTTGCTATTAATTAGAATTTTTCATATGGTGTATGTGGAGGAGCTTACCCCTTTCATCATGTAATTCCACATCACAATGCACTAGCAACAGATCTTCATATAGTGCACCCACCCTATTGGAACATTCTTTCTCTAGACCTTGCACTTGGCTCTTTATCACATCTACCGTCAGCTTCCCTTTCTTTAATTTGTATTTATGCTCATAGTTATAAATTCCTCCTCATAGCATGTTTTCTTAACAAAGATATTAAACTTTTTTCCCCATTCATCTCTAATAGAACCATATCGAGAATCAGTGGCATCCATGTTGTGTCAACCAAAGCTCTGGCCGAGTTGAAATTATCCTTCAAGATCGACTTTCTATGTAGCTTTAAAACGGTTTCCTAGACTGCAACTATTATCTGAAAGTTTTTTTCATGGATAGCATATCAATGATCTCCACCGAGACTTTTCTTGTTCTATTAACTTCTTGTTCAGACCACCTTCTTATCTCTCCAAAATAGTTCAACAAGAATGACGAATGTAATGCTTCTTCCATGTTCTCCATAGGCAAATGTGAGGATCATTTTCAAAGGTCCCAAACATTATTGTGTCAATATTTAGAGACACATGACCATCTCCTCAGCTTCCAACGGTATAACTGTTTCCCCCACAATACTGCTTTTAAAAAGAGTTGTTGACCCTTTTTTTTTTTTTAGACAAGACGACGTCTATAAATTAATTTTTAAAAGTTTATTTTTTCAAAATTATAATACTTATATTTGATAAATCAAATAAAAATTTACATCTAATAAACACAAATAATAATTATTATATTTGGTAAAATAATTTTAAAATTAAAATATCATAATAGATACAAATAAATTTAAATATTTATTGATATATGAAATTGTATTATATTTTTTAATTTTGATAAACATAAACTAATTTTAAAAACATCTCCTTAATTGTTTACAAAATAACTTCCGACTTTAAACTGATACAAGTACATATATATAATTTTTTTTATTATTATCAAATAAAAAAGAGGTGTTAAACCTAATTCTGGCACGCGTTCCCCCAAAGAAAACTAGCAATTCGATCCCATTATTGTGACACTTTTGGTAGCATTACGAATGTCGTTCCCTATTTTTGTTTGCTTACTAGTGTCTAAGAAAGTGAACAGGAAATAAACGTGTGATCCATTATCAAGGTTTCTTTTAGGTGATTTCTGTGACCCCATATTGGAAAAAAAATGATAAATTAAACTCAGATACGGGGTAGTTATCACAATCATCATAACAGACAAGAATTTCATCATTATTGTTCCTTTGCTCTTATTTCTTTGGCTTTTTATCTTAATAATAGAGATCTAGGCATGTTACTTGGTTAGGGATGCATTGATGTCATGACATAACCTAGAACTAAGGATTACTGGATTAGGTGACTGCTCATTCGTACTAGCGATGTGTAGATATAATATAGTCCTATTTGATCCATAAATATTTAAGTCCGGATCATTCTTCTGTGTTCAAGAAATGCATTTACACTCTCTAAAGTTTAAACACTACAATAATACTTGCATATAACTATCAAAACCTTTACACTAGCACAAAGAGTTAAACTTACATCTTTGTAAGATACAAGATCCTTCTTTACTGTGTCAGCATATTTAGATATAAAATAATCTAGATATGCTCATGAAGAATTTGTATTTTCCTTGTTTATTATCACATTCTTTAACCTTTATAGCTCCTAAACAATTCACCGGTGAAAGAGGCTAGAATAATGTGCCTAAGTTAGAACTTATGGTAGTGTTAAGGTTCTTGAACCGAGAGAGAAAATGACACAGACAATGAAGTAGGACAAGTGCATCTAGAGTACCAAACATAATAAGAAAAGAAGAGCCACAATTAAAGCTAAGTTTTTATTTTTGCACCTGATTTATTGGATATTTGTTTGTTACATTGAAACTGTCTAGTCAAGGTGCATTCTTTTACAGCATATCTTGCTAAAACAACACTTTGAAGCCATATTAGCCAAATTTCAATTTGGCATATAGATTCTCTCCTCTTGCTGAAAATTGCAGGTAATTACCTCACGTGCAAGGATAGTTTTCTAGCCAAAGTTTATTCCCTGAGCTAATGGGAGTTCACTTCCATAATTGATGGTACTGCCAAAGACACAGAAAAAAGATTTATTATTTACTCTCAACAGAGCTTATCAATCAAGGACCAATGCAACAAGTTAAAACTGAACCGAGACTTACCATGTAGAACGGCGCATGTATTGCTTCCAAGAGTCACTTCCTGCTTCACGACCACCGCCGGTCGCCTTTTCCCCACCAAAGGCACCACCAATCTCAGCTCCATTTGTCGGTATGTTTACATTCACTATACCACAATCACTACCTCGTGGCCTGCGTATACATCATGAGCAGCCAGAATACAGTGCTTATCAGACTATAAATCACCCTAAACTTTTACAAAGTTTCAGATGGTACTTGAGCACCTATGCTCTTCAGTAGCAGAGAGTGCCAGTCTATAAGTACTTACCCAATCCACTTGAATATAGCTTCAGGTCGTCTTGTGAAGATTGAACTACTCAGCCCTTGAGGAACAGAATTGTTCAAGATAATTGCTTCTTCTAGAGTCTAAGTAAAAAATTAAGAATTTATGAAGCTCAATTCGAGAATAATTTTATCGGAGTAAACCAAATTAGAAAAATCGAGAGGGATAATGATACCTGAAATTTCATAACATATAGTACTGGACCAAACAATTCCTCTTTAACTACAGGAGCATCTGGAGAAATCTCAACAATTGTCGGTTGTACAAAATTTCCTTCCGAATCTACTATGGACCCACCTGTTAAGATCTTCCCTCCCTGTTAATCAGAGCTTTTAGTAAAACATCACCACACATGAAGAATAAATCACTCACCATATTTGAACAAAATGCAGAAGACTGCATATATTACCAACTATTTAGTCCAAGTACAGATTAATACAACACTATAACGTTTAACATGAAGAGTGTAACATAATACATGCCTGTGATTTTATGGCTGAAATACCATTCTTGAAGTTTTCCACTGAAGAACGAGTATGCAAGGGGCCAACTAGAGTCCCTTTCTCGAGGGGGTCCCCAATTTTTACTTGTTTGTAGACTTCAACAAGTTGATCTAGTACATCTTTGTAAATACTCTCATGCACAAACTGTAGGAGCAAGAGTACAATGCATCTATATTAGAAACTAAATATATCTCAAAAAAGAGCACACAGCAAGTTTGACTTCAATACCAGTCTACGGCATGTTGTGCAACGCTGACCAGCAGTTCCTACAGCAGCAAACAGAATAGAGCGCACAGCAAGTTTGATGTCTGCATCATCCATGACTATAATTGCATTGTTACCACTTAGCTCAAGCAGGCATTTGCCAAATCTTTCATTAACTGTTTTCTGGACCGTCAAGCCGACCTGTAGAAGAGAACGAACTATTATCAAAACAGCAACATAAATCGAAGTCTTCCAATCAATCTGAACTAAGTAAATATTTGCACAGATATGAAATGTGTTTCGGAAGGTGATGTGTTCAACATATTTGATTACACAGTGCATGACACATCGAAGTAGTCGCCCTTATGGAGATTATGTAAAGCCCTTTAGGTATCAGATACTAAATTTCTTCATATAAAATAACCACTAATGTAGGCAACTAAATGTGACAACTACACCTTCTAACATAGAGAAGAAGCATATACATACTATCTGATTAGTTTAATTATGTTATCTGTTTAAAACATTATATGTCAGTAGCAAAAAAGAAAGATATGCACAATGACCAATTATACAAAAGATAGTACCTTTGTACTTCCAGTAAATGAGACCAGGGGAATGCGTGTGTCTTTTGCTATTGCCTGACCAATTTCCGCACCTCCACAGAAAGAGGTGAATATTGCACCAGGCAAGTTGTTCTTCTCAAGAACTTCAGCTACTAGCTTTGTCACAGCAATAGTTATCAATGGAGTTGTTGGAGCGCCCTTCCTTGAATGCGTATGGTAAATAGAAAAAGTCATTTTGTTGAAAAGAAAATAAATTCAATTGCCAATTTGAAATACTCCAGAGGAAGAAGCTGACAAAACAACAACAACAACAACAACAAAGCCTTGTCCCACTAAGTGGGGTCGGCTACATGAATCAAACGACGCCATTGTGCTCTGTCATGTATCATGTCTACAGAGAGACCGTTTACATGTAGATCTCGTTTGACCACCTCACGGATGGTCTTCTTAGGTCTTCCTCTGCCTTTCGCTCTTTGTCCATCTTCCATCTCATCCACCCTCCTGACTGGATGTTCTATCGGTCTTCTTCCCACATGTCCAAACCACCTAAGACGCGATTCAACCATCTTTTCCACAATGGGTGCTACTCCAACTCTCTCCCTTATATCTTCATTCCTTATTTTATCCAATCGCGTATGACCACTCATCCATCTCAACATCTTCATCTCTGCCACACTCAGCTTATGTTCGTACTCCCCTTTAGCCGCCCAACACTCCGTACCATACAGCATAGCCGGTCTTATAGCGGTGTGATAGAATTTACCTTTAAGTTTTAAAGGCACTTTTTGTCGCATATAAAACCAGATGCACTCCGCCATTTTGACCAACCTGCTTGGATCCTATGATTTACATCCTGTTCAATCTCTCCATTATCCTGTATGATGCACCCAAGATACTTAAAACTTTTAACTTTTCGTAGGATGTTTTCTCCAATCTTCACCTCTATATTGGAGTTTTCCCTTCTCAGACTGAATTTACATTCCATATATTCCGTCTTGTTACGGCTTATGCGCAGACCATACACTTCTAGAGCTTCTCTCCATAACTCCAACTTCTTATTTAGGTCTTCCCTTGACTCTCCCATAAGGACGATATCATCGGCAAAAAGCATGCACCATGGCACAGGCTCTTGGATGTGCTCTGTGAGTACTTCCAAGACTAATGTGAAAAGGTATGGACTTAAGGATGATCCCTGGTGTAATCCTATACCAATAGGGAATTCCTCTGTCACACCACCTTGAGTCTTCACACTAGTTGTGGCCCCATCATACATGTCTTTGATTGCCCGAATATATGCGATCTTTACTCTCCTCTTTTCTAAAACCTTCCATAAGACCTCCCTTGGTACCCTATCATACGCTTTTTCCAAATCAATAAACACCATGTGCAGATCCCTTTTATTACTACGATACCTCTCCATCATCCTTCTTAATAGGTATATCGCTTCAGTGGTAGATCTGCCTGGCATAAATCCAAATTGGTTCTCTGTTACTTGTGTCTCTTTTCTCAACCTCCGTTCTATCACCCTTTCCCATAACTTCATAGTATGACTCATAAGTTTAATCCCTCTATAGTTTTCGCAACTTTGTATATCCCCCTTATTCTTGTAGATAGGTACCAAGGTGCTCTTTCTCCACTCATCAGGCATCTTCTTTGACCTTAAAATCTCATTAAAAAGCTTGGTTAACCAGTTGATGCCTTTTCCTCCAAGACCCTTCCAAACCTCAATCGGGATATTATCAGGTCCTACTGCCCTGCCATTTTTCATCTGCTTTAGAGCCTCTTTTACCTCGAAGTCTCGAATCCTTCGATAGTAGTCAAAGTTTTGATCTTCTTCCCTTGTGCATAATCGACCAAGGCTCGGAAGAGTCTTCTGTCCCTCATTAAATAACTCGTAGAAGTAGCTCTTCCACCTTTCATTAATCTTCTCCTCTTGAGCCAACACCTCTCCATCCTTATCCTTTATGCACTTAACCTGATCCAAATCTCTCGTTCTTCTTTCCCGACTCTTTGCGATTCTATATATACATTTTTCTCCTTCTTTCGTGCCCAAAGACTGGTAGAGACCCTCATATGCTCTTGTCCTTGCTTCACTTACAGCCACTTTTGTCTCTTTCTTAGCCGCCTTATATTTTTCCCAGTTATCTGCATTGCGGCATAAAGACCACTCTTTAAAGCATTTCCTTTTTATCTTTATCTTTTCTTGTATACTTGCATTCCACCACCAGGACTCCTTGTCTCTTGGTCCTATTCCTTTAGATTCACCAAAACTTTCTTTTGCTGTTCTTCTAATAACTTCTGCCATCTCCCTCCACATCTCTTCCGCGCTTCCATTCCCATCCCACTTTGCCTCTTCTCCTACCCGTCTTAGGAAACTTCTTTGTTCCTCACCTTTCATCCGCCACCACCTCGTCTTAAGAAGCTGACAAAACATTACATAAATATCTATTTGTATACAGGATACAGCTCATTTCATCAGCAGTGTCAATAATGAATAATCACATAATCATTATATCTTTGTGATGGATTCTTTCCAGGTTATGTAGCACGATTGAGGACAACATAATAATAATTTTCCTAGCTAATTATGCCAATTCTTTGGTATGTCACTGTGGAAGTATGGTTGTGCTCACATGGTTGTGTATATTATGTGAAAGTTAAGTGTGTGAACAGTGATAGATGGAGCACCTCAGAAAAATGAACACCGTATGCAACATTTAAAAGGGCGATCCAATATGCATGACCACCACATGCTGGGTTTGGGAGAGTCGATGTAATACAGCCTTTTATCTCTGCAGGTGCAGAGACAATTTCCAAAATTTGAATCCTTGACATCCATGTCACATGGTATCAACTTTGGCGTTGTATCACAGCATTATTTCAGATAAATTACAACCAAAGGATGGTATATTAAACAAATTGGGTTGAATAAAGAGGATGCATAGTTGCAGGAAAGCCCAAAAGGCTGTTCCTGTCAATCTCAGGGAAAATGTACACTGAAGTGGGTAAAATACACACATCAAACGCTAATTCATCAGGAATCAAAATTAGCTTTTTAGAGTTAAGAGCTAGTGTTATCAAAGTCAAATAAACTGGTGGAACAAATAAGAATACAAAAATTAATTCCAACCTATTGTGCAAATGCAAATCAAAATACAGCAAACAAATGATACACATCATGAAATATAAACAATAACTACCACAGTCTGGCTTACAATGATTAGTTGATTAATCTCAATAAGCATCTCAACACATATTTATACTTACCAGACAACACAGTTACCACAGACTAATGCAATGCAAGCATTCCACCCTGAGGCACAAAGGAAATGTGCAAGTTTTAACTACAAGGGAAGCATCCAAAACTTTCAGATGATAGACGCTACATGTTGAGAAAAAGCATACCTAGAACAGCACATGGAAAGTTGAAAGCAGTTATCACGCCAACTATTCCCAGGGGGTTCCATGTCTTGTGTAAAAACATGCATAACAACACAGTTAATTATTATACATCACATTACAAATAGAGGAGTCTGTAAAAGATTGTGGTTTAAACTGAAATATCACACCTCAAGCATCATGTGGTCCGGACCTGTAAAGAAACAAGATGAAAACAATAAGTCAAACTGAAAATATTTGGAGATAAACAAGTCTAACTATATATGTCTACTTCTAAGTTTTCACTGCAAACTACTTGTAATAACTATCTAACCAGGGTGATCAGTTAATATTCACAATCTTACGTTCTGATGGTATAATTTGTCCATTCAATTGCCTGCTTAGCCCAACAGCATAATCACACATGTCGATAATTTCCTGTAATAGATGGTTAAAAGAATTTAAATTGCATCATATGTAAATGCGGCTTACAAATTATAAATATTTCACTTTCTAATCTTGGCTTTTGCAAAGGGTATATGATTCAATTAGTTCTGTGCATAATTTAGAAAAACAAAGCATGATTTCTTTGTTTAGTTAACCAATATACTCGCCATATATTAACTAGATGTGCCCCAAATAAGAATTAAACAACTTCAAAACTGACCAATCTTGAGAGAACCAAATATAGGGCATAGGCCAAAATGATGCAGTAACTATTTAACACTTCCAAAATATATGGAATGTTTGCAGAAACTGAAACAAATCATAATATTGTGGACATAAACTGTGCCGAGAATCAAATTCATCGATTAAAATCAAAGCTTGACAACATATTTGACCGATAACTGTGATGTTAGGTATCTTCAACTCCTCTGGACCGGCCCACACGAAAAATTATTATTTGACAAGACATTGAACCCTCTTACACTTCTAAGAACATTTGCAGCATTAATTACAAGATAACTTATCTATACGGCACAAAACTCCACTAAAAGCAACAAACATTTTGGTGCCATTGAAGACATTAAAATGCTTTGTTCTAAAACCAGCTGAGTCCTCTTACTATCTATCTCGATTAAGTTGCCATTAAAGAAGATAGGTAACCCAACTCCAAAGCCAGCGAAATCAACAATATCTTAAAGAACATTGTAGAGTAAAGAGATTCATGATACCTGAACCTCCCCGATTCCTTCGGGAAGAATTTTCCCCATCTCAAGAGACACCAATTTACCAAGAGGCTCCAACTTAGCCCTTAATGCTTCACCAATCTGTCTTACAATCTCACCTCTCTTAGGCGCTGGAACCTGGAATATTACAAGTACATTCCAACAGTATATAAATGCAGTACTCGATCAGGCAATCCTACTATGTTACTAAAATACAACTTAAAAGGAGGGAAATTATTAAAGGAAAAGAAAAAAGTTTAAGCACTGACTGTCATCCATATTTTAGCTGCTTCATTGCAAGCATTCAATCCCTCCTCATAATCTTGCAAAGTTGGTTCGGTCACTTGAGCAATAGCCTAATTTCAAACACACAGTAAGCTAAATTATATCATATTATGTATACAAATCTATGATAACCAAAAAATCCCAAATCATAACAGTATAACGACAATTTTTTGCAAATCAAGGTCAGATGAAGGGATAATTATTAATAATAACAAACTAAGAGCCCTTTTCTATCTGAAATTAAGAAGAATTGCTATTCCCTTTCACTATGTGTGACTCCAACAATTCATCAAACGTGCAAAAAGGAAAGTACCTGATTGTTAGAAGGACTAAGAGAAGTGGTTGAAGAACCGTTGGCCTTCCATTGGCCGTTAATGTAAGAGCCAATATTGTTGGAAGCCAAACCGATCTCCTTAAAGAACCCCAACCCTTTGTCCTCCGAACCCATTCTTTCCCAGAAAACCGATCGAATAGAGAGAAAAGTAACTAAACCGTGCGATTAAGATGAAGCTGGGAAGCAGGACCCAGAAAAGATTGCTTAATAATAACGAGTGAGTCAGTAGATATGGTTCTGAGAAAGTTGGAAGTGTGCGTAGTGAGTGACTCCTATTAGTTAAGAGGGTCGAAGTCAGAGTCACAGAGAGAGAGAGAGAGAGAGAGAGAGAGAGAGCACTTTTGCTTTCAGATTATAATTGAGTTTGCGTGGGACGTCACGGAAAGATTTCTCATGGTTTTGTCGTGTTGTGGGATGTCACATACAGATTAAGGTTTAGATGGGAATGGGATGGATGGATAAGGCCACTGTTTAACATGCACATGCTTACACGTCGGTTAGAGAAGAAAGTAGCCAAACATGGAGGGTGGAGTTGCGTAGGACAACAGAATCGCTACAAACTACAAAGTTCTCTTTCCCCATAAGACCATGTTTGATGGGAAGAAAAGAAATAAATAAAAAATAAAAAAAATTTGAGTAAAATTTTATTTTTTAGCTGTATTTAAATAAAAAAATAAAAAATATTATAAAAAATAATTTTATTTTTTATTATAAAATATATTAAAAAAATTGAAGAGATAATATTAAAAATATGAGAGAAAATTTTGGAACATAGTTTAATTAGAGAAAAAAAATTGGTAGGTTCACTATTTTTTTATTTTTTTAAATTTCTCTTTTTAATCAAATAATAAAAAATAATTATTTTTTATTTTTTTTCTTTTTTTCTTTCTATTTTTTTTCAAACAAATATAGCCTAACTTTCGACTCTAATTAAATACTACATACCATGTGTATATTAAAATCAGTTACCAAAATCAATCATTAATATAAAATATATATTAAAATATAAATACATATTAAACATAAAATAAATTACACATGTATTTATATACAAATATAATGATGATTAATTTTAGTAATTGATTTTAATATACAAATAATATTTTTATTAATCAAATCTAATTAAATTAGTCTAACATCAATAAAAATCAATTATGAATAACATTACTCTAAAGAAATTTTTTAAATAAACAAAAGAATATTTTATTTATCAAAATATATAATTTGTAACATTTTTATGAAAATTCATCAAATCTCTTATCTTGTTTATACTACAAACGAGATAAGGCACGAAATGTAATCGTATCACGTTTGTACACGGCTTTATCTTGTTTACAGTATAAACGAGATATATGTATTCTGATTGGTGAATTATATGGTAAAGATATAAGTTTACATATCTTTCTTTTTATGGGATGAAAGAGAAATTGAAAAAGGTAGGACCTACACTTTGAATAGCAATAAAATAATAAAAATAACTATAAAAGGAATTTATTTTCTCTCTCTATACCACTTCAATCTGTATAGTAGAGTGCTCCATTCTTATTTCATTTACACTGTAAACGAGATAAGAGAGGAAGCGGCCTATAAAGAATTAGTTTACATTACCTTTTGGGAAGTTATTTCTTCCATTTCTTCAACTTTTCTCCAGCTTCTGCAATTTTCTAGTCATATTATCGAATTACTCAACTATTATGGCGTGCGCAGATGCATGTGATGTAGACATTAACTGACTGAACGCGACATGACACATCGTTAAGATAGTCGACTTTGAGGTTAGTGTTGTTTGTTTTATGTTTATGTTAGAGCATGTATGTGTAGTCATAGTTAGGGTACTTTTATAGAACTAGTATATATATGTTAGGTGGATAAATACATTATTAGCTAGAATTGATTGATTTAGGGTATGATTTTAGGTATAGTGAAATTAATTTGGTAGGTAATATTAATTTAATTTTGTTTTTATTTAAAGTAATTTATTAAGTAGATGTTTATTAATTTAGTTATTAGTTATTTAAGTAAATGTCTTTATTTAAATTAGTATATTAACTTGATGTTCATTTGATTTAGTGATTAATTATTTAAGTAAATATTTTTATTTAAGTTTATTTATTAATTAAATGTTTACTAATTTAATTATTAATTATTTAAGTAAATTTTTATTTAAATTAATTTATTAAGTAAATGTTTGTAGTAATTTGTTAAATTAATTTACTTATAAGTTAAATTAATACGTTAATGTTTATATGTTTATTAATTTTGTTAACTTTGATAGCGTTATAGATTTTTTATTGAGGTTTTTTTTATCAGACACTTACACCACCAAACACTATTGTTCCCTATTTGAGGGAGGCTAGCTTCGGCGACACGGTGCCACTCAGGGACTTTGTGTTTGACAATATCTTGATCACAACATTCGTGGAGCGATGGCGTCCTAAGACCCACACTTTCTACCTGCCATGGGGTGATTGCACCATCACCCTATAGGACATTGCATACCATCTCGGGTTACGCGCGCATGGAGAGTCAATGGATGGGTGCTTCCGGGATTTCCACACATGGTATGGGACCGAGACTTGGAAGTTTGTGGAGCGGCTACTTGGTGCCAGGCCTCCTGCAGTTCAACAGCAGGGTGCGCCGAGGAAGGAGTCTTTCCCCCTCAAGTTGACATGGCTTTGGGAGTGACTTCGGCAGATGCTCAATACCCATGATCCAGAAACCCTCCAACAGTACACGAGGTGTTACATACTACTGATGATTGGGGGTTACCTGATGACTGACAAGTCAAAGAATCAGATCCATCTCTGGTGGTTGCCACTATTTGAGGACTTTCAAAGGTGTCGTGCTCTATCTTGGGGATCGGCGGTGCTTGCATGGATGTACCACTCCCTATGCTCTATAGCACATCGAGCGACCATAGACATTACATGATGTACTTTGCTGCTAGTCTCTTGGATATACCAGAGATTTTTTCAGTAGTGTCTACTTGAGTAACAGGTTTATATGTATCCCATGGTTGCGAGGTAACTGTTACTTATGGTTTTCTTTTTCTTCGTTTATGTAATTCAATATGATGTTCGATAAATTGAAGTTTTCTTATTCTTGCAAATGTCCAAGGTTAATAGGTATGGCGTAGCAGAGTAGGGACTAGCACGAGCAAAGAGTTTTCTGATGGTGTCGGAGGTTTTTATTTAGTTACACTTGCATGAATTGCTTATGCTATTTTATGACCTATTACTGATGATTATTTTACAAAGTATGTTGTTGTTTCCATAGACACCGTACGACGACCTTGCACTGCAAGACCTCTTCCCGCTATGGCTGAAGGATGAGGCAGAGTGGGGGACATGGATGTCTGTTGTTTCCCTCGTCTATTTCAACATCGTTAATTTCACCATGTTGACCAGATGAAGTGCCAATTTGGTGGCGAGCAACTAGTGCCAGCAACCCCGATCAATGTCGATAGGTTCCTGACCACCACAAGATGGGGCGAAGATGTATGGTGGCCTACCAAGCTTGAGCAGTGGTATGATAGTTGGGGGGCTCGGTTTGAGGAGGGACATTAGATCTCCATTCAACTATTCATAGAATATCGGCCTACGCCATAAGTATTGGGATTGGTATCGGCAGGCTTGCTGCATTAGGCACCTGTCAGGGCAACATGTGCTTGATGACCCCAAGTTGTTAGACTTACCCAGTGACAACCAGCCTATTGCCAACCAGCCAAGGGACATTCTTCACCTTTATCAGGACATGTCTGGCCGTCGTCGGTGTGCTAGGGAGGTTTGAGAGGACACCCATAGGCCTACTAGAAGAGAGAGGGGTGCCAGAGAGTGCGGATGAGCACGGAAGGACAGGGTCAAACCTCACAGGGAGTACTTGGACATGGAGTCTGAGGAGGAGGCTGAGTATCACTGATAGGAGGAGCATGGTGATATGCCAGGCGACCAGGATGACTCACCGCCTCCACCACCACCACCAACTCCACCATCGAGTTCATATTCACAGGCAAGTCAGGATGCTTGGGATACTTCCTGGCCTGGATGGCATTACCACGGGGCATCCAACAATCATCACGGGGCATCGATGGTCGAGGAGATCCAGTTCGATGAGGCATTCCAGATTTATACCACTGACCAGCATACGAAGCAGCTTCTTGCGGACCAGTTTTGCACGGGCAGGAAGCAGAGCATAGGGTATGTTCATCAGCATTCGTCTGCTCCTATGTCTACCACAGTTTGGGTACCATACACTTCACTGGGATCTAGCACCTCATATGACATACATGTCCGACCCGATGCACAGTATGCGACACCACCATCTGTAGACAATGGTCTCTTGATGACGGCATCCCAGCCGATGCCGCCACGACCTTGTCCTCCCCCTACTCAACCTCAGCATGATCCCCATCTATATGCTACAGTGCCTTACTCGGACAGTTACTTTGTCCCTCATTATCCACTACCTCTGCAGCCACCACCTCAGTCATAAGATCCCTCTCTGCATCCACAACCTCCTGTGGACCCACGTCCTAGCAGACCTCACCGACTGGCACAACCTCCGGGATGTGGCACCGGACATTGCCTGTATTACCCGGATGATCAGCATCGATGATGTTGTTATATGGTTACTCTATGTTATTTCATGTTGTTGTTAAAGTTTTATTTTGATAACACTATCTATGTTTGTATGCATCATTGATGTAACTTGTGTTATCTCTATTATTTAGTTTGTGAGCCACCTTTTATGTTCTTTGTATGGATATTTTATGTAAATGTGTTATGCTATTGTATTTTAAATTTTAGAATTCAAGTACAATATAAACGACGTAAACAAAGAAAACACCATTCAAATACAAAATAATCAAAGTAAACACACATCATCTAACATTCAATTTCGAAATAACTGAAGTAAACAAATAACAAAGTGCACAATCAAAGGAACTACACAAACAACAATCGCAAATATCAACGAACAAAATAGCGACACTAAACTAAGCCTCGTCTGTAGGCTGGTTTAGACAACCTCTCCGAGTATGCCTGGTTTGCCTGCATAGACCACATCTCTTCTCTTGGTGCTCTCCCTCATCCTTCTTGTTACGAAACCTGGTGGAAACAGATATGCCAGTAGCTTTCCTGCGTTGGATGGATTAGGACGTAGCGATATCCCATACCACTTCGGCCAAAGCTTCTCATCTGGTATCGGTGGAAACTCTATCTTATACACCTTGAACACAGCCTCTTTCATGTAAACTGGATGCACGTAAAGTCCCCATTCGACACTTACGGCGGCACAAGCGGCAAGTGAATAACGACATGAGAAATGGAGTGACTAGAAAAGGCCACAGTCACACGTGCCATCCATCAACCGAACACGGAATTAACCTTTTAACTAACCCTCGAAAGGCTCTAACTCCTCAACCACAAACACTGAAGCCCGTCTGTCGCAGCGAGTCACACGCATCTTTAGATTCCCTCCTTATTCTTCTCAATAGCAGCTATCAGCTATTGGAAAAAATGATTGCCCACCCACAGTTGTGCCTATACCTCCTTGTCCTTCCTGACGAACAACTATTATAGCCTCTCATAGGTGCATCACTCAATGGCTAAAATCGGTAAATAATGTGTACCCTTAAGTACTGCATTCATGCACTCGGACGTTGTCATGTGCCCAAACTAGCGACCGCCGTCACAATGTTATAGCCAAATTTCTTTGTTTAACCTACCGGCCCAGTCTGCCATTTCTCGTGACAAACCTCTTAAGGTATCCATGTACCACTTGTATCCATCCTTGCTAAGACTATAAGTAGCATTTATGAGATATCGCTTGCCCTTTGTAGACTTGAAATGATACATAAAGTTTGTCGCCATGTGCTTGACACAATAAGCATGGAACGCTCTAGGTTATTGCCTACCACTATCGTCGGCTCTTAATGCAGCCTTGATCGCCTAAGATTTATCAGAAATAATCAACATGCCTTCTTGTGGGGTCACATGTCATCTCAAATTAGTGAGGAAGAAAGATCAAGACTCTGTGGTCTCAGACTCAACAATTACAAATGCAACAGGAAGGATATTGCTATTATCATCTTGTGCCACTACATTAAGCAAAATACCACCATATTTGCTGTATAGATGCTTGTCATCGACAGAGACGAATGGCTTGTAATGCTTGAAAGCCTCCACACAGGCAGTGAAGGCCCAAAATACCTTATCAAATATGCTACAGTCACGCACCACAAGGTGCCCATCATAGTACGATACAGCCTTTAACTCATATATTTTGTCGGGACAACAACTCTGCAATGCTTGCAGCAACCTCAGCACCTTACTGTATGACTCCTGACAATCACTATATATCTGCACAATTATCTTTTGCTTCACCATCCAGACTTTTTTGTGTGAGGGTTTAAAGTGATAGCTTTGCCTAACTGCACCTTGTAGAACAGGGATGCTGACAGATAAACTGGACTGTATCAATGGCAGGATGACACTACATATGAGACTGTTGTCCAACCGTTAATGGTCTTGAGACATGGTGGGTGCTAAACACGTATGTGCTCCTCCAACCCGATGCACCTCCCTAACGAAATAACACATACATGGTTGGCATTCACACCGAATATAACAATCATAAATGAGAAAATACACCATAGTTAAACTTGAACTCACCAATATCTGAGATTCTATCGGAGGGCAACATGGAGACTCCAAGGGAATCCTGTTGCACAGTTCTGGCAATACACATGGTACTTTAATCAGTCCAACTCCACAACTCGATACTCAACACTTTTGCAAATATGACAGTCTATTATCACATGTTTGGTGCACTCATGAAATATCAGGTTTGAAGCAATGTAGATAGCAGATTTATTTTCACAAAAGATATTTATAAGAAGAGGTGGTTGAATGTGAAATTCTTTTAGTAACTTGAGAAACCAAATGAGCTCACAAGTGCTATTGGCCAAAGCTCTAAATTCAGCTTCGAAAGAAGATCTTAAAACCGTGGTCTACTTCTTACTTTTCCAAGAGATGAGAGTGTGTTCAAGAAAGAAGCAATATATAGTTATGAATTTTCTGGTGTCTTCGCAAGCTCCCCAATCTGAATTCGTATACCATGATAGTTTGAAACTGTTAGTGACAGAGAAGAAAAGGCCTGAATCAGGGGATTGTTTGAGGTATTGCTGAACTCTATGTGCAGCCCTAAAATGCACATCAGTAGGGGTAGTCCATGAATTAACTCAAACAACCCACTGAAATTGAGATCAAGACGTGTATTTATCAAGTAAAGCAATCTTCTAGCAAGTCTACGATACACGAGAGGATCAGGCAAAGGGGTACCTGAATCCTTAGACAAAAAGGTGGCATAGTCCATAGGAGTGGTGACTGGTTTGGTGCCCAACAATCCAAAATCATCAATAAGGTCTAAAGCGTATTTATGCTGATAAAGAGTGACTCTAGACTTGTTGCGAGCAACTTCTATTCCTATAAAGAACTTTAGAATTCCTAGATCCTTGATCTTAAATCTATTATAAAAAAGGATTTCACAACTTGAATTTTATTGAGATCATCTCTAGCAAAGAATAAGATTGTCAACATAGACAAGAGTGGATGTAAACCCTTGAGAAGTGCTTTTTGTAAACAAGGAATGATCATTATTTAATTGAGTGAAGCCATGCACAATAAGAGCATTAGAGAGCTTGATGTGTCATTGGTGGCTGGCTTACTTTAAGCCATACAAAGACTTTTTAAGTTTGCAAACTAAGTTGGGGTTCGAACACTTCAGACCCTTGAGAAGCTTCATGTAAACCTCTTCATAAAGATTCATATGTAAGAAGGCGGTATTAACATCAAGTTGATGAAGATGTCACTGTTTCGCAGTAGCAATAGCCAATAAAACATGAATAGTGCTTATCTTAACCAGACTGAATATTATCTATGTAATGAACACCAGTAATTTGAGTAAAGCCATATGCAACAAGACGATATTTGTACCATTCAATACTGCCGTCTTGATTGAACTTTGTTCGAAATACCCACTTCCTCCTAACTTTATTCTTTCCAAGAGGTAAGGTAGTGAGAGTCCAAGTCCTATTTGCCTAAAGGGCAATGGCCTTCCTCCAACAATCATGCATAACATCCTCAGAGTAGTGCTTAGGGTCAGGGTTTATTAATGAGAGAAAATGTAAAAATCAGGTGCTTAGGGAAGAAGGATGCATATGACAAATACTGAGAAAGAGGATACTTACAACCTAAAAAGGATTCAGTTGCCACGTAACAGGTATCTCTATGTGATGAGATGTTGAAACAATAGTAGTATTATAAATATGTTGATCGTTTTCTTTCTCTCTGAGACCTTTGAGGTGCTAAATCATTTGAAGATGAATTAGTATTAGTAGGATTAGATATAGCTAATGCAGATGATGCAGAAAATGATGAAAATGCATGATTGGTAGGTAAATCTGAAGAAAGTTCAGATGAAAAATGTAAATTAGTTCCAATATAATCTAATGCAGAGGCTGAATGTGAAGTTGTGATTGTGCAAGATGGTGGTGAATGATGCAGGTCATCATGAATAAAGGCAAAGGGATTGATGCATGATGAAAAGAAAGTGTACTACTTAGTAGAGTTAGGAAAATTAATGACATTTTTGTAGGGAAAATGATGTTCAAAAAATTCAATGTTTCTAGAAATAAAAATTTCTATAGTGTTCAAATCTAGCAAAACAAAATCTTTAGTTCCTGATTGATATCCGAGAAAGATACATTTTCTAGATCTAGAATCTAATTTCCTTCTACCTGCAGTTAAGGTTGAAGTAAAAACAAGATAGCAAAAAAAATCAAGGTGAGACAAATTTGGTGGCACATTATAAAGAGCTTGATAAGGTGTGACATTATTTAAGAAAGAAATGGAAAATCTATTCATAATGTGTAAGGAATGTTGAACTGTGTAGTGCCAAAAACATTTTGGTATAGGAGAATAAAATAGTATTGCTCTAGTAATATTCAAAATATGTTGATATTTTCTCTCCACAATACCATTTTGTTGTAGAATTTTAACACAAGAGGTTTGATGCTCAACTCCTTTTTATTGATAATAAGAATCCATTTTAAACTCCATGCCATTATCTGTTCTAATCTGTTTGACAGTTGTGCTAAACTGAGTTTGTATAAATTTGACAAAATTTTGCACTAATGATTATGGTTCATATTTTTTTTTCATGCAATAAATCCAAGTAAAGCGTGTTTTGTCCTTAACCATTATGAGAAAGTAATGATGACCTGAAGTGGATAAAATGGAAAGTGGCCCCCAAATGTTAACATGCAGCAAATCAAATTTATTTACTGAAATAGTATTACTAGTATTAAAAGATAATTTCTTTTGCCTTGTAAAATGGCATAGCTCACATATATAAGTTGAAGGAATGTAATCGATAAATGAAAAACTGTTTTTCATAAGTATCATTCTAGTATGAGGTAAATGGCCTAATCTAGCATGTCATAACTCTCCTAAATTTTGCTATGTGGTAAGTGTTGCGGCCTCTGTTTTGATATGTGATGGAATAGGTAGCTTCCATGGATCAGCATGCATCACATAGAGATCACCTGCCACTTCAGCTCGCATAATTTTCTTCAATGAAGTCGGTTCCTATATCTCACAAAACAAATAAATGAACTGAAATTCACAATGCAATGATTTTGTGAGTTTAAACACGGAAATCAAATTATACTTAAAATGAGGAATAAAAAGAACATTGGTAAGGATCAAGGTAACTGATAATTGAATAGTTTCACAAATGTTTGTTGTAGTGGTTGATCCATTAGGAAGATTAACAAGGACATGTTTGATGTAAAAAAAAGTTTTAAATGCATCTTAAACAAAGAAAGCATGATCAGTTGTCCCACTGTCAACTATCCATGAATTAGTTTTCAAACATGCAATACTCAAAAGGTGTCTACCTTTTGGCTGAGTGGGAGTGGCTAATAAAGTGAAATAGTTAGTACTACTTGGAGCTGGTATATGTGGTTGCTGGAGCAAAGCCAATAAAGTTTCTTTTTGATCTTGAAAACAAGAATTGAATCATCATCCTTATCCTCTTGTCCAGAATCTGCTGGTTCAGCACCTGAATCCTCAATTTTTCCTTCAGTGTTGATGTTGTTTGCTACTCTTTGCCTTAAATGTGCAGGAAAACCATTTTTCTTGTAACATGTTTCAACTAAATTACCAATCTTGTTACAATAGGTGCATACCTTAGATGTGTATTCCTTCTTATATCCTTTCCCGTTTTAACCTCTACCACCAGAGTTCCTTCCTCGGCCTCTGCCTCTTGAGGAAGGCAAATTAGAATTGTTTCTAGTGCCACCTGATCCTTGCACCTCTAAAGAATTAACAACTATTTTCCCTTCTAAAAAATCTAAGTTCAAGCATAATTCACATTCCTGCTGAGTTAACATAGACACTATTTATTGTAGACAAAGATTTTAGCAGCATGATTTGCAATTTTACAATGAAAAATTGTTAGTTTAAGCCACGCAAAAAATTTTTACCACATAGTCTTCCGAAGCATATTTTCTAACAGAGTTCAGACCATAATTACAACCATTGGGACATGAAACGCAACTAGGAATTGAGCGTAAATTCTCTAATTCTTCCCAAACAGCTTTCAATTTGGCAAAATAAGAAGTTATAGAGAGATCACTGATGTGAGGAAAATCGTCGGTTAGAAATTTTCACAAAAATAATTCCGTTACAAGTATAGACCCAAATCGATAGAAAACCCTCAATCAAAGTTTAATTTGTTTGTCACTTAAGCCAAACCTAATAAAAATCGAGAGTACTTAAACCTCGGGTCATCTCTCAAGAAATTGTAGGGAAGTGTTCATATTATTGATTATGGGGTATATTTTGGAGTTTTTGGGTTTGATAGATAAGAAAGTATAAATCAAAGAAAGAAACTATAAATGTTAAAATATACTCATGGCAAGGATTAAGAGTCAAAGTTTCTTATCTTGCACCATTGATCACAACATGGTGATTACAAAGGATTAATTCCACTTAGTTGTCCTCTAACATCGGAGGGGTAAGTCAAGTAGACATAGTTGATCATAGAACCAACTAACAATCCTAAATCACGAATGAAATCTACTCTAAAATCCAACAAAACATTTTATCAAACACTTAGAAGGCATAAAATGAAAGCATAGTAAAATAGCAAGAAATATAAAATCTAACAACTATCAATGTAAGAAATTAATAACCAACAATTAAAGAAAGAAACAATAACATGAAAACAAATTGCATTAAAGAAATCAAAACTACAAAGAATTCATAAACATAAAAATGACAAAATAAAGGAAATAGCAAGTAAAACTAAGAAAACCAAGATGTAAGAACAAGAAATTAAGAGAAATCTAACCTAATCTATCCTAATTCTAGAGAGAAGAGAGAGCTTCTCTGTCTAGAATACTGCCTACAGCATGATTTCTAAACTACACTAATTGCTCCCCCCTTGTTTCCTCTTGAATTTGGCTTCAAATACTTCAGAAATGAGTTGGATCTGGGCCTGGAAGAGCTCAGAAATCGCCCCTAGTGTGTTCCTTTAATGAGGTCATGTGACCAGTGTCATGCGTATGCGTGGGTCATACGTACGCATGGCCATGGTTCCCACCAAATCCTCATTTCTTCATGAATTCTCCATCTTGCATGCTTTTTCTTCACTTCTTTGATCCAATCCTTGCCTTCTAGACCTGAAATCACTAAACAAATACATCAAAGCATCAAGTGGAATCAAAGTAAATTAAATATAGCAATTTAAAGGTCTAAAAAGCATGTTTTTACTTTCAAGCACAATTTAGGAAGAATTCACAAAACTATGCTATTTCATTGAATAAATTTGAGATAAGTTGATAAAATTTACCAAATTCAACACAAGATAAACCCTAAAATTAGGGTTTATCAACCTCCCTATACTTAAACCAAACATGTCCTCATGCTAAACCAAGAAAGACAAGAAAAGAGTATCAACATTTATTCAATGCAAGTAAACTATCTATATGCAATCTATCTACATGCATGCAACTACTTGGTCAAAATACATCAATTTCCAAGGATACATATATGGACATAAGGGCTAAAACAATCACAATCAAATCAAATGCACAATCAAATTGAGTTATTGAAAAGAATTTAACAACTTGCAATAAAAGAGATTATCATAGGTGAAAACATATAATTGAGCAATCGAACCCTCACGGATGCGAATCTGCTTTAGTCGCTCAAGTGTATAGGGTTGATTCACTCAATTCTCCTTTTATCATGCTTTCTAAGATTTATTTTTCATCTAACAATCAATAATTATTCAATCCATGCATACATATATCATGAGAACTTATCCAAAGGTTGTAATGGGGATATGGTCAAGGTAAGATTGTATTTGGTCAAGTGGACTAGAATTTGAGTCTTTGATTAAATTAAGCTCTCACCTAACCTACAACCTATTTAATTCAAATGCAAATCCTAACTACCCATTATTTACATTTTTTTCACACACTCATGCATTTTTTTTCAATTCATAACCCATATGCATTGATTATTATTATTATTTTACTTTGGGGCATTTTGTCCCCTTTTATTGCTTTCTTTTTTTCTTTTCTTTTCTTTTTCTCTTTCTTTTTTTTCTTTTTTTATATTTATTTTCTATTTTTTTCAAAATAAAATATATACAAGAATATCAATGCATATGGTTTAAATATTTAATGCATGAGTATGTACCCAATTTCCAAGATCTTCAACAAAAAATGCAAAAATACACTTTTATCTCTACCAATATTCCCAAACTTCTCCACACTTGAATGATAAACACTTTTACTAGCCTAAGCTAATCAAAGATCCAAACAAGGAGAATTTATTATTTTTCACTTAGGGGTAGTGATATGCTAAAATTAAGAACAAAAGGAAATTGAAATAGGCTCAAAATTGGTTAACAAGGAAAGATAAAAAGGTAGGCTATTTGGGTAAGTGAGCTAAATAAAACGATGGCCTCAATCATATAATTGCATTCATATACAAAATAATGGGCAAAAAGAATCAAACAAATCAAAGATTACAATCATAGAGAGAGAATAACACACAAAAAGAAAAATAGTGGTTATATGATGCAACTACACAATTAGACTCAAAACTCACATGCTTATGTGTTCTTAGCTCAAAAACATGTTCCACAATATAGTTCAAGCAAGTTCAATGAAACTTTTTTTTACTCAAATCAATTGCGATGCCCTATTGATGAGCGGATAATTTATACACTTTTTGGCATTGTTTTTAGTATGTTGTTGGTATGATCTAGTTAGTTTTTAGTATATTTTTATTAGTTTTTAGTTAAAAATTACTTTTCTGGACTTTACTATGAGTTTGTGTGTTTTTCTGTGATTTCAGGTATTTTCTGGCTGAAATTGAGGGACCTGAGCAAAAATCTGATTCAGAGACTAAAAAGGACTGCAGATGCTGTTGGATTCTGACCTCCTTGCACTCGAAGTAGATTTTCTGGAGCTATAGAAGCCCAATTGGCGCGCTCTCAACGGCGTTGGAAAGTAGACATCCTGGGCTTTCCAGCAATATATGATAGTCCATACTTTGCTCAAGATTTGATGGCCCAAACCGGTGTTCAAAGTCACCCTCAGGAATCCCAGCGTTAAACGCTGGAACTGGCACCCAAATGGGAGTTAAACGCCCAAACTGGCATAAAAGCTGGCGTTTAACTCCAAGAAGAGTCTCTACACGAAAATGCTTCATTGCTTAGCCCAAGCACACACCAAGTGGGCCCGGAAGTGGATTTTTATGTCATTTACTCATCTCTGTACACCCTAGGCTACTAGTTTTCTATAAGTAGGACCTTTTACTATTGTATTGAGATATCGGGGTAGCTATCTTCGTGTTTTATGCTATCTTAGATCATTGGGAGGCTGGCCATTTGGCCATGCCTAGACCTTATGCTTATGTATTTTCAACGGTGGAGTTTCTACACACCATAGATTAAGGTGTAGAGCTCTGCTGTACCTCGAGTATTAATGCAATTACTATTGTTCTTCCATTCAATTCCGCTTGTTCCTGTTCTAAGATATCACTTGTTCTTCAACTTGATGAATGTGATGATCCGTGACACTCATCATCATTCTCACTTATGAACAAGGTGACTGACAACCACTTTTGTTCTACAAGCAACCAAGGCTCTAGTGAATATCTCTTGGATTCCTGATTGCACGATGCATGGTTGATCGCCTGACAACCGAGTGCTCGCCTGACAAACGAGCCAACCATTCCGTGAGATCAGAGTCTTCGTGGTATAGGCGAGAACAGATGGCGGCATTCAAGAGAATCCGGAAGGTCTAAACCTTGTCTGTGGTATTCTGAGTAGGATTCAATGATTGAATGACTGTGACGTGCTTCAAACTCCTAGCAGGCGGGGCGTTAGTGACAGACGCAAAAGAATCGATGGATTCTATTCCGGCCTGACCGAGAACCGATAGCTGAATTCCGCGTGCTGTGACAGAGCATTTGCAAACGTTTTCACTGAGAGGATGGGAGGTAGCCATTGACAACGGTGAAACCCTACACAAGCTTGCCATGGAAAGGAGTAAGAAGGATTGGAAGAAGACAGTAGGAAAGCAGAGAGATGGAAGGGAAGGCATCTTCATGCGCTTATCTGAAGTTCCTACCAATGAATTACATAAGTATCTCTATCTTTATCTTTTATGTTATTTTCGTTCATCACCATATCCATTTGAGTCTGCCTGACTAAGATTTACAAGATGACCATAGCTTGCTTCATACTAACAATCTCCGTGGGATCGACCCTTACTCGCGTAAGGTTTATTACTTGGACGACCCAGTGCACTTGCTGGTTAGTTGTGCGAAGTTGTGTAATGCCATGGAATTGAGCTACCAAGTTTTTGGAGTTCATGACCGGGGATTATGAGAGTTGTGAAAAAGTATTGTTCACAATTTCGCGCACCAAGTTTTTGGCGCCGTTGCCGGGGATTGTTCAAGTTTTGAGCAAGCTCTTTGTCCGGTAACATCAGTGCCAAAATCCGGCAACAGCACCAAGTTTTTGGCGCCGTTGCCGGGGATTGTTCAGTTTGGACAACTGACGGTTCATCTTGTTGCTTAGATTAGGTATTTTTTTTTTCGAAATTCTTGAAGATGAATTCTAGAGTTTCATGATGATTTGTTGAAGTCTGGCTGGCTGAGAAGCCATGTCTAATCTCATTGGACCGAGGTTTCAACTTATCATCACAAGAGCTTGTTGATTTTTATCAATCTTGCTTTTGGAGCAGTGATCTGCTAAGGCTTGGCTGGCCTTTGGCCATGTCTAGTGTTTTGGACTGAAGCTTTCTTTGAAAGCTTGGCTGGCTGTGAAGCCATGTCTAATTCCTGGACCGGAGTCTTAGACTAGCATTGCACTGATTCCTGGAATTCTCATTAAGAATTTTGATACCTTTTTCCACTTAATTTTCGAAAAACACAAAAAAAATCAAAAAAATCATAAAACCCAAAAATTTCTTGTTTGAGTCTAGTGTCTCATCTTAAGTTTGGAGTCAATTGCATGCATTCATTCATGTGTCTTAGTGATCTTCAAGATGTTCTTGATGATTTCCGTGCTCTGATCTTTGAATTTTATTGACTTGAAGTGTTTTGTGTGTCTTTTCAAGTCAATAATACAGAGAATTGAAGATTCAGAACATACAGCAGAGGAATTGCACAGAAAAAGCTGGGCGTTCAAAACGCCCAGTGAAGAAGGACAGACTGGCGTTTAAACGCCAGCCAGGGTACCTGGTTGGGCGTTTAACGCCCAAAAGGGTATGGTTTTGGGCGTTAAACGCCAGAATGTGCACCATTCTGGGCGTTTAACGCCAGGATGGCTAAAGGGGGAAGATTTTGTTTTCAATTCAAATTTTTTTCAAGTTTTCAAAGTTTTTCAAAATCAAATCTTTTTCAAATCATATCTTTTCAATCAAATGTTTTCAAAATTAATTTCTTTCTTTTTTAAAGATACTTGCTATCAATTAATGATTTGATTCAACATCTCAAGTATGTTGCCTTTTCTGTTGAGAAAGGTCTAATGTTTGAATCATATCTTTCCTTGATAGCCAAGTTATTAATCTCTAAAATCAAATCTTTTTAAAATTGTTTTCAAATCATATTTTCTCAATCACATTTTTTTTAAAACCAATCATATCTTCTTAACCACATCTTTTTTAAAATAGTTTTCAATCAAATCTTTTTGATTTCTAATTTCAAAATCTTTTTCAAAAATCATTTTATTTCTCTCCCACTTTCATTTTCCAAAATTAAGTAATGTTTTTCAAAAATGTTTTCAAAATCTTCTACTTAATTTTCGAAAATTACTTCCCTTCTCCTCACATCCTTCTATTTATGGACTAACACTATTCCTTAATGCAAAAATTCGAACTCCATCTCCTTTGATAAGTTCGAATTTTCCACTTCTGTCTTCTACTCTTCTTTTCCTCTGACACTTCAAGGAATCTCTATACTGTGACATAGAGGATTCCACATTTTCTTGTTCCCTTCTCTTTCTTATGAGCAGGAGCAAAGACAAAAGCATTCTTGTTAAGCCTGATCCTGAACCTGAAAGGACCTTGAAGAGAAAGCTAAGAGAAGCTAAAGCACAACTCTCTTTAAAGGACCTGACCGAATTCTTCAAAGAAGAAGAACACATGGCAGCCGAAAACAACAACAATGCAAACAATGCAAGGAAGGTGCTGGGTGACTTTACTGCACCTACTCCCGACTTCTATGGGAGAAGCATCTCTATCCCTGCCATTGGAGCAAACAACTTTGAGCTTAAGCCTCAATTAGTTTCTCTAATGCAACAGAATTGCAAGTTCCATGGACTTCCATTGGAAGATCCTCATCAGTTTTTAGCTGAGTTCTTGCAAATCTGTGATACTGTCAAGACTAATGGGGTTGACCCTGAGGTCTACAGACTTATGCTATTCCCTTTTGCTGTAAGAAACAGAGCTAGAACATGGTTGGATTCTCAACCTAAAGAAAGCCTGGACTCTTGGGAAAAGCTAGTCAATGCCTTCTTGGCAAAGTTCTTTCCACCTCAAAAATTGAGTAAGCTTAGAGTGGAAGTCCAAACCTTCAGACAAAAGGATGGAGAATCCCTCTATGAAGCTTGGGAAAGATACAAACAATTGATCAGAAAATGTCCATCTGACATGCTTTCTGAATGGAGCATCATAGGTATTTTCTATGATGGTCTCTCTGAACTATCCAAGATGTCTTTGGATAGCTCTGCTGGAGGATCTCTTCATTTGAAGAAGACGCCTACAGAAGCTCAAGAGCTGATTGAAATGGTTGCAAATAACCAATTCATGTACACTTCTGAAAGGAATCCTGTGAACAATGGGACTAATCAGAAGAAAGGAGTTCTTGAGATTGATGCTCTGAATGCCATTCTGGCTCAGAACAAGATATTGACTCAACAAGTCAATTTGATTTCTCAAAGCCTGTCTGGAATGCAAAATGCACCAAGCAGTACTAAGGAAGCTTCATCTAAGGAAGAAGCCTATGATCCTGAGAACCCTTCAATGGAAGAGGTGAATTACCTAGGAGAACCCTATGGAAACACCTATAATTCTTCATGGAGAAATCACCCAAATTTCTCATGGAAGGATCAACAGAGACCTCAACAAGGTTTCAACAACAATAATGGTGGAAGAAATAGGTTTAGCAATAGCAAGCCTTTTCCATCATCTTCTCAGCAACAGACAGAGAGTTCTAAGCAGAATACCTCTGACTTAGCAACCATGGTCTCTGATCTAATCAAAACCACTCAAAGTTTCATGACTGAAACAAGGTCCTCCATTAGAAACTTGGAAGGACAAGTGGGTCAGCTGAGCAAGAAAATCACTGAACTCCCTCCTAGTACTCTCCCAAGCAATACTTAAGAAAATCCAAAAGGAGAGTGCAAAGCCATTAACATGGCCGAATTCTGGGAGGAAGAAGAGGCAGTGAACACCACTGAGGAAGGCCTCACTGGACGTCCACTGGCCTCCAATGAGTTCCCCAATGAGGAACCATGGGAATCTGAGGCTCAAAATGAGACCATAGAGGTTCCATTGGAATTACTTCTGCCATTCATGAGCTCTGATGAGTATTCTTCTTCTGAAGAGGATGAGTATGTCACTGAAGAGCAAGTTGCTAAATACCTTGGAGCAATCATGAAGCTAAATGACAAGTTATTTGGAAATGAGACTTGGGAGAATGAACCTCCTTTGCTCACCAAAGAACTGGATGACTTGTCTAGGCAGAAACTGCCTCAAAAGAGGCAGGATCCTGGGAAGTTTTCAATACCTTGTACTATAGGCACCATGACCTTCAAGAAGGCCTTGTGTGACTTAGGGTCAAGTGTAAACCTCATGCCCCTCTCTGTAATGGAGAAGCTAGGGATCTTTGAGGTGCAAGCTGCAAAAATCTCACTAGAGATGGCAGACAACTCAAGAAAACAAGCCTATGGACTTGTAGAGGATGTTCTGGTTAAAGTTGAAGACCATTACATCCCTACTGATTTCATAGTCCTAGAGACTGGGAAGTGCATGGATGAATCCATCATCCTTGGTAGACCCTTCCTAGCCACAGCAAAGACTGTGATTGATGTTGATAGAGGAGAGTTAATCATTCAAGTGAATGAAGAATCCTTGGTGTTTAAGGCCCAAGGATATCCCTCTATCACCATGGAGAAGAAGCATGAAGAGCTTCTCTCAAAGCAGAGCCAAACAGAGCCCCCACAGTCAAACTCTAAGTTTGGTGTTGGGAGGCCACAACCAAACTCTAAGTTTGGTGTTGAACCCCCACATTCAAACTCTAAGTTTGGTGTTGGGAGGTCCCAACATGGCTCTAAGTATCTGTGAGGCTCCATGAGAGTCCTCTGTCAAGCTAATGACATTAAAGAAGCGCTTGTTGGGAGGCAACCCAATGTTTTATAATTAACTATTTTCTTTTGTTATTTTATGTCTTTTGTAGGTTGATGATCATAAGAAGTCACAAAATTAATGAAAAAAGAAAAAACAGAATGAAAAACAGGAAGAAAAACAGCACACCCTGGAGGACGCACCTACTGGCGTTTAAACGCCAGTGAGGTTAGCTGTTGGGCGTTTAACGCCCAGTCTGGCACCATTCTGGGCGTTTAACGCCAGAAAGGGGCACCAGACTGGCGTTAAACGCCAGAAAAGGGCAAGAACCTGGCGTTAAACGCCAGGAATGGGCACCAGCCCGGCGTTTAACGCCAGAAATGGCACAAAACGTGATTTTGCATGCCATTTGGTGCAGGGATGACTTTTCCTTGACACCTCAGGATCTGTGGACCCCACAGGATCCCCACATACCCTACCATCTCTCTCCCCTTTGGCCGAATACAAAGCCATTTCCCTTTCTCCTCATTTCTTCTTCTTCTACTCTCTTCTTTCTTCTTTTGCTCGAGGACGAGCAAACATTTTAAGTTTGGTGTGGTAAAAGTGTTGCTTTTTCGTTTTTCCATAACCATTTATGGCATCCAAGGCCGGAGAAACCTCTAGAAAGAGGAAAGGGAAGGCAAAAGCTTCCACCTCCGAGTCATGGGAGATGGAGAGATTCATCTCAAGGGTGCATCAAGACCACTTCTATGAAGTTGTGGCCTTGAAGAAGGTGATCCCCGAGGTCCCCTTTTCACTCAAAAAGGGTGAATATCCGGAGATCCGACATGAGATCCGAAGAAGAGGTTGGGAAGTCCTCACCAACCCCATTCAACAAGTCAGAATCTTGATGGTTCAAGAGTTCTATGCCAATGCATGGATCACCAGGAACCATGACCAAAGTGTGAACCCAAATCCAAAGAATTATCTTACTATGGTTCGGGGGAAATACTTGGATTTTAGTCCGGAGAATGTGAGGTTGGCGTTCAACTTGCCTATGATGCAAGGAGATGAACATCCTTACACTAGAAGGGTCAACTTTGATCAAAGGTTGGACCAAGTCCTCACAGTCATATGTGAAGAGGGCGCCCAATGGAAGAGAGATTCAAGAGGAAAGCCGGTTCAATTGAGAAGGCATGACCTCAAGCCCGTGGCTAGATGATGGTTAGAGTTTATACAACGCTCAATCATTTCCACTAGCAACCGGTCCGAAGTTACCATAGACCGGGCTATCATGATCCATAGCATCATGATTGGAGAAGAAATAGAGGTTCATGAGGTTATAGCCCAAGAACTCTATAAGGTGGCAGACAAGTCCTCTACCATGGCAAGGTTAGCCTTCCCTCATCTCATTTGTCACCTCTGCTATTCAGTTGGAGTTGACATAGAGGGAGACACCCCTATTGATGAGGACAAGCCCATTACTAAGAAGAGGATGGAGCACACAAGAGACCCCTCTCATCATGAGATCCCTGAGATGCCTCAAGGGATGCACTTTCCTCCACAAAACTATTGGGAGCAACTAAACACCTCCCTAGGAGAGTTGAGTTCCAACATGGGACAACTAAGGGTGGAGCATCAAGAACACTCCATCATCCTTCATGAAATTAGAGAAGACCAAAGAATCATGAGGGAGGAGCAACAAAGACAAGGAAGAGATATTGAGGAGCTTAAGCACTCCATAGGATCTTCAAGAGGAAGAAAGAGCCGCCATCACTAAGGTGGACCCGTTCTTTGATTTCCTTGTTCTTTATTCTTCTGTTTTTCGAATTTTATGCTTATGTTTATCCATGTTTGTGTCTTGTGATCATTAGTGTCTTAGTGTCTATGCCTTAAAGTTATGAATGTCCTATGAATCCATCACCTTTCTTAAATAAACAAATGTTCTTAAATTGAAAAAGAAAAAGAATTGCATGAATTTTGAATTTTATAACAGTTTAATTATTTTGGTGTGGTGGCAATATTTTTGTCTTCTGAATGTATGCTTAAACAGTGCATATGTCTTTTGAATTTGTGGTTCATGAATGTTGGCTCTTGAAAGAATGATGAAAAAGGAGACATGTTACTGAGGATCTGAAAAATCATAAAAATGATTCTTGAAGCAAGAAAAAGCAGTGAATACAAAAAAAAAAAAAAACCGAAAAAAAAGGGGGAAAAGAAAAAAAAGAAAAAGAAAGAATAAAGTTGTGATCCAAGGCAAAAAGAGTGTGCTTAAGAACCCTGGACACCTCTAATTGGGGACTCTAGCAAAGCTGAGTCACAATCTGAAAAGGTTCACCCAATTATGTGTCTGTGGCATGTATGTATCCGGTGGTAATACTGGAAGACAGAGTGCTTTGGGCCACGGCCAAGACTCAATAAGTAGCTGTGTTCAAGAATCATCATACTTAACTAGGAGAGTCAATAACACTATCTGGATTCTGAGTTCCTAAAGAAGCCAACCATTCTAAATTTCAAAGGATAGAGTGAGACATCAAAACTGTTCAGAGGCAAAAAGCTAAAAGCCCCGCTCATCTAATTAATACTGATCTTCATAGATGTTTTTGGAATTCATTGCATATTCTCTTCTTTTTATCTTATTTGATTTTCAGTTGCTTGAGGACAAGCAACAATTTAAGTTTGGTGTTGTGATGAGCGGATAATTTATACACTTTTTGGCATTATTTTTAGTATGTTTTTGGTATGATCTAGTTAGTTTTTAGTATATTTTTATTAGTTTTTAGTTAAAAATCACTTTTCTGGACTTTACTATGAGTTTGTGTATTTTTCTGTGATTTCAGGTATTTTCTGGCTGAAATTGAGGGACCTGAGCAAAAATCTGATTCAGAGACTAAAAAGGACTGCAGATGCTGTTGGATTCTGACCTCCCTGCACTCGAAGTGGATTTTCTGGAGCTACAGAAGCCCAATTGGCGCGCTCTCAACGGCGTTGGAAAGTAGACATCCTGGGCTTTCCAGCAATATATGATAGTCTATACTTTGCCCAAGATTTGATGGCCCAAATCGGCGTTCAAAGTCACCCTCAGGAATCCCAGCGTTAAACGCTGGAACTGGCACCCAAATGGGAGTTAAACGCCCAAACTGGCATAAAAGCTGGCGTTTAACTCCAAGAAGAGTCTCTACACGAAATTGCTTCATTGCTCAGCCCAAGCACACACCAAGTGGGCCCGGAAGTGGATTTTTATGTCATTTACTCATCTCTGTACACCCTAGGCTACTAGTTTTCTATAAGTAGGACCTTTTACTATTGTATTAAGATATCGGGGTAGCTATCTTCGTGTTTTATGCTATCTTAGATCATTGGGAGGCTGGCCATTCGGCCATGCCTAGACCTTATGCTTATGTATTTTCAACGGTGGAGTTTCTACACACCATAGATTAAGGTGTGGAGCTCTGCTGTACCTCGAGTATTAATGCAATTACTATTGTTCTTCCATTCAATTCCGCTTGTTCCTGTTCTAAGATATCACTTGTTCTTCAACTTGATGAATGTGATGATCCGTGACACTCATCATCATTCTCACTTATGAACAAGGTGACTGACAACCACTTTTGTTCTACAAGCAACCAAGGCTCTAGTGAATATCTCTTGGATTCCTGATTGCACGATGCATGGTTGATCGCCTGACAACCGAGTGCTCGCCTGACAAACGAGCCACCATTCCGTGAGATCAGAGTCTTCGTGGTATAGGCGAGAACAGATGGCGGCATTCAAGAGAATCCGGAAGGTCTAAACCTTGTCTGTGGTATTCTGAGTAGGATTCAATGATTGAATGACTGTGACGTGCTTCAAACTCCTAGCAGGCGGGGCGTTAGTGACAGACGCAAAAGAATCGATGGATTCTATTCCGGCCTGACCGAGAACCGATAGCTGAATTCCGCGTGCTGTGACAGAGCATTTGCAAACGTTTTCACTGAGAGGATGGGAGGTAGCCATTGACAACGGTGAAACCCTACACAAGCTTGCCATGGAAAGGAGTAAGAAGGATTGGAAGAAGACAGTAGGAAAGCAGAGAGATGGAAGGGAAGGCATCTTCATGCGCTTATCTGAAGTTCCTACCAATGAATTACATAAGTATCTCTATCTTTATCTTTTATGTTATTTTCGTTCATCACCATATCCATTTGAGTCTGCCTGACTAAGATTTACAAGATGACCATAGCTTGCTTCATACTAACAATCTCCGTGGGATCGACCCTTACTCGCGTAAGGTTTATTACTTGGACGACCCAGTGCACTTGCTGGTTAGTTGTGCGAAGTTGTGTAATGCCATGGAATTGAGCTACCAAGTTTTTGGAGTTCATGACCGGGGATTATGAGAGTTGTGAAAAAGTATTGTTCACAATTTCGCGCACCACCTATAAACAAATTTTTTGAAAAATTTCATTATTTTGACTAAACTTATTTTATATATATATGCAAACTAAGAAAATGCAACCTAAGAATTCTAAAAGGCCTAATAATAGAAGAAAAAGAAATGGAATGTGAAAGTGTTGGGAATAGAAAATTTCACCCAAAAATTGGTCGATTGGTCGAACGCCCTCCCCACACTTAAAAATTTGCACCGATCTCGGTGTATTCAAAGATGAGAAAGGGGGTACGGCGACTTTCCGGATTACCACCTTCAGCTGGTGGATCAACTAGTTACTGCATGTTCTTTTTCTGCTTCCCTTTTCTCTTATGGTTACTTATCCTGAAAATAAAAAACAAGATAAGAAGACAAGTAAATACAAAAGTAAGGAAGCATATATTGTTGGAAGGAGGTAAGAATCACTAAAATAAAGTGAGTGAATAAGTGTGTGACATTAAGGAAAAATAGTGTGTGAGTTCTAAGTTTGCGTGCAGTTTAGAACACACATACCAGCATGAAAGGCTATGTCACAATTACACAAAAGAAGCATGTACTTCACTCATTCTAGTGTGCTTGAAATACTTCGAAGAAAACTTGTAGGTTAAGATAAACAAACAAGAAATAAAGAAGCATGGAGGTACTCAAGCAAGAATCAAGTGATTGTGAAATTGATATTGAATGGACATTGGTTGATGTGTAAGAGAATTCAATGAACCAAATAAAAAATGAAACTCACACATCAATTAATGACATACTTTGAAGTTTGTTTGCATCACCTGATTGACATGAAGTGGGACACCTGGTTGCTATACAACTTAGGAAAAGAAAGATAGAAGTTAAAATCAATCACATAGCAAGCATGGTCCATAAAGCTTAAAAAGCTCAAAAATATGTCGCTAGGTAAGCTTACGATCCAATTTCACAATTTCACAATCTCAATGCATGAATGGTGCACGAAATTGCAATAACACTTTTGCAATCCCGCACAACTAACCAGCAAGTGCACTGGGTCGTCCAAGTAATACCTTGCGTGAGCAAGGGTCGATCCCACGGAGATTGTCGGCTTGAATCAAGCTATGGTTATCTTGTAAATCTTAGTCAGGATATCAGAAATTATCAGGATTGATTGTGAAAAGCAAAAGAACATGAAATGGTTACTTGTTTTGCAGTAATGGAGAATAGGTTGAGGTTTGGAGATGCTCCATCTTCTGAATCTCTGCTTTCCTACTGTCTTCTTCATCAAACACGCAAGTCTCCTTCCATGGCAAGCTGTGTGTAGGGTTTCACCGTTGTCAGTGGCTACCTCCCATCCTCTCATTGGAACGATTCCTAATGCCCTGTCACGGCACGGCATTCCATATGTCGGTTCTCAATCAGACCGGAGTAGAATCCAGTGATTCTTTTGGCGTCTGTCACTAACGCCCCGCCTTCAGGAGATTGAAGCACGTTACAGTCATTCAGTCATTGAATCCTACTCAGAATACCACAGACAAGGTTTAGACCTTCCGGATTCTCTTGAATGCCGCCATCAGTCTAGCTTATACCACGAAGATTCCGATAAAAGAATCCAAGAGATAACTACTTAATCTACGGTAGAACAGAGGTGGTTGTCAGGCACATGTTCATAGTTGAGAATGATGATGATTGTCACTGATCATCACATTCATCCGGATTAAGAACAAGTATTATCTTAGAATGGAAGCAAGCATGATTGAATGAGAAACAGTAGTAATTGTATTAATCCATCAAGACACAGCAGAGCTCCTCACCCCCAACCATGGGGTTTAGAGACTCATGCTGTGGAAGAAAAGGTGTACAATGTCATAAGGTCGCATTCCGTACTGATTACAAAGTCAAAAGGTCCTATAAGTAGTAAACTAGTATCCTAAGGTTTACAGAAATGAGTAAATGACAGAAAAATCCACTTCCGGGCCCACTTGGTGTGTGCTTGGGCTGAGCATTGAAGCTTTTATGTGTAGAGACGTTTTCTGGAGTTAAACGCCAGCTTTCATGCCAGTTTGGGCGTTTAACTCCAAATTTTATGCCAGTTCCGGCGTTTAACGCTGGAATTTCTGTAGGTGACTTTGAGCGCCGGTTTGGGCCATCAAATCTTGGGCAAAGTATGGACTATTATATATTGCTGGAAAGCCCAGGATGTCTAATTTCCAATGCCGTTGAGAGCGCGCCAATTGGGCTTCTGTAGCTCCAGAAAATCCACTTCGAGTGCAGGGAGGTCAGAATCCAACAGCATCTGCAGTCCTTTTCAGTCTCTGGATCAGATTTTTGCTCAGGACCCTCAATTTCAGTCAGAAAATACCTGAAATCACAGAAAAACACACAAACTCATAGTAAAGTCCAGAAAAGTGAATTTTAATTAAAAACTAATAAAAATATACTAAAAACTAACTAAAAGATACTAAAAACATACTAAGAACAATGCCAAAAAGCATACAAATTATCCGCTCATCACAACACCAAACTTAAATTGTTGCTTGTCCCCAAGCAACTAAAAATCAAAATAGGATAAAAAGAAGAGAACATACTATAGACTCCAAAATATCAAAGAAACATAGCTCCAATTAGATGAGCGGGACTAGTAGCTTTTTGCCTCTGAACAGTTTTGGCATCTCACTCTATCCTTTGAAGTTCAGAATGATTGGCATCTATAAGAATTTAGAACTCAGATAGTGTTATTGATTCTCCTAGTTAAGTATATTGATTCTTGAACATAGCCAGTGTATGAGTCTTGGCTGTGGCCCAAAGCACTCTGTCTTCCAGTATTACCACCGGATACATACATGCCACAGACACATAATTGGGTGAACCTTCTTAGATTGTGACTCAGCTTTGCTAAAGTCCCCAATTAGAGGTGTCCAGGGTTCTTAAGCACACTCTTGTTGCCTTGGATCACAACTTTATTTCCTTCTCTTCTTTTTTTTCTTTTCTTTTTCTTTTTCTTTCTTTCTTTTTTTTTTCGAAAAATATTTTTTTTTTCACTGCTTTTCTTGCTTCAAGAATCAATTTGATGATTTTTCAGATCCTCAATAACAGTTCTCTTTCTCCTCATTCTTTCAAGAGTCAACAATTTTAACATTCTTAAAACAACAAATTCAAAAGACATATGCACTGTTCAAGCATTCATTCAGAAAACAAAAAGTATTGTCACCACATCAAACTAATTCAACTAGTTTCAGAGATAAATTTCGAAACCCTGTACTTCTTGTTCTTTTGTGATTAAAGCATTTTTCTTTTTAAGAGAGGTGATGGATTCATAGGACATTCATAGCTTTAAGGCATAAACTTAAATTTTATTAATTATGAACTAAGAACAAGACTCAAATATAGATATAAGATGAGACTAAAGAAATAAAAATAGAAAACAAAACAAGAAAAACGAAAAAAGATAGGCTCCTAATGATAGAGGTTTTCACAGAGTTAGAACTCAACAACCTTAATTTTGAGAAGTGGATGCTCCCTCAGCTTGAGAGGAGAACTTTTGGCGTTTCATCTCTTGAATTTCACGCCCTTGCTTCTCTTGTTCCTTCCATTGTCTTCTTGGTGATTGTATGTTCTATGGGTATGAGTTCATCTTCTTCTATCTTCACCCCAGCCTCTTTACAGAGCAAGGAGATCAAGCTTGGGTAAGCCAATTTGGTTACAGTGGAATTCCTATTTGCAATTGTGTAGATCTCACAGGCAATCATATGATGAACCTCCACTTCTTTTCCAAGCATGATGCAATGAATCATTACTACTCTCTTGATGGTGACCTCAGAACGGTTGCTAGTGGGCAATATGGAACGCCCAATAAAGTCTAGCCAACCTCTTGTAATTGGCTTGAGGTCTCCCCTCTTGAGTTGGTTTGGGACACCCTTTGAATTGGTTATCCACTTAGTCCCAGGGAGGCAGATGTCCTCTAGAACTTGATCCAAACCTTTATCTACTCTCACCATCCTCCTATTGAAGGAATCAGGATCATCTTGTAGTTGAGGTAGTTTGAAGATTTCTCTTATTTTGTCCAGATGGAAGTACATAACTTTCCCTCTGACCATGGTTCTGTGGGTATGGTAAGCGGTTCCAGTCATTCTTTGCTTATCTGTTAGCCACAGATTTGAGTAGAATTCCTGAACCATGTTCCTTCCAACCTTTGTCTCAGGATTGGTCAGAACTTCCCAACCTCTGTTTCGAATTTGCTCTTGGATCTCCGGATATTCATCTTCTTTCAGATCAAATCTAACTTCCGGGATCACTGACCTCAGACCCATTATTTTGTGATAATGGTCTTCATGTTCTTTGGTTAAGAACTTCTCTTCATTCCAAAGATTCTTTGGATTAGTCTCTTTCTTTCCTCTTGAGTTGGTTTGTTTTCCCTTGGGAGCCATGATCTTGATAGATCTTAGCTTAGTGATCACGGAAAAGCACACCAAACTTAGAGGTTTTGCTTGTCCTCAAGCAAAAAGAAAAGAAAGAAGAGAAGAGAGAGAGAGAGAGAGAGGAAATTCGAATGGTGTGAGGAAGGAGGGGTGAGGAACGTTCATTTATAGAGTGGGGGGAGGAGAATTTCGAAAACAAAAGAGAGATTTGAAAGGAAATTTGAAAAGATTTTGAAAAAATTTGAGAAAAGGGTGAGTTTTTGAAGAAGATTTGTGATTATTTTGAAATAGATTTGAAGAATGGTTTTGATTTGTGAAGGTTTGAAAGTGAATGATGAAAGGTTGAAGTGCATTTATGCAGAAGATTATGGGTAAAAAGAGGAAAGTTTGAAAAAATTTGAGTTGAAAATAAAAATGTGGTCCCCCCACCTTTCTGGCGTTAAACGCCCAGAATGGCACCCATTCTGGCGTTTAACGCCCACTTGGCACCCTTTTTGGGCGTTTAACGCCCAGCCAGGTACCCTGGCTGGCGTTAAACGCCAGAAAACCTTCCTCACTGGGCGTTTTTCTGAACGCCCAGTGATGCTGCACACCTGGCGTTAAACGCCCAGAATGGTACCCATTCTGGCGTTTAACGCCCAAAATGGTACCATTACTGGCGTTAAACGCCCAGAATGGTACCCATTCTGGCGTTAAACGCCCAAAATGCACCTTACTGGCGTTTTTTCGCCAGTAAGCTCATTTTCTCTGCTTTTTGAGCTGAATCCTTCTGTAACTCTGTGAATTCCTTCATTTTTTTGATATTTGCCTCTGTAAGAACAAATCATACAACCTACTAATGACTGGGTTGCCTCCCAGTAAGCGCTTCTTTACTGTCTTTAGCTGGACTTTCACTGAGAATCATTCTAGTCTCAGTTTTGAGCACTCCTGCTCAAAGTTTCCTTCAAGATAATGTTTGATTCTCTGTCCATTAACAATGAACTTCTTATCAGAATCAATATCCTGAAGCTCAACATATCCATATGGTGACACTCCTGTAATCACATATGGACCCCCCCAACGGGATTTGAGTTTTCCTGGAAACAGTTTGAGCCTAGAGTTGAAGAGCAGAACTTTTTGTCCTGGCTCAAAGACTCTGGTTGACAATTTCCTGTCATGCCATTTCTTTGCCTTTTCCTTATAAATTTTTGCATTTTCAAAGGCATTGAGTCTGAACTCCTCTAGCTCATTCAGCTGTAGCAGTCTTTTTTCACCAGCTAACTGTGCATCCATGTTTAGGAATCTGGTTGCCCAGTAGGCTTTATGTTCCAGTTCCACAGGCAAATGGCAGGCCTTCCCATACACCAATTGGTATGGAGAGGTGCCTATAGGAGTCTTGAATGCTGTTCTGTATGCCCACAGAGCATCATCCAAGCTCTTTGCCCAATCCTTTCTTCGGGCCATTACAGTCCGTTCTAGGATTCTTTTTAGTTCTCTGTTAGAGACCTCTGCTTGCCCATTTGTCTGTGGATGATACGGAGTTGCCACTTGTGGCTAATTCCATATCTGACCATAGCAGAGTATAGTTGTTTATTGCAGAAATGAGTGCCCCCATCACTGATTAGCACTCTGGGAACGCCAAATCTGCTGAAAATGTTCTTCTGGAGGAATTTCAGTACGGTCTTAGTATCATTAGTGGGTGTAGCAATTGCTTCTACCCACTTAGATACATAGTCCACTGCCACCAGAATGTAAGTGTTTGAGTATGATGGTGGGAATGGCCCCATGAAGTCAATTCCCCATACATCAAACAGCTCTATCTCTAATATCCCTTGTTGAGGCATGGCATATCCATGAGGCAGGTTACCAGCTCTTTGGCAACTGTCACAGTTACGCACAAACTCTCGGGAATCTTTATAGAGAGTAGGCCAGTAGAAGCCACATTGGAGGACTTTAGTGGCTGTTCGCTCACTTCCAAAATGTCCTCCATACTGTGATCCATGGCAGTGCCATAGGATCCTCTGTGCTTCTTCTCTGGGTACACACCTGCGGATCACTCCGTCAGCACATCTCTTAAAGAGATATGGTTCATCCCAAAGGTAGTACTTGGCATCTGAAATTAATTTCTTTTTCTGCATGTAACTGTACTCTTTGGGTATGAACCTCACAGCTTTATAGTTTACAATGTCTGCAAACCATGGAGCTTCCTGAATGGCAAATAATTGCTCATCTGGGAAAGTCTCAGAAATCTCAGTAGAAGGGAGGGACGCCCCAACTACTGGCTCTATTCTGGACAGATGATCAGCTACCTGATTCTCTGTCCCTTTTCTGTCTCTTATTTCTATATCAAACTCTTGCAGAAGCAACACCCATCTGATAAGCCTGGGTTTTGAATCCTGCTTTGTGAGTAAGTATTTAAGAGCAGCATGGTCAGTGTACACAATCACTTTGGATCCTACTAGGTAGGATCTAAACTTGTCAATGGCATAAACCACTGCAAGTAATTCTTTTTCTGTGGTTGTGTAATTCTTCTGTGCATCATTTAGAACACGGCTGGCATAATAAATGACATGCAGAAGTTTATTATGCCTCTGTCCCAACACTGCACCAATGGCATGATCACTGGCATCACACATTAATTCAAATGGTAATGCCCAATCTGGTGCAGAGATAACTGGTGCTGTGACCAGCTTAGCTTTCAGGGTCTCAAATGCCTGCAGACACTCATTATCAAAGATAAATGGAGTGTCAGCAGCTAGCAGATTACTCAGAGGTTTGGCAATTTTCGAAAAATCCTTGATAAACCTTCTGTAAAATCCTGCATGTCCCAGAAAGCTTCTGATTGCCTTAACATTGGCAGGTGGTGGTAATTTTTCAATTACCTCTACCTTTGCCTTATCCACCTCTATTCCCCTGCTTGAAATTTTGTGCCCAAGGACAATTCCTTCAGTCACCATAAAGTGACATTTCTCCCAATTTAAAACCAGGTTAGTCTCTTGGCATCTTTTCAGGACAAGTGATAGGTGGTTAAGACAGGAGCTAAATGAGTCTCCATATACTGAGAAGTCATCCATGAAGACTTCCAGAAATTTCTCTACCATATCTGAGAAGATAGAGAGCATGCACCTTTGGAAGGTTGCAGGTGCATTGCACAGACCAAAAGGCATTCTCCTATAGGCAAACACGCCTGAAGGGCAGGTGAATGCTGTTTTCTCTTGGTCCTGAGGGTCTACTGCAATTTGGTTGTAGCCTGAATAGCCATCCAAAAAGCAGTAATAATCATGGCCAGCTAGTCTTTCTAGCATTTGGTCTATGAATGGTAAAGGAAAATGATCCTTTCTGGTGGCTGTATTGAGCCTTCTGTAGTCAATACACATGCGCCACCCTGTGACTGTCCTTGTGGGAACCAGTTCATTTTTTTCATTATGAACCACTGTCATGCCTCCCTTTTTGGGAACAACTTGGACAGGGCTCACCCAGGGGCTATCAGAAATAGGATAAATGATCCCAGCCTCTAGTAATTTAGTGACCTCTTTCTGCACCACCTCCTTCATGGCTGGATTTAGCCTCCTCTGTGGTTGAACCACTAGTTTGGCATTATCCTCCAACAGGATCTTGTGCATGCATCTAGCTGGGCTAATGCCCTTAAGATCACTTATGGACCACCCAAGAGCTGTCTTGTGTGTCCTTAGCACTTGAATCAGTGCTTCCTCTTCCTGTGAATTTAAAGCAGAGCTTATAATCACTGGAAAAGTGTCACCCTCTCCCAGAAATGCATATTTCAAGGATGATGGTAATGGTTTGAGTTCAGGCTTGGGAGGCTTATCCTCCTCCTGAGGAATTTTCGAAAATTCCTTTACTTCCTCTAGTTCTTCTTGATCAGGTTGAGCATCTTTGAAGATGTCCTCAAGCTCTGATTCTAGGCTTTCAGCCATATTGATCTCTTCTACCAGAGAATCAATAATGTCAACGTCCATGCAGTCTTCTGGTGTGTCTGGATGCTGCATAGCTTTCACAGCATTCAACTTGAACTCATCCTCATTGACTCTCAGGGTTACTTCCCCTTTATGTACATCAATGAGAGTTCGTCCAGTTGCTAGGAAAGGTCTTCCTAGAATGAGAGTTGCACTTTTGTGCTCCTCCATTTCCAGCACCACAAAGTCAGTTGGAAAGGCAAATGGCCCAACCTTGACAATCATGTCCTCTATTATGCCTGATGGGTGTTTAATGGAACCATCAGCAAGTTGGAGGCATATCCTGGTTGGTTTGACTTCTCCAGTCAACCCAAGCTTTCTGATAGTGGATGCAGGTATTAGATTGATGCTTGCTCCAAGATCACATAGGGCTATCTTGGTGCAGGCGCCTTCTAATGTGCAGGGTATCATAAAGCTTCCAGGATCTTGAAGCTTTTCTGGTAAGCTTTTCAAAATGACTGCACTGCATTCTTCAGTGAGAAACACTTTTTCAGTTTCTCTCCAATTCTTCTTATGGCTTAAGATCTCTTTCATGAACTTAGCATAAGAGGGTATTTGCTCAAGTGCCTCTGCAAACGGAATCTTTATTTCAAGAGTCCTTAGATAGTCTGCAAAGCGGGCAAATTGCTTATCCTGTTCCGCTTTGCGGAGTTTCTGAGGATAAGGCATCTTGGCTTGATATTCTTCAACCTTAGATGCTGCAGGTTTATTCCTTACAGAAATGGTTGAAGAGGCCTTGTTAGGGGGATAATCATCAGAACTCTCAGGTGCCTGATTCTCCTTGGGCGTTTGAACGCCAGGAGTGGATGAAGTTTGGGCGTTAAACGCCAACTTCTCCCCCTTTTCTGGCGTTTGAACGCCAGAACTGGGCAGGAAATGGGCGTTTAACGCCAGCTTTCCTCCCTGTTCTGGCGTTTGAACGCCAGTATTGGGCAAGGAATGGGCGTTTAACGCCAACTTTCCTTCCCTTTCTGGCGTTTGAACGCCAATAATATTCCTCTCTGGGCTCTTACTGTCCTCAGAGGGATTTTGAACAGTGGCTTGGTCATCCTCTGTCAACTGTTCCTTAATTGACTTCTTGCTCTTTTGAGCAGTGGCATTCAGTGTTTTCCCACTTCTCAGTTGAACTGCTTGACATTCTTCTGTTATTTGTTTAGATATTTGCTGTTTTGCTTGATTCAACTGCAGTTCTATGCTCTTGTTAGCAACCTTAGTATCATGGAGCATTTCTTTAAATTCTGCTAACTGTTCTGTCATCAGGAGCAATTGTTGATTAAGCTCATTCATCTGTTCTTGAGGATCATTGACTACTGCCATGACCTCTTCTTGTGGAACGAATTCCTTGCTAGAATATAAGTATTGGTTTCTAGCAACAATGTCTATAAGCTCTTGAGCTTCTTCAATTGTTTTTCTCATGTGTATAGATCCACCAGCTGAGTGGTCTAAAGACATCTAAGCTTTTTCTGTAAGCCCATAGTAGAAGATGTCTAACTGTACCCACTCTGAAAACATTTCAGAGGGGCATTTTCTGAGCATACCTCTATACCTCTCCCAGGCATCATAAAGGGATTCATTATCCTCTTGTTTAAAGCCTTGGATGTCCAGCCTTAGCTGTGTCATCCTTTTTGGAGGGTAAAAATGATTCAGGAATTTTTCTGATAACTGTTTCCATGTCTTTATGCTTGCTGTAGGTTGGTTATTCAACCACCTTTTTGCTTGATCTTTTACAACAAATGGAAACAGTAACAGTCTGTAGACATCCTGATCTACCTCTTTATCATGTATTGTGTCAGCAATTTGTAAGAACTGTGCCAGAAACTCAGTAGGTTCTTCCTCTGGAAGACCGGAATACTGGCAATTTTGCTGCACTATGATAATGAGTTGAGGGTTTAGCTCAAAGCTGCTTGCTTTGATGGGAGGTACACAGATGCTACTCCCATATGCAGCTGTATTGGGGTTGGCATAGGACCCCAGAGTCCTTCTGGACTGGTTAATTCCACTTAAGTCCATAATGGACAAAAGGGAAATGATAACAATTGCAAAGAGATAAATTTGTTTGTTTTTTTTTTTTTTGAAATAACCGAAAAATAAAAATAAAAACAAAAAGGAAATTTAAAATAAAAATTCGAAAGTCAAAAGGAAAATAAAATAAGATTTCGAAAATTAGAAAGAAATAAGATCAAAGCAAATTGAGAACTGAATCAATTAGTTAATTAAAAAGATTTTGAAAACAGCAATTAAGAAGATATGATTGAAAAGTTTTTATGAAAAAGATTTGATTTTTTTTTAAAAAGAGGAAAGAGAAAAACACAAAATGACACCAAACTTAAAATTTTAGAAAATCAAACACTATTTTTTTCGAAAATTTTAAAGGAAAAACACAAAGAGGACACCAAACTTAGAACTTTTGTGAATCAAAAAGGGACTAAGAACAAGAAAAATTCGAAAATCAAAAGAAAAACAACAGCATGCAATTGACACCAAACTTAGAATATAGAACTAGACTCAACTAAAAGACTCTAAACCAACAAAAAGAAAACAGTCCTAATCTAAGCAACAAGATAAGCCGTCAGTTGTCCAAACTCGAACAGTCCCCGGCAACGGCGCCAAAAACTTGGTGCACGAAATTGCAATAACACTTTTGCAATCCCGCACAACTAACCAGCAAGTGCACTGGGTCGTCCAAGTAATACCTTGCGTGAGCAAGGGTCGATCCCACGGAGATTGTCGGCTTGAATCAAGCTATGGTTATCTTGTAAATCTTAGTCAGGATATCAGAAATTATCAGGATTGATTGTGAAAAGCAAAAGAACATGAAATGGTTACTTGTTTTGCAGTAATGGAGAATAGGTTGAGGTTTGGAGATGCTCCATCTTCTGAATCTCTGCTTTCCTACTGTCTTCTTCATCAAACACGCAAGTCTCCTTCCATGGCAAGCTGTGTGTAGGGTTTCACCGTTGTCAGTGGCTACCTCCCATCCTCTCATTGGAACGATTCCTAATGCCCTGTCACGGCACGGCATTCCATATGTCGGTTCTCAATCAGACCGGAGTAGAATCCAGTGATTCTTTTGGCGTCTGTCACTAACGCCCCGCCTTCAGGAGATTGAAGCACGTCACAGTCATTCAGTCATTGAATCCTACTCAGAATACCACAGACAAGGTTTAGACCTTCCGGATTCTCTTGAATGCCGCCATCAGTCTAGCTTATACCACGAAGATTCCGATAAAAGAATCCAAGAGATAACTACTTAATCTACGGTAGAACAGAGGTGGTTGTCAGGCACATGTTCATAGTTGAGAATGATGATGATTGTCACTGATCATCACATTCATCCGGATTAAGAACAAGTATTATCTTAGAATGGAAGCAAGCATGATTGAATGAGAAACAGTAGTAATTGTATTAATCCATCAAGACACAGCAGAGCTCCTCACCCCCAACCATGGGGTTTAGAGACTCATGCTGTGGAAGAAAAGGTGTACAATGTCATAAGGTCGCATTCCGTACTGATTACAAAGTCAAAAGGTCCTATAAGTAGTAAACTAGTATCCTAAGGTTTACAGAAATGAGTAAATGACAGAAAAATCCACTTCCGGGCCCACTTGGTGTGTGCTTGGGCTGAGCATTGAAGCTTTTATGTGTAGAGACGTTTTCTGGAGTTAAACGCCAGCTTTCATGCCAGTTTGGGCGTTTAACTCCAAATTTTATGCCAGTTCCGGCGTTTAACGCTGGAATTTCTGTAGGTGACTTTGAGCGCCGGTTTGGGCCATCAAATCTTGGGCAAAGTATGGACTATTATATATTGCTGGAAAGCCCAGGATGTCTACTTTCCAATGCCATTGAGAGTGCGCCAATTGGGCTTCTGTAGCTCCAGAAAATCCACTTCGAGTGCAGGGAGGTCAGAATCCAACAGCATCTGCAGTCCTTTTCAGTCTCTGGATCAGATTTTTGCTCAGGACCCTCAATTTCAGTCAGAAAATACCTGAAATCACAGAAAAACACACAAACTCATAGTAAAGTCCAGAAAAGTGAATTTTAATTAAAAACTAATAAAAATATACTAAAAACTAACTAAAAGATACTAAAAACATACTAAGAACAATGCCAAAAAGCATACAAATTATCCGCTCATCAATGAACTAGGTGATGTACATAAAGATCAATTATAAACAAGCATCACCTAACAAAAAATGCATCGATAGAAGCAAATTGCCTAATGAGAGATAATAAAATCAAATCACATGGTGTCCAAAACATGCAATTCAAAAGATTTAAAAACCTTGAAGGCATTGTACATGTACTTGGTATTCACAATTAGTAAGCATGAAGAATTCAAACCCAAGTAACAATTTATAACCTCAATAAAGAAACCCAACATGAATATTAACAACAATGATGCTAAAATAGCATCTTATCAGTAATCAGCAGCAATATCTCAGCACAATTAGCAAAACAAATCAATAATCCAAAACTTAGCATAAAAATATAACCTAAACTAACAATCTAATCTATTAAAACAAAAAATCAAACCAACTAACTAATGGAGATGGTGGAAAATGGTAATTGGTGGTGGTGGATGATGGTTGAAGAAAAGAAAGAAGAGAGGAGAAGAGAAAAGAAGAAAAGAAATGGGGAGAAGAGAAGAAGAGAAGAGTGTGTGAATATGGGTAGTCACGCGTATGTGGGACTTGGGGAAAAAAGGTGTGACGCGTACGCGTCTAGCATGCGTAGGCGTGAGAAGAGAAAATAGGGTGCGACGCGTACACATGGGAAGAAATTGTGCTAGATGCACGGTTCCCGCGCACTACGTACACAACTCTCTGTTTGGAGCGTGAGATGGCACAGTACTCGCATGATCCTGGCACGCTCAAAATCTGGGGGCCACGCGTACGCGTAGGGAACGTGCACGCTCAAAATCTGGGGGTCACGCGTACGCGTGGGGCACGCGCACGCGTGACAAGGTGCTCTGTTTTTCCAAATTTTTCCAATTTCTTACACCAAATCAAGCATTCCAAACATCCAAATAGTCATCTAAACACTACCAAACCTTATTCAAGATATTAGACTACCAAATAAAATCAACAAACCAAGCTAAACATGAAATTAAGCTTATTTACCAATATATATACAAAAGAGAAAAATAAAAAGAGTTTACCATGGTAGGGTGTCTCCCACCTAACACTTTTAGTTAAAGTCCTTAAGTTGGACATTTGAGAAGTTCCTTGTCATAGTGGCTTGTGCTTGTATTCGTCCTTGAATCTCCAACAATGCTTGAATCTCCAAAATGCTCCAAGATTCCAATTCAATTGCACCAAACTTTGATAGAGTTCTTCACAAGCCATGAGCTCCCAAAGTTGATATTCATGTTGTAATCCGGGATCCCTATTTTATTTTCACACCCGTCTTCAAGTTGATCATCACAATTCTACTCGGGTGGCAAGCACATAGGATTTTTGTTCAAACACCAAGCTCTCCTCCTAGACTCATTAAATTTTGCTCCAACCATGGGATTTCAACCTTGGTGATTCAACCAAAATGAACCTAGGATTGTATTTCCAACCACTACACAACTCTCTCTTACTCTTCACTCCACAAAGAGTTCTAAGTTGACCATCCATTTCAAGTAAGTCATATTCAAGTGGGATAACAAAGCTTAAGGATATGAGTTTTACCCATTCAAATGATAAGATGGATGATTGCTTAGCAAAAGAGGCTCTAACCGGCTTTGGCAAGGTGATTGCAACTCCCTTTGGCTCCTCTTTGATAACATCTACCTCTTGACAAGCTTCTTCAACTTCAACCTCATTGCTTACCAAGGATATGAGAGGTTTTTCACATTCTTCTATGACCTCAAGTTCATGTCCAATGGAAGAAGATTCAATTGTAGATAAAAACTCATCAATGATTGAATCCATCTCCTGATCAACCTCTTCAACCTTGGAGGATTCGACAACTTTAAAATCCCATGGACTTTCAATATCTCCTAAGTCTTCAAACATTTCTTCTTCTTCAACAATTACGGCTTCCTCTAATTGTTCCAATACCAAGTCCCATTCTTCATTTTTTACCAGAGTTTATAATCTCTCTTTTATACTCTGCTCTTCATTTGATTCTCCACATGTGACCATAGGAGTGCTTTGAGTGTCTAAGCGTTGAGAGACCAAATTGGTTGCTACCTCGGTCGAGGTAGCCATGAATTCGTCTTGCCTCCTTAGAGCTTCAAGTCGCTCTTGAATCATGGTGCAACATTCTCTTAGCTCTTGGAGATATGAAATGAGAGTGTCATTCATGAGTGTTTGAGGTGGATAGGAGGGTTCATTATTTGGGAAAAATGGCTCACAATAGGAAGGTGGTTTATCTTGGTAAGGGCATGGAGATGGTATATATGGAGGTGGTTCTTGGAAGTATTGATGTTGGACTTGTGGTGGTTCTAAGTATGGTTCATATGGCTCATATGGTGGTCGGTATGGTGGATATTAACTAAGGTCATATAGAGGTGTTTAGTGGTATGAGACTTGTAAGTATGGTGGTTCAAAATTATGTTGAAGAGGGGGTTCATAGGCATATGGTAGTTGTGATTGATAACCATAAGGAGGTCCATCATATCCATTAGATTGGTATACATCATGGTATGGTTCTTGCTCATAGTATATTGGAGGAGATTGTTGCCATGAAGGTTGTCCATAAGCTTGAGGCTTCTCCCACCTTTGGTTGTTCCATCCTTGATGCATGTTTTTATTGTAATTTCCATTTCCTACAACATATTTAGAACCAAACTCATAGCCAAAATGGTGAGAATTCATAGTAGCAAGAGAAAATAAAAGCAAAAGTCAATAAGAGAGCTAGAAAACAAACCCCTACAACTAGCCAAGAAACAAAAGGCAAACATAATCATAATATTCACATATATACATAATCAATAACAAGGCACATATATGCAACTCCCCGGCAACGGTGTCAAAAACTTGATGTGAGAAAAATCGCCGGTTAGAAATTTTTACAAAAATAATTCCGTTGCAAGTATATATCCAAACCGATAGAAAACCCTCAATCAAAATTTAATTTGTTTGTCACTTAAGTCAAACCTAATAAAAACCGAGAGTACTTAAATCTCGGGTCGTCTCTCGAGGAATTGCAGGAAAGTGTGCATATTATTGGTTATGGGGTATATTTTGGGGTTTTTGGGTTTGATAGACAAGAAAGTATAAATAAAAAAAGGAACTATAAATGCTAAAATATACTCATGGCAAGGATTAAGAGTCAAGGTTTCCTATCGTGGACCATTGACCACAACATGGTGATTACAAAGGATTAATTCCACTTAGTTGTCCTCTAATATCGGAGGGGTAAGTCAAGTGAACATAGTTGATCATAGAACCAACTAACAATTCTAAATCACCAATGAAACTGCACATCAATCATCTCAAGGGACCTAAGTCCTCAATCACAAGCCAAGAGTATAAAAATCTACTCTAAAATCCAACCAAACATTTTATCAAACAATTGGAAGGCATAAAATGAAAGCATAGTAAAATAGCAAGAAATATAAAATCTAACAACTACCAATGCAAGAAATTAATAACCAACAATTAAAGAAAGCAACAATAACATGAAAACATAAATTGCATTAAAGAAATCAAAACTACAAAGAGTTCATAAACATAAAAGTGACAAAATAAAGGAAATAACAAATAAAACTAAGAAAACCAAGATATAAGAACAAGAAATTGCAAAGAAAACTAAATTAAAGCAAGAATTAAACCTAAACCTAAGAGGAATCTAACTTAATCTACCCTAATTCTAGAGAGAAGAGAGAGCTTCTCTCTCTAGAATACTTCCTAAAGCATGATTCTTAAGCTACACTAATTGTTCCCCCTTGTTACCTCTTGATTTTAGCTTCAAATACTCCAGAAATGAGTTGGATCTGGGTCTGGATGAGCTTAGAAATCGCCCCCAGCGTGTTCTTTTAATGAGGCCACGTGACCACTGTCACGCGTACGTGTGGGTCACATATACGCGTGGGTCACGCGTACCTGGCGAATTCCTTCCTCACAAGTACGCATGAGTCATGCGTACGCGTGGCCATGGTTTTCCACCAAATCCTCATTTCTTCATGAATTCTCCATCTTGCATACTTTTTCTTTACTTTTTTGATCCAATATTTGCCTCCTAAGCTTGAAATCACTAAACAAATACATCAAGGCATCGAGTGGAATCAAAGTGAATTAAATATAACAATTTAAAGGTCTAAAAAGCATGTTTTTACTTTCAAGCACAATTTAGAAAGAATTCACAAAATCATGTTATTTCATTGAATAAATGTGAGATAAGTTGATAAAATTCACCAAATTCAATACAAGATAAACCTTAAAATTGGGGTTTATCAATCATCTTGCTTAATCGCATAGAATTCCTCCTTCAGCGTTCCAACTCTGAAGACGTCACCATAAGAGTACCCATGCTTCAGTTCTATCCATAATTCTGAAGCTAAGACGATCCATATCACACTTTGGCTTATCTCTGGACTCAGAGACAAATTGATCCAAGACAGCAAGCAGTTATTGCATCTCTCCTAAGCTTTGTATAGAGAATCTTGTTCAAACAACTTCACAATTGTTCCATCCAAAAATTTCATTTTATTCTTAGATCCCAATGCTTTTAGCATCATGTGTGACCATTGATGATAGTGCTTAGGAGTGAGAAGAAGAGCAATCAAAGGAGTTCCAGGATTTTCACTCGGATGAAGATAATATGGATTTGTTGGTTTAGAAATTGTTGAGGACAAATTCGTTCGGTTTAGTTGTGCTTGAAATTGCGAAAATTGCTACATCATAGATGCGAATTATTCAAAATCTACAGCGGAGTGTGCTAAGTTTGCTGGAGTGAAATCGTTTGCCATTTTCAGGCTCTAATACCATTAAAAATGGTATCTAGTTCCTGATGCAAGAAATTGACCTAGAATAAATAGAGACTAGCAGATTCTACAATCTGATGTGCGGGAATGAAGAATTGATAGCAAATGAAAAATGGAAGAGAACAAGAATGCAGGAAAAGGAACAGAAAGAAAGAGAGAACCTAGTGATATGAGTTGTGATGAGCGGATATTTTATACGCTTTTTGGGGGTAATTTCATGTAGATTTTAGTATGTTTTAGTTAGTTTTTAGTATAATTTTATTAGTTTTTAGGCAAAATTCATATTTCTGGACTTTACTATGAGTTTGTGTATTTTTCTGTGATTTCAGGTATTTTCTGGTTGAAATTGAGGGAGCTGAGCAAAAATATAATTTAGGTTGAAAAAGGACTGCTGATGCTGTTGGATTCTGACCTCCCTGCGCTCGGAATAAATTTTTTGGAGCTACAGAAGTCCAATTGGCGCGCTCTCAATTGGGTTGGAAAGTAGACATCCAGGGCTTTCCAGCAATATATAATAGTCCATACTTTGCATGAAAATAGATGACGTAAACTGGCGTTCAACGCCAGTTCCATGTTGTAGTCTGGCGTTCTGCGCCAGAAACAGGTTGCAAGTTGAAGTTCAACGCCAGAAACAGACTACAACCTGGCGTTCAACTCCAGAAACAGCCCAGGCACGTGAGAAGCTTAAGTCTCAGCCCCAGCACACACCAAGTGGGCCCCAGAAGTGGATTTCTGCACTAATTATCTTGGTTTACTCATCTTCTGTAAACCTAGGTTACTAGTTTAGTATTTAAACAACTTTTTAGAGACTTATTTTGGATCTCATGACATTTTAGATCTGAATTTTATACTCTTTGACGGCATGAGTCTCTAAACCCCATTGTTGGGGGTGAGGAGCTCTGCAGCGTCTCGATGAATTAATGCAATTATTTCTGTTTTCTATTCAAACATGCTTGTTCTTATCTAAGATGTTCATTCGCACTTCACTATGAAGAAGGTGATGATCCGTGACACTCATCACCTTCCTCAATCCATGAACGTGTGCCTGACAACCACCTCCGTTCTACATCAGATTGAATGAGTATCTCTTAGATTCCTTAATCAGAATCTTTGTGGTATAAGCTAGAATTGATGGCGGCATTCATGAGAATCCGGAAAGTCTAAACCTTGTCTGTGGCATTCCGAGTAGGATTATGGGATTGGATGACTGTGACGAGCTTTGAACTCGCGAGTGTTGGGCGTGATGACAAATGCAAAAGAATCAATGGATTCTATTCCGACATGATCGAGAACCAACAGCTGATTAGCCGTGCTGTGACAGAGCATTTGGACCATTTTCACTGAGAGAATGGGAAGTAGCCATTGATAACGGTGACACCCTACATAGAGCTTGCCATAAAAGGAACTTTGCACTTTTGCATGAGAGGAAACATTATGTTATAGGAATTCAGAAGACAAAACAGGGATTCAAACTTATATGAGTCTATGTTCCCATATTAAAGCTATTCTGCCTCTTCTTTCTTTCAAAGGCCTCTATAATCTCCTTCACCTTCTTTAGAATTTTATTTTGGGCTTGGGAAGGTCTTTTATATCTTGGTTCATTCACTTCTCTATTTCTCTAATTCCAAATCTTCCAACAACCTGTGAAGAAAATGTCTTTCCAATCCGTTGTATGTATCTAGTTCACTTGATTACTGAAGTTGAGGTCAATCTATTCTTCAATATTTGCACTGAAGAAGGAGTTTAACATACTTGGGTTTAATAGACTTGCCCAAATTATCAAAACCTTAGGGCAGTTTCTCATTGCATGAAAGGTGTCTTCTCTTTGTTCGTTGCATAAGGGGTACTTTCCATCGCCACAAAAAATTTGACTCCTCTTATTTGTAAAAATTTTGTTGTGCATCAATCGCCACATAAGGGTCTTCACTTTTTGGGCCCCTTCCATTTCCACATGGAGCTCTAGTTGGAAGCCACAAGGTCGCTCTAGGAAGCAAGCGTAATACAAGTCGTCGAAATGGAGAAGTCCCCATCTTCTGTTTGTTTCCATGCCACTCTGTCAATGCCGTTGTCGCTGCTAGGGGGAGGTTGTGCTATGGTCTTCAATCTAATGGACTCTAATAAGAAGTTCTTCAGCTTCACTTGACCCCATTAATCTCTATCATTGGTCCATTCCTAAACAGTGCTATCTATATCAATCTCATCTCTGATCAACTGATTAGGTTTTCTTCCCCTTCAACCCAAGTGTTAGTCTAGAACTTAGTAGTAAGACTATCTCCCACAAAAGGTGATAGTATGCTTTTGGAATATGGGCCAGAGTTTGATCAATTCTTTTCAAAGGTGAGAGTCTGACTTTTTTGAATTGGGTTTTGCTCGTTGAATGTTATTTTGCTAGTATTTGTCACAAAACTTTGCCCAAAGGATTTCAGGGTTTTGTTTCAATTGCCATATAATTTTTAGAAGAAAAGCATCGTTCATGGTTTGTAGGTTTTGGAACCTAAATCCCCATTCATGTTTGGGTTTACATAATGTTTTCCAATTGATAGTATGCATTCTCCTTTTATTATCGTTATCTCCCCAAATGAAGTTTATTTGGGCCTTCTTAATGTCATTGCAAATATACTTAGGAATTCTTCCGTGTTGCATATCAAAATCAATTCTTAGGATTATATTTGATTGTGCTAGCGTAATTCTTCCTGCTAGGGAAAGACATTTACTTTTCTAGCCTTTTAGTTTTTCCTTAACTCTTTTCAAAATAGTCTTGAAGTCTTCTTTTCCTTTTCTATGGTTATTTAGCATTGCCCCCAAGTACCTCCCTAAAGCATTGTTTTCTTTGAAGCCCAATGTGTTAGCAACATTGGTTCTGGTCGAAGCTGGAGTATTTATGGAGCAAACAATAGTAGATTTTGAGGAATTTACTTTCATACCTGTTGCCTTGCAAAAATTATCTAAAATGCTATTAATTTTCTCTATTTGTTGAAAGGTTCCTTCTGTAAAAGGAAGTAAATGGTCCGCTAACATCAAGTGGGAGATTTTCATAGCATTTTTTCCAACTGTAAAAGGGTTCCAATTTCCTTTGTTGACTTCTTGTTCTATGTATTAAGAAAGTTTATCCATACATATAACAAAAAGATAAGGAGAGATTGGATATTCTTGACTTATCACTTTCGAAGGGCTAAATGACTTAATTTTGTTTCTGTTCCAAAGCACACTCTAGTTTACTGATTTCACGCCCTCCATGATTAAGTTGTTAAGTCTATTGGGCAATCCAAACTCTTTCATTCTCTCTTGAATGAAGTTCCAATTGATTCGATCGTAAGCTTTTTCAAAATCAATTTTGATTTTCATATACCTTTTTCTTCTTCTAATCCTTTTCATGGAGTGCATGACTTCTTTTGATATGAGGATATTGTCTTGAATCTTTCTGCTAGGAATGAAACTCGATTGATATGGGAATATCCTATCATTGAGGTATGGTTTGATTCTTTGAACTAGGATTTTCGATAGGATTTTGTACCTCACATTATATAAGGCTATAGCTCTGAATTGGGAAACAAATTTTGGATGTTGAATTTCTGGAATGAGAGCGATGAAGGTAGCATTTGCTTTTTGAATGGAGTTGGGCTGGATCTAGCAGTTTTGAATGAAGTCACAAACTTTTTCTTAGTTGTGTTGTTTCTGTTTGTATATATATTAGTTATAATTTCTCCTCGCCTTTATAATTATATTCTTGTAACAGAGATGGGAGTCGTGATTGTAATGATATTTATGTATATAATATTTGTAAGTTACTTGTATGAGAAGTCTCGTATGTTTATATATATATATATATTGTGATTGAATTTGTTTATATATGCATGTTTGTAAAAAGAAAAAGAACTTTCAGTTTTTCAAAAAAAATAGCGATACGATTTTGTGTTAAAGGGTCCTATTTTATAATTAAGTACATAGAAGTCATCGTAATATCCTTGCTATCAGAGTGACGCAACTGGAAGCATGACATTATGATAGTAAGGATGTTACAAGAGGGGGGAATGCATTGGGAGGGAGAGAGGGGAGTGCGTTGGGGGGGGGATAAGTTAGGATTGGTTGGGGGTGGCTTTGCCAGGTCACCAGAACACGGTGGTCACGTCAGCATTGTGCTCGCCAGAGATGTGCTCTGGCAAGCTCGGGAGGATGCTTATCAAATTTTAAAATATTTTAGTGACCGATTTTTCAATAACAAAAGTCAGGTACCATTTTGCCAGCACCTGAATTTTTCAGGTACCAATTCGGTATTTACCTGTATAATCAATCTTGCAAGTTTTTCCAACCAGATCTCCTATTTTCCATAGGATTTTCTCATGGTATAACTCTATAGGGAGGCCTGGGAGTCGAATCCAAGCTGTAATCCTGTCTATAGTGGTTAGGAGACGGTTGAAATTTGGCTTCCATAGTCTCACTGCTAAATAGTGGTAAAAAATCTTCCAAGGACCTTCAAGGAGGGAAAAGTCCAGGTCATCTTGGGCATAGAACTTCACTATGAGGGATCTTCACCAACGTTTTCATAACTTTTTTTTTGGCTTCTTCATTAATGACTATGTTAAAGAGACCTTCACCCATGTCTTCCACTATTATTTTTGGTTTTGTGGCCTTTTTCTAGTTCTCATTCTCATCTTTTGACCTTACTGTTTCAGGTACAGCTTCATGTTCATGCTCCATCTCATCATCTTCAGAGTCTTTAGATTCACTCTGATCATCTTCAAGCTCCTAGTTTATCCCTGTGACCATACTGGCATAGGATCTTCCTTGTTGATATCTTCATTGTTCTGCATCCAACTTTCAACTTGAGAAACCAACGCAGATGTTCCTTCGAAGCCTTCTCTCTCTTTTTTTTTACCTTTTTACCATTTTAGCACTTCTTCTAAGTAGCTTCGCCCTCTATTTCAAAGTGGTATCTTTCATCTGGGTCTACCTCCGATTAGCCATGATCGGCCATTGGAGAAGGTAGATTAGCAATGCAAGTGACCATTTGGGATCAGAGTGTACGGAGAGAAAACTAACGGCTAAATTGAAAGAGTAACATCGACCACTAATTAATTGCAATGTTGTTACTCCGTCCTACTAATTAAAAAAGAGTAAAGTATCGCTTTTATCCCTAACATTTGGGATAAGTCTCAAAGTTGTCCTTAACATTTAAATCATCTTATTTGTGTCCCTAACTTTTAAAAATTGATTCAATGTTATCCTACCGTCATCTATACTAACAAAATACTAATAGAATTAAAAAAATCTTAATAAATTTGAAAAAAAAAACTATTTTCCTTTTTCCTTCTTCCATTCTATATACTTTCTCTCTCCTTTTTTCGGTACTATATTCCAAAAACACAATCTTACCTTCTTCCACCTCCACCCCTACAAACCCCAAATTAGAAAACAACCACTACTTTCCCGCAGTCATTTTGTTGCTGATACCATGGCTTCTAGCTGTACCCGCACGCACCTCCTTTATTCTTGTGTATTGATGCGTGAGGATCTTATACCCTTTTCCCCTCTTATTTTTTAGTTACTTTTGATTATATTTTATTAAGTTTTATTATATTTTAGTGCAAAAATCCTCTTTGGATGCTACTTTGAGTTGTTTTGGTATTTTTATGATTTTAGGTAAAATTCGAGCGAATTTGGCAGAGTTTTGTGCAAAAACAAAGAAAGGATAGTAAGATGCTGTCTACCCTGACCTCCTTGCATTCCAACGAGCATAACTTGAGCTACATAGATCCAATGGATGCGGTTCTAACGGTGTTGGAAATCCAACTTCCAGAGCTTTGCAATAATATATAATATTTTATATTTTTCTTCTAGAATCACTGCCAAATTTGGCGCTAAACACCGTGCTTGGCGTTTAGCACCCAACAGGGACAAAACTAGCGCTAGAACTTCCCCCCAGGGCGCTAAACGCCCAAACTGGTGTTTAGCGCCAGTAGGGGAGCCAGAATCCGAATGTTGATGCTCCCTCTTGGGTATTTAACGTCCAAACTGGCATTAAACGCCAACGGCAGCCCAAAATCACCCCTATTTGGGCCTCTCAAGTGGATTTAGCACTTAATAGTTATATTTTAATTTCTTTTTGTAATTTTTATTTATAAATAATATCTTTTAGGTTTAGAGTTTATTATTTTATTTTATTTTATTTTCGTTTCAAATTAGGTTAGTATTTAAGGAATAAGATGCACCCTTTCTAGGGCATCATATCGATCAACTTCCTCCCACACGTTTCCAGAACCCTGTTTTCTCTGTAAGTATGAGCAACTAAACCTCTTGGTTAAGGTTAGGAGCTCTATTTATTTCTATGGATTAGAACTATTATTCTTCTATTTTAATTTATGTTTGATTCAATTCTAAGGATTGTTTTCATTGGGTGGAACAAGAGTATGACCCTTTTCTACATGAGTTATTGTGATTCTCGAGAGAGTTATATCACTTGAACTACAGCTTGAAAATACTCCTCCTAGATAGATAATTACACGAACCGATGGGGATAAGCAACATCTATTTAGCCGGTTTTGGGGTGATTAGGGTCTTTGTGGTATAAACTAGTTTTCTGAACTTTATCCTCTAATCGGAATTAAGTGACCATGAGAGTGGCGGTTGATTAAGGTTGGAGCTTAAATCGCTAAGAGATTAGGGTTTAGACACTTATGGTTTGCCATATAATGAATCATTAATTGTTAAAATAGTTGGTAAGACACTTTAATCCGGAAAAAGTAATAAACATCTCCGAGACCTTAGATGTTTTCTCATATTGTTTTCACACAAAACTGTTTATTGCTTTCTTTATCTTATTTCTTATTGTTCTATACAAATTGCACAAAGCAAACCCTTTTTTCCTAATGACTAAGTCCAACAAGACAACGATTGTTTGTTCAGTCCGACAATCCTCGTGGGATCGACTTTCACTCACTTGAGGTATTACTTGGATGACCCGGTGCACTTGACGGTTAAGCTGTACGAGTTCTCAATTCATGCACCAAGTTTTTGGCGCCGTTGTCGGGGATTGTTTGTGATTGACAATTACCAGTTGTCTTGTTGCTTACATTAGGTATTTTCTTTAGTCTTGTTTGTTTTACTTTTCCTTTAATTTTTGAATTTTATTTTTATTTATTTTACCTAAATTTATGATTTTAAGTTTGGTGTCCCGTTAGTATTATACTCTTTCTCCCTGTTTCGAAATTTCTATTATTTTTATCTTCTTAATTTTCAAAATTTTTAGGTTACCTTTTTATTCTTATTTTCGAATTTTATTTTAATTAATTGCTCACTTCATTTTATTTTATTTCTCTTTACATAGGATATCTCACTAGGAGTTCTCTATACTGTGACATAGAGACTCCCACTTTCCATAATTTTCTATTTGTGTGTGTAGGAACAGGGATAGTTCTTTATGGATCCAAATGGGAATGTGATGAACGGATAATTTATACGCTTTTTGGCACTGTTTTTAGTATGTTTTTAATACATTTTAGTTAGTTTTTAGTATGTTTTTATTAGTTTTTATTTAAAATTCACTTTTCTGGGCTTTACTATGAGTTTGTGTGTTTTTCGGTGATTTCAGGTATTTTCTGGCTGAAATTGAGGGACCTAAGCAAAAATCTGATTCAGAGGCTGAAAAGGACTGCAGATGCTGTTGGATTCTGACCTCCTTGCACTCGAAGTGGATTTTCTGGAGCTACAGAAGCCCAATTGGCGCGTCTCAATTTCGTTGGAAAGTAGACATCCTGGGCTTTCCAGCAATGTATAATAGTCCATACTTTGCCTGAGATTTGATGGCCCAAACCAGTGTTGCAAATCAGCTTCAGAATTCCCGGCGTTTAAAGCCGGAACTGGCACAAAAATTGGAGTTAAATGCCCAAACTGGCACAAAAGCTGGCGTTTAACTCCAGAAAAAGTCTCTACACATGAAAGCTTCAATGCTTCGCCCAAGCACACACCAAGTGGACCCCGGAAGTGGATTTTTATGTCATTTACTCATTTCTGTATATCCTAGGTTACTAGTTCACTATTAATAGGACCTTTTGACATTGTATCTCTACCTCATGACACATTACACATTTTTTATTGTATCTTCTACGGCATGAGTCTCTAAACCCCATGGTTGGGGGTGAGGAGCTCTGCTGTGTCTTGATGGATTAATGCAATTACTACTGTTTTTCATTCAATCACACTTGCTTCCATTCTAAGATATCACTTGTTCCTAAACTTGATGAATGTGATGATCCGTGACACTCATCATCATTCTTACCTATGAACGTGTGCCTGACAACCACCTCCGTTCTACCTTAGATTGAGTAGATATCTCTTGGATTCCTTAATCAGAATCTTCGTGGTATAAGCTATAATTGATGGCGGCATTCAAGAGAATCCGGAAAGTCTAAACCTTGTCTGTGGTATTCTGAGTAGGATTCAAGGATTGAATGACTGTGACGAGCTTCAAACTCCTGAAGGCTCGGCGTTAGTGACAGACGCAAAAGAATCACTGGATTCTATTTCATCCTGATTGAGAACCGACAGATGAATAGCCGTGTTGTGACAGAGCGCGTTGAACATTTTCACTGAGAGGATGGGAGGTAGCCATTGACAACGGTGAAACCCTACATACAGCTTGCCATGGAAGGAGCCTTGCGTGCATGAAGAAGAAGACAGTAGGAAAGCAGAGATTCAGAAGATAGAGCATCTCCGAAACCTCAACCTGTTCTCCATTACTGCAAAACAAGTATTTATTTCATGTTCTTCTACTTTTCACAATTAAACCTGAGAATTATTGATATCCTGACTAAGAGTTACAAGATAACCATAGCTTGCTTCAAGCCGACAATCTCCGTGGGATCGATCCTTACTCACGTAAGGTATTACTTGGACGACCCAGTGCACTTGCTGGTTAGTTGTGCGGGATTACAAAAGTGTGATTGCAATTTCGTGCACCAAAATGCACCACTTAGAAAAATCCTATTCTCTTACACAGCCCCCACTCCTGATTCTATGGAAGGAGTATCAGTGTCCCTCCCATTGGAGTAAACGATTTTGAACTTAACCCACAACTGATCACTCTAGTGCAGCAGAATTGTTAGTACCATAGACTCTTGCAGGAGGATCCCAACAAATTCATCTTTGACTTCCTACAGATCTGTGATACTGTGAAGACCAATGGAGTATATATACTCTTCCCATTTGCTGTGAGGGACCAAGCAAAGGAATAACTTGATGCTCAACCCAAGGAGAGCATGAACACATAGAATGAAGTTGTAAACAAGTTCCTAAACAAGTACTTCCCCCATGGAGACTGACAAAGCTGAGGATAGACGTTCAGACCTTTAGGCAGGAAGAGAGCAAGTCTCTTTATGATTCTTTGGATAGATATCTTCTATGAAAGATTCTCTGAGATGGCCAAGAGGTCATTAGATTACTTTGCAGGTGGTTCTCTACACATGAAAAAGACAACCGAAGAGATTGAATAACACTGCTCAAAGTGGCAAAAAGCCAAGAAAGAAACAACTGACAGAGGATAACCAAACCACTATCCAAAATTCCTCTGAGGACAGTAAGAGCCCAAAGAGGAATACTCCTGGCGTTCACACGCCAGAAAGGGGGGAAAAGTTGGCGTTAAACGCCCATTCCTTGCCCAATTCTGGCGTTCAAACGCCAGAAAAGGAGGAAAAGTTGGCGTTAAACGCCCATTCCTTGCCCAATTCTGGCGTTCAAACGCCAGAAAAGGGGGAAAAGTTGGCGTTAAACGCCCATTCCTCACCCAATCCTGGCGTTCAAACGCCAATGAGGAATCAGACACCTGAGAGTGCTGATAGTAACCCCTCTAAAAAGGCTTCTCCAACCACCTCTGTAGGGAATAAACCTGCAGCAACTACGGTTGAAGAATATAAAGCCAAGATGCCTTATCCTTAGAAACTTCGCCAAGCGGAACAGGATAAACAATTTGCCCGCTTTGCAGACTATCTAAGGACTCTTGAAATAAAGATTCCGTTTGTAGAGGTACTTGAGCAAATACCTTCTTATGCTAAGTTTATGAAAGAGATCTTAAGTCATAAGAAAGATTGGAGAGAGACTGAAAAAGTGTTTCTCACTGAATAATGCAGTGCAGTCATTCTGAAAAGCTTACCAGAAAAGCTTAAAGATCCAGGAAGCTTTATGATACCATGCACATTAGAAGGTGCTTGTACCAAGACACCCCTATGTGACCTTGGAGCAAGTATCAATCTAATACCTGCATCCACTATCAGAAAGCTTGGGTTGACTGAAGAAGTCAAACCAATCCGGATATGTCTCCAACTTGCTGATGGCTCCATTAAATATCCATCAGGCATAATTGAGGACATGATTGTCAAGGTTGGGCCATTCGCCTTTCCAACTGACTTTGTAGTGCTGGAAATGGAGGAGCACAAGAGTGCAACTCTCATCCTAGGAAGACCTTTTCTAGCAACTGGACGAACTCTTATTGATGTACAAAAAGGGGAAGTAACCCTGAGAGTCAATGAGGATGAGTTCAAGTTGAATGTTGTCAAAGCTATGCAGCATCCAGACACATCAAATGACTGCATGAGCGCTGATATTATTGACTCTTTGGTGGAAGAGATCAATATGACTGAAAGTCTAGAATCAGAGCTAGAGGACATCTTCAAGGATGTTCAGCCTGATCAGGAGGGACCAGAGGAAATAAAAGAATTTTTGAAAATTCCCCAGGAAGAGGATAAGCCTCCCAAACCTGAGCTCAAACCACTACTACCATCCTTGAAGTATGCATTTCTGGGAGAGGGTGACACTTTTCCAGTGATCATAAGCTCTACTTTAAATTCACAGGAAGAGGAAGCACTAATTCAAGTGCTAAGGACACACAAGACAGCTCTTGGATGGTCCATAAGTGATCTTAAGGGCATTAACCCAGCAAGATGTATGCACAAGATCCTATTGGAGGATAATGCGAAACCAGTGGTTCAACCACAAAGGCGGCTAAATCCAGCCATGAAGGAGGTGATGCAAAAAGAGGTCACTAAATTACTAGAGGCTGGGATTATTTATCCTATTTCTGATAGCCCCTGGGTGAGCCCTGTCCAAGTTGTCCCCAAGAAGGGAGGCATGACAGTGGTTCATAATGAAAAGAATGAACTGGTTCCTACAAGAATAGTTACAGGGTGACGTATGTGTATTGACTATAGAAGGCTCAATACAGCCACCAGGAAGGATCATTTTCCTTTACCATTCATAGACCAGATGCTAAAAAGACTAGCGGGTCACAATTATTACTGCTTTTTGGATGGCTATTCAGGCTATAATCAAATTGCAGTGGACCCTCAAGATCAAGAGAAAACAGCATTCACCTGCCCTTCTGGCGTGTTTGCTTACAGAAGAATGCCTTTTGGTCTATGCAATGCACCTGCAACTTTTCAGAGGTGCATGCTCTCCATCTTCTCTGATATGGTAGAGAAGTTCCTGGAAGTCTTCATGGATGACTTCTCAGTATTTGGAGACTCATTCAGCTCCTGTCTTGATCATCTAGCACTTGTCCTGAAAAGATGCCAAGAGACTAACCTGGTCTTAAACTGGGAGAAATGTCACTTTATGGTGACTGAAGGAATTGTCCTTAGGCACAAAATTTCAAGCAAGGGAATAGAGGTGGATCAAGCAAAGGTAGAGGTAATTGAAAAATTACCACCACCTGCCAATGTTTAGGCAATCAGAAGCTTTCTGGGGCATGCAGGATTCTACAGAAGGTTTATAAAGGATTTTTCAAAAATTGCAAAATCTCTAAGCAACCTGCTAGCTGCTGACACACCATTTGTGTTTGACACACAATGTCTGCAAGCGTTTGAGACCCTGAAAGCCAAGCTGGTCACAGCACCAGTCATCTCTGCACCAGACTGGACATTGCCATTCGAACTAATGTTGTGATGCCAGTGACCATGCCATTGGTGCAGTGTTGGGACAGAGGCATAACAAGCTTCTGCACGTCATTTATTATGCTAGCCGTGTTCTAAATGACGCACAGAAGAATTACACAACCACAGAAAAAGAGTTACTTGCAGTGGTCTATGCCATTGACAAGTTTAGATCCTATTTAGTAGGGTCAAAAGTGATTGTGTACACTGACCATGCTGCTCTTAAATACTTACTCACAAAGCAGGATTCAAAACCCAGGCTCATAAGGTAGGTGCTGCTTTTGCAAGAGTTTGATATAGAAATAAGAGACAGAAAAGGGACAGAAAACCAAGTGGCTGATCATCTGTCCCGAATAGAATCAGTAGCTGGGGCGTCCCTCCCTTCTACTGAGATCTCTGAGACCTTTTCGGATGAGCAATTCTTTGCCATTCAGGAAGCTCCATGGTTTGTAGACATTGCAAATTATAAAGCTGTGAGGTTCATACCCCAGGAGTACAGCAGGGTGTAAAGAAAGAAATTAATTTCAGATGCCAAGTACTACCTATGGGATGAGCCATATCTCTTTAAGAGATGTGCAGACGGAATGATCCGCAGATGTGTACCTAGAGAGGAAGCACAAAGGATCCTGTGGCATTGCCATGGATCACAGTATGGGGGACATTTCGGAAGTGAACGAACAGCCACTAAGGTTCTCCAATGTGGCTTCTACTGGCCTACTCTCTATAGAGATGCCCGAGAGTTTGTGCGTAACTGTGACAGTTGCCAAAGAGTTGGTAACTTACCTCATGGATACGCCATGCCTCAACACGGGATCTTAGAGATTGAATTGTTTGATGTATGGGATATTGACTTCATGGGTCTGTTCCCACCGTCATACTCAAACACTTACATTCTGGTGGTGGTGGACTATGCATCTAAATGGGTAGAAGCAATTGCCACACCCAATAATGATACTAAGACCGTGCTGAAATTCCTCCAAAAACACATCTTCAGCAGGTTTGGTGTTCCCAGAGTACTAATCAGTGATGGGGGCACTCGTTTCTGCAATAAACAGCTGTACTCTGCTATGGTCCGATATGGAATTAGCCACAAAGTAGCAACTCCGTATCATCCACAGACAAACGGGCAAGCTGAAGTCTCTAACAGAGAGCTAAAAAGAATCCTAGAACGGACTGTAATTGCCCGTAGAAAGGATTGGGCAAAGAGCTTGGATGATGCTCTGTGGGCATACAGAACAGCATTCAAGACTCCTATAGGAACCTCTCCATACCAACTTGTGTATGGCAAGGCCTGTCATCTGCCCGTGGAACTGGAACATAAAGCCTACTGGACAACCAGATTCCTAAACCTGGATGCTAAGTTAGCTGGTGAAAAAAGATTACTCCAGCTAAATGAGCTAGATGAATTTAGACTCAGTGCCTTTGAAAATGCAAAAATTTATAAGAAAAAGGCAAAGAAGTGGCATGACAAGAAGTTGTCATCCAGAGTCTTTGAGCCAGGACAAAAAGTTCTGCTCTTCAACTCTAGGCTCAGACTATTCCCAGGAAAACTTAAATCCCAGTGGAGGGGTCCGTATGTGATTACAAGAGTGTCACCATATGGATATGTTGAGCTTCAGGATATTGACTCTGATAAAAAGTTCATTGTTAATGGACAGAGGATCAAACATTATCTTGAAAGTAATTTTGAGCAAGAATGCTCAAAGCTGAGGCTTGAATGAATCTCAGTAAAAGTCCAGCTAAAGACAATAAAGAAGCGCTCGTTGGGAGGCAACCCAGTCATTAGCAGGTTATCTGTTTTATTTAATAAAAGTTTGATACATATTCTCAAGGGTGATCATCAAAATTGAAGGACTTCACAGAGTTACAGAAGGATTCAGTGCAAAAAGCAGAGAAAAGGAGCTTGCTGGTGAAAAAACGCCAGTAAGGGGTACTTTGGGCGTTAAACGCCAGAATGGATACCATTCTGAGCGTTTAATGCCAGTAAAGGTACCATCTTGGGCGTTAAACGCCAGAATGGGCACCATTCTGGGCGTTTAACGCCCAGTGATGAAGGGGTTTCTGGCGTTTAACGCCAGTCAGGGTACTTGGCTGGGCGTTAAACGCCCATAATGGCCAACATTTGGGCGTTAAACGCCAGAATGGATACCATTCTGGGCGTTTAACGCCAGATAGGTGGGGGACAGAGATTTTGCTTTCCACTTCAAATTTTTTCAAACCTTCTTGTTTTGATCCATAATTTTCTGCATAAACACATTTCAAACTTTCATTATTCACCTTCAAATCTCAAAAATTAAAATCATTCTTCAAATATCTTTCAAATCTTCTCCAAACCTTCTTCAAAAACTCAAATATCTTCTCAAATTCTTTCCATATCTTCTCAAATCTCCTTCAAAATTTTTGAAATCTCTCCCCCTCCCTTATAAATATACGTTCGGCCATCCCCCTTTCCCCACCATTCGAATTTGCTCTCCTCCTCTCTCTCCTCTTTCCTTTCTTTTGCTTGAGGACAAGCAAACTTCTAAGTTTGGTGTGCTTTTTCGTGATCACTAAGCTAAGGCTCATCAAGATCATGGCTCCCAAAGGAAAACAAACCAATTCAAGAGGCAAGAAAGAGAATGCTCCAAAGGATCTTTGGAGTCAAGAGAGGTTCTTAACCAAAGAACATGCAGACCATTACCACAAAATAATGGGTCTAAGGTCAGTGATCCCGGAAGTTAAATTTGATCTGAAAGAAGATGAATATCCAGAGATCCAAGAGCAAATTCAAAACAGAGGATGGAAAGTTCTAACCAACCCTGAGACAAAGGTTGGAAGAAACATGGTTCAGGAATTCTACTCAAATTGTGGCTGACAGATAAGCAGAGAATGACTGAAACTGCTTTTCATACCTACAGAACCATTGTCAGAGGGAGAATTATTTACTTCTATCTGGACAAAATAAGAGAGGTCTTTAAATTGCCTCAACTACAAGATGATCTTGAATCCTTTAATAGGAGAATGATGAGAGTAGATAAGGGGTTGGATCAAGTTCTAGAGGATATATGCCTCCCTGGAACCAAGTGGATGACCAATTCAAAAGGTGTCCCAAACCAACTCAAGAGGGGAGATCTCAAACCAGTTGCAAGAGGTTGGTTAGACTTCATTGGGCGTTCTATTTTGCCCACTAGTAACCGTTCTGAGGTTACCATCAAGAGAGCAGTGATGATTTATTGCATTATGCTGGGAAAAGAAGTGGAGATTCATCATCTGATTGCTTGTGAGATTTACACAATTGCAAACAAGAACTCCACTGAAGCCAAACTGGCTTACCCAAGCTTAATCTCTTTGCTATGTAAAGATGCTGGGGTAAGGATGGGAGTAGATGAATTCATCCCAATTGAACACCCAATCACCAAGAAGTGAATGGAAGGACAAATGCAAGATAACTCTATCAAAAGGAGGGTGCAGGAGTTCCTCCCTGAACTTCCTGAAATTGACTACTGGACCCGCCTAGAAGCATCTGTTGCCAAGCTGCAAGAAGCTATGGAACAAATTAAGAAAGAACAGCAGAATCAAAACTGCATGCTCTGCAAATTGCTGAAGGAACAAGAGAAGCAGGGGCGTGAGCTACAAGAGCTGAAGCGCCAGAAGCTCTCCCTTGAAGGGTCAAATACCCCACAAGTTGAGGGAGCATCCACCTCTCAAGATCAAGGTTGTTGAGTCCTAACTCTGTGATAACCTCTATCATTAGGAGTCTATTTTAGAATCATTTAAAATTTTGTTTTCTATTACTATTAGTCCTATTTTATATCTATTTTTGAGTCTTGTTCTTAATTCATGATTAATAAAATTTAAGGTTCATGCCTTAAAGCTATGAATGTCCTATGAATCCATCACCTCTCTTAAATGAAAAATGCTCTCTGAAACTAGTTGAATTAGTTTGATGTGGTGACAATACTTTTTGTTTTCTGAATGAATGCTTGAACAGTGCATATGTCTTTTGAATTTGTTGATTAAAGAATGTTAAACTTGTTGGCTCTTGAAAGAATGATGGAAAAGGAGAAATGTTATTGAGGATCTGAAAAATCATCAAATTGTTTCTTGAAGCAAGAAAAAGCAGTGAAAATATATATATATATATAATTTTTTTAAAAAGTGATCCAAGGCAAAAAGAGTGTGCTTAAGAACCCTGGACACCTCTGATTGGGGACTCTAGCAAAGCTGAGTCACAATCTAAAAAGGTTCACCCAGTTATGTGTCTGTGGCATGTATGTATTCGGTGGTAATACTGGAAGACAGAGTGCTTTGGGCCACAACCAAGACTCATAAAGTAGCTATGTTCAAGAATCATCATACTTAACTAGGAGAATCAATAACACTATCTGAATTCTGAGTTCCTATAGATGCCAATCATTCTAAACTTCAAAGGATAAAGTGAGATGCCAAAACTGTTCAGAACCAAAAAGCTACTAGTCCCGCTCATCTAATTGGAGCTAAGTTTCTTTGATATTTTGGAGTCTATAGTATATTCTCTTCTTTTTATTCTATTTGATTTTCAGTTGCTTGGAAACAAGCAACAATTTAAGTTTGGTGTTGTGATGAACGGATAATTTATACGCTTTTTGGCACTGTTTTTAGTATGTTTTTAGTACATTTTAGTTAGTTTTTAGTATGTTTTTATTAGTTTTTATTTAAAATTCACTTTTCTGGGCTTTACTATGAGTTTGTGTGTTTTTCTGTGATTTCAGGTATTTTCTAGCTGAAATTGAGGGACCTGAGCAAAAATCTGATTCAGAGGCTGAAAAGGACTGCAGATGCTGTTGGATTCTGACCTCCTTGCACTCGAAGTGGATTTTCTGGAGCTACAGAAGCCCAATTGGCGCGCTCTTAATTGCGTTGGAAAGTAGACATCCTGGGCTTTTCAGAAATGTATAATAATTTATACTTTGCCCGAGATTTGATGGCCCAAACTGGCGTTGCAAATCAGCTTCAAAATTCCCGGTGTTTAACGCCGGAACTGGCACAAAAATTGGAGTTAAATGCCCAAACTGGCACAAAAGCTGGCGTTTAACTCCAGAAAAAGTCTCTACACATGAAAGCTTCAATGCTCAGCCCAAGCACACACCAAGTGGACCCCGAAAGTGGATTTTTACGTCATTTACTCATTTCTGTATATCCTAGGTTACTAGTTCACTATTAATAGGACCTTTTGACATTGTATCTCTACCTCATGACACATTACACGTTTCTTATTGTATCTTCTACGGCATGAGTCTCTAAACCCCATGGTTGGGGGTGAGGAGCTCTGCTGTGTCTTGATGGATTAATGCAATTACTACTATTTTTCATTCAATCACGCTTGCTTCCATTCTAAGATATCACTTGTTCCTAAACTTGATGAATGTGATGATCCGTGACACTCATCATCATTCTCACCTATGAACGTGTGCCTGACAACCACCTCCGTTCTACCTTAGATTGAGTAGATATCTCTTGGATTTCTTAATCAGAATCTTCGTTGTATAAGCTAGAATTGATGGCGGCATTCAAGAGAATCCGGAAGGTCTAAACCTTGTCTGTGGTATTCTGAGTAGGATTCAAGGATTGAATGACTGTGACAAGCTTCAAACTCCTGAAGGCTGGGCGTTAGTGACAGACGCAAAAGAATCACTGGATTCTATTCCAACCTGATTGAGAACCGACAGATGAATAGTCGTGCTGTGACAGAGTGCGTTGAACATTTTCACTGAGAGGATGGGAGGTAGCCATTGACAATGGTGAAACCCTACATACAGCTTGCCATGGAAGGAGCCTTGCGTGCATGAAGAAGAAGACAGTAGGAAAGCAGAGATTCAGAAGATAGAGCATCTCCGAAATCTCAACCTGTTCTCCATTACTGCAAAACAAGTATTTATTTCATGTTCTTCTACTTTTCACAATTAAACCTGAGAATTATTGATATCTTGACTAAGAGTTACAAGATAACCATAGCTTGCTTCAAGCCGACAATCTCCGTGGGATCGACCCTTACTCACGTAAGGTATTACTTGGACGTAAGTTATTACTTGTTTACCTATGTTGCCCTCTACTTTGTATTTTTTCACATCTCCACTATCCGCAACTCTATCATGCTATCACCGTTCACGAGATCGACTACTTCTCCTACAGTCCTATCTCTGTTCTGGTTTGCACCGTCGTGAAATCTATGACTATTTGTCGCCGTCGTTTTGTGTTGCTGTTGTACCCTCACCACCGCTGCCTGCTGCACCCTTATCTTTGATCTGTTGTTGTTGGGACTTTGTCCCCTTCTTTTCTTCTGTATTCTCTATTTTTTGTATGCTTTTTGTCCATTTTTTTTTAGCCTTTGCTTCTTGATTTAGTTTTTTTTTAATTTAATTACTTCTAATTTTAGCCTATTACTTGTCGTTTATGTTAGATGGCGAGATGGTTCATCCATTCATTGCTGATTAGTAATTAATTATTTTGATTAGAGTTAATTTGATTATTTGATATTGTTCAATGTTCAATTAAAGATTTAGTATTACAGATTTAGAATTTTTAATTTTGTGTGTTCTATGTTGTATTTGTATAAGAATAATTATAGAGGATTTGAATATGTATTTTAAAGTATTTGTTATAATGTATGCTATTATTTTAATTTATTATGTGCTTTAAGATTGATATTATTAATTTTGAGGGGTTGGAATTGAGTAAATATACATTATGTATGATATATATAAACTTCATAACAAGTGAACTCGTACGAGTCTACGAGTTAACTCGTGAGTCGAGTCTAGATCAGCTCCACGAGTTTACTTAGATTCGCGAGTTTGACAACCTTGGGTGAGAGTTTTGACTTATTTATTGAAAAGGCGATTTATCTAACGTTCTCGCCTGGACGATATTAGAAAATGCCTACAAAAAATTTTGGTGCCTAAGTCAACAAAAATTTATGTAGATTTTAAGGGACTCACATAAGATATGAGTCTGCCACAACCTGCAGTCCCTTGACTTAAAACCTGCATAAACTTTTGTTGACTTAGGCATCAAAATTTTTTATAGGCATTTTCCACTACCATCTAGGCGAGAACGTTGGATAAACTGCCTTTTCGGTGAATAAATCGAAACTCTCACCCCTAAAGCATTTGGACCTCACGTCTAGGTCCAAAATAAATTTAATTTTTAGATAACACTTTGGAACACTAACTAATCTAACTAAAATACCTTAAATTATTTTGTTTTTATTCTAATCTATTTAACTTAAAATTATTGTAATATAACTAAACCATCTCAATAATAAAAAATATTTTTTTTTTAAAATAAACTCAAAAAATATAACACCAACCCCAAAAAATCAATACTTTGATGATGTGTTACATCTCGTTTAGTCAGTTAATATATTCGTATATTCATAATCCTAACTATCTATTATAGGTAAACTTAAAATCTGGTCAATTTCAAATTTTACTTATTTCAAATATACATCGTTTAAAATTTATGCATTTATTATCCATAATCGATATATTTAAGAATTATATATATTGATAAATAAATATTTATTTTATTTATATAAAACATTCTAAATTTTAACGTGTATGCATTTTCTATAATATACATTATTTTAAAATATTTTGTAATAATCATTACATGAACTTCTTTATTTTTCTAAAACAATTAATTATTTTAACATAGTAGAATTTTAAAGAGCATAGTAGAATTTTACTCTTCAATAAAGTGACACTTAATCATTCGAAACTCTAATTCAGAGTCACAAAAACATTCGAAATCAGTCTATAAACTATAAAGTATAAGCACGAAAATGATTAAATAATCGTCACTCACATCTATTATTATTATTATTATTATTATTATTATTATTATTATTATTATTATTATTATTATTATTAAACAAGGTGCACATATCTAATAATACAACAAATCAAATTAGTGTTAGCTTAACACAATTAAAAATAGAAAAAGTGTCTGTAGCTAACATTCATCATTTCATCATCTCTCTTTCAATTGTTTCACCAACACCCAACAACGACCACTAACACCCAGTAATATCTAGCAACACCTAGTACCCCAATTTTCTTCTCATTTTTCATCTCACTTTCTCAACCTCAAAACAGCAAAACTCAGCAACCCAATTTTCTTCTCAAAGTTCATATTTTTAATTAGATGCTGAGAAATACTTGATGCATAAGCATTTGATTTTCAATGGCATCTTAAATTGATACCAACATGGATATGCTTGAGATTACAATTTAAATATTATATCTGCTTAGAAAATAAATCCTCCTCCTCAAGTGACTATGAGAAAACTACTATATTTTGATTAAATTAATAATATTAAAATATATCATATTTTTAAATTGACTGATAAAAAAAAACTTTCAAATACATTTCATACTCTACGGCATTTGAAGCTGTTTAACAGCGAGTAGATTCGCCATAAATGTAGTCAAGGATGGCAATGACACTGAAAACAAAAGCTTGATCAATCCCAGGTTGCACCACCACATGATACAAGTCCTTACTTGCCATCAATTTCTCCACTTCCTTATTCACCCCAACCTGCGCACAAAAGATTCAACAACTTACTATTTATATATAATTTCACTGATTAAATTTTAGAGTATTATCACAATATTTTATGGAATGTAATCATCTACCGATACAAAAATGCTGGATCCTAGGATTTTTCTAGAATCATGTATCAACTAAACACACGAATTTTATTTTCCTGAAAATTGGTTCTTGGAATGCTATTCTCATGAATCTGATTATTAGGAGTTGAAAATGCTGAAACCAAATTGATGTTGTCTCATTAAGTTAGATAGCAAAAACTTGTATTATTACTTACTAACCTGTGCAACTATGTTGCCCCTGGTGTCAACAATGCTACAATTCTTGTCAGGGAAATGGCCCCTGATCTCAAAGTCTCTGCCTTTTTTGCTATCAACCCTGGGTTCCGTGGAGATTTTAATTCCATTCTTCTTAACCAAACAAGAATTGGGTTCTTTTAAGCTGAAAACCAGGTCTTGTAATCCCTCATATTCTAGGCTGTATCCTTTCCATTTGTTGTAAATGCTTAGTGCCTCAACCATCCCTCCCTGCACATTTCAAATAAACGTTACCTTTGACCTTCAGACTATACAATGCAATATAATGTTAGGAAAGACTATATACATATATATAATACGTATTATTTTTTTTATTTGGATCTTTAAGATTTAATAAGAACTAATCACTAAATAGAAATAGAGCTATAAAATTTTGTCTCTTAACATATCAAAATTACTTTACAACTCATATTAATGAGAAAAGTTGCTATTCAACCTAAATAAAAATTCAGCAAATTTTGGCTAAGAAACATCAAAGTATATTAGAATTAAGAAAAATAAATTAAGACGATGATAAAAGACTAAGTCCAGATCAAGAATTATAAACTTTTAAGCATACCCATGATTAGAAATACGGTTTTCACATCAAATATATTTTTTAATGATTAACATGGATGATATTAGGATAAAAGAATTTAAAAATTCTAACATACAAGTCATATACTCAAATTACAATGGTGTAAGTTTATTAATCATTCAAAAATATTATTTGTATATTAAAATTAACAACTATAATTAGTCATTATATATTTTTATATAATTACATATTTTGTTTAACTTATTTTTAATGTATATTTTTTTATTTTAATATATATTTTATACTAGTAATTAATTTTAATGGGTAATTTAGTATATACCTAACATGGTTATTAATAATTATCATACCTTTCTACGCATGAGAAGCAAAGCATCACCATTGGAATCTCTTAGAAAGAGTTCACCTTTTGTGCCAAGAACACCGCAACCATCAACCTTGAAGACAACCCTGTGACTCTGAGAACCACACTCACTCACCACAAACCCTCCTCCATTCACCACATTTGGCCTCCTCCTAACCACAAGCACTGTCTCAGAAGAATAGCAATACAATTTGCTTACTATAGGCACGATATTCGTCATGTGTACATGTGATCATGAATCCCTATGTGATTAATTAAGAACTACGTACAAACTATGTGTGCGCCAATCACTTTTATACACAGCTTTTGGCCTTATTGTTGAATGAAATTAGATATAATATATTAATTAATTAGAAATAGCCTTTAATTTGTTTATGAATTTTAGTGTTAAAAACTTTATATAATACAATTATAGATTACTTTAACAATTAAAGTATCAAACTCAATCATCTCCATTATTTTAAAAATTTTATATATAAGTAAAATTATGTTATGTATACACAAAAAAATATTAATTATTTGTATAATTTAAAAATAAAATATACATTAAGAATAAATTAAATAATATATAAATTTATATATAAATATACAGTAGTTAAGTTTTTTATGTACAGATAATATATTTTAATATCAATATATACGACAAATATTTGATTAGATAAGTACAACTGTACAAGACTCTTTTATGCCATAAATAAATACCAACTAAATGCTTAAAAATATGATTTTCTTTCTTTCCTTTTCTTTCTTTTGTTTTTTTCTACCTTGTGTGACTTGACTTGCATTGCATGCTATTATCTTGTAGGGTTTGGCAAGGTGGAAGAATCTTACGAGGCATTGAATATAAGGTTGCTTGTTGGAAGAGATGGAAATTTTGGGTTTGTGTATGTTTCAAGAATAATCCAAATTGCATGGTAGTGATTTGGAAGCATATATTTCTCATAATTACCACAATTCATAGTAAGCTTAGGCGTGTTAAACTGGTTTTTGGTTAATGTTTGTTCCACGTACCATATGTAGATTGGGGTTTCACTTCACATATTTTTTAAAGAACAAATTAAAATAAAATCGAAGTGGTTTCAATGATTCAAAGAAAAAGTAGTTATTAATTAGATAGTGGTTTTCAAAAAAAAAAAGTGTTGTTCTAGCTTTTGAAATTGGTAGAACTAATAAACCTACCTCGAAGAAGAATCATTGAATTGAAATATATATTAGCACGTTGTGCATCTATATTTATACTACAAGTTATTCTCCAAAATCATTATTTCATTTCATCAATGAGGAAAAACAACGCGATATATATAGATTAGTCAACAACTTAAAGCAAAGATTCTCGTATAAAGTTGTATCAACTTCAATTCAAGTACACTTAATTATATAAATGTACTTATAATAATTAATCAACATAACAATTATTATTGGTCCCAAGTTAAAGAAGCATCAAAACTTTGTTGACTAGATAAATAAAGTAAAATGAAAAATGTTACTTTTAGGTGTGTTTGGCACGTTGTACTAAGTATGACCATGAAAGAAGACAATATTGTATACATCAATTTTACTATATATCTAAATATTTTTGTCAACAAAATTCAACTATGACTTAAATCTAATGAAAATCACTCAACCCAAAGAAGTCTCCAGTTAAATAATTGTGGTGTTTTTGTATCAAGTTAAACTTGAAAACAAAACACTTAGAATCATGGTTAGATTCAAGATGCAAAGCACTAAGAAAAACAAAAACTGTATTAAGAATCAATTAAAGCCTAAAAAAAAAATCTATAATATCATCTGAGTTCTAGTTTTGAAGGATACTGATATTTTTGAGTTTCAAAAGATAGTAAGATGCTGAAGTTATTCAGAATTAGAGTGTTATAAGTCCCGTTCAGTAAGTAGACCTGAGCTTAAATGACAATTCATAATCTTAAGCATTTTCTCTTTTTGGTCCTACATTGTTTTGGTTGCTTGAAAACAAGTAACAGTTTAAATTTGGTGTTGTAATGCGTGAGCATCTTATACCCTTTTTCCTAGCATTTTTCAGTTGTTTTTAGTTAGATCTTATTTAATTTTACTTGATTTTAGTGCAAAAATCTCCTTTGAATACTACTTTGAGTTGTTTTGGTATTTTTATGATTTCAGGTAAAATTTAGAGTAATTTGGCAAAGTTTGGAACTAAAAAGAAGAAAGCTTGTAGCACCCTCCCTGGGCGCTAAACGCCCAACTGGCATTTAGCATCAGCAAGGGACCAAGGCCAGCAACGTTGCACTCCCCTTAGGGCGTTTAATGCCCATCTCTGGCATTAAATGCCAGCAAGCAGTTCGAACCACCCTCTCTTGGACCTCTCGAGTGGATTTAGCACTTATTAGGTTTATTTTATTTTCTTTTTGTATTTTTTATTTACAAACAATATCTTTTAAGTTTAGACTTTATTATTAGGTTAGTATATAAGGCAAAAGATCACTTGTATTTTGGATCATCTTTCTTCCGCACTTTTCAGAACCCTAGTTTCTTTGTAAGTCATGAGCAACTAAACCTCCTGGTTAAGGTTAGGAGCTCTATTTATTTCTATGGATTAGAAATATTATTCTTCTATTTTAATTAATGTTTTGATTCAATTCTAAGGATTGTTTTCATTTTTAATCTTATGAATTGAGTGGAACGAGAGTATGACTATTTTCTACATGAGTTTCTGTGATTCTCGAGAGAGTTATCTCGCTTGAACTACAGCTTGAAAACAAATTTATCCTGAATTGCTAGTTACACGAACTGATTGGGATATGTGCCATAAAATCCTGTTAGCTTTGGGTAATTAGGATTTTTGTGGCGTTAAACTAGTTTTCTAAACTTAACCCTCTAATCGGAATTAAATGACCACGAGAGTGGCGATTAATGAAGGTTAGAGGAGGCTAAATAACTAAGAGATTATGGTTTAGAAATTTATAGTTTGCCATATAATGAATCATCAATTGTTAAAATAGTTGGTAAGAACTTTTAATCCTGAAAGATAAACATTTCTGAAACCTTAATTGTTTTCTCGTCATTCTTTTTTTACACCAAACCAATTTATTGCTTTCTTTACTTGTTTATTTCCTGTTTATGCATTTCAACCACCAACCCTTTTTTTTATTCACCTAACTAAGACTAACTTGACAACCATTGCTTGCTCAGTCTGACGATTCTGGTGGGATCGACCCTCACTCACTTGAGGTATTACTTGGATGACCCGGCGCACTTGCCGGTTAAGTTGTGTGAAATCTCAATTCGCACACCAGATTTCAACCACCAAAACAACTCCCTTATTTTTCCTGACTAAGCCAACCAATTAGCTATTGTTGCTCAGTTCCTCAATCCTTGTGTGATTGACCCTCACTCCCCTGAGGTATTTCTTGGATGACCTGGTACACTTACCGATTAAGTTGTGTAAGTTCACAATTCGTCCACCATACATCTGCATCAGTAAGTCCCGAGCTTGGTATGTTCCGTTCACTTGGGTCGTTATGACCTGGGAGTCACTATTGACCTCGAATCGTGCTACTCCAACTTCTTTCGCTAGTATTAAGCCCCTAATCATGACTTTATACTCTGCTTGATTACCGAAAACTCAAACTTGATGGACAGCTCATAAATCATCCCTTCCGAGTTCTTTAATATTATCTCTGCTCCCCCAAACGCTAGGTTGGATGCTCTGTCAACATGGAGCCTCCACCCCGTGTTGGAGGCCTTATGTGGATCGCCAACCACCTTTACCAAGAAGTCAACCATTGACTGGGCTTTGATAGGATGGCGATGCTCATATTGAATGTCATATTGGGATAACTCTATTGCCGAAGCCATCATCCGCCCCACTAGGTCAGGTTTCTACAATATCTGCTTGATCGCTTGGTCGGTTCTAACCATAATCGGGTGTCCTTGGAAGTATTGCCTTAGTCTCTGGGAAGAGACCAACAAAACAAAAGCTACCCTTTCTAGCCTTGTGTACCTCAACTCTGCCCCCTGGAGCACCTCAATTATGAAGTACACGGGCTGCTTTTGTTTGCCTTCTTCTCCCACTAGAGTAGTAGCCAAAGCTTCTTCTGTCATCGCAAGATACAGGCACAACGGCTCCCCTTCTCTTAGTTTTTCGAGCACGGGTGGTTCCGACAAGATTCTCTGGTAGTTGTTAAAAGACTTGGTACAAGATGGGGCTCACTCAAAGCCCATCCCATTTTTCATCAAGTTAAAGAAAGGCAACACTTTGGCTGCTAACGCGTCGAGGAAATGCGACTGGAAAATCAACCTCCCCACTAACCTTTACACATCTTTCACATACCCGGGGATTGCCATGTGGAGCACAGCTTTGCATTTATCCAGGTTGCCTTCTACTCGCTTTGGGTGATCATGAATCCTAGGAACTTCCCAACTTCCATGGCGAAAGTGCATTTAAGGGGATTCATCCTTATTTTGTGTCTTCGGAGGGAGTCCAAGATGACCTGCAAGTCATCTATCAGATTGTCTGGTTCTGCCATTTTGACTAATATTTTGTCGACATAAACTTCTACCGACCTGCCTATGTGGTCTTTAAAGACCTTATTCATCAGCCTTTGGTATGTTGCTCCCACATTCCTTAGGCCGAATGGCATGAATTTATAGTAATATGTTCCTCCTGGTGTTATGAACGCTGTCTTTTCCCTCGTCAGTTCGATGTATTGGAATCTGATTGTATCCCGAGTAAGCGTCCATGAAATTCAAAAACTTGTATCCCGCCACTACGTCCACTAAGGCATCTATGTTGGGGAAAAGAAACGAATCATTTGGACAGGCCTTGTTAAAATCTGAGTAATCCATACAGATTCTCCATTTTTCGTTTGTCTTCTTCACGAGAACCACATTTGAAATCCATGCAGAGTAGTTTAATTCCCTGATGAAACCAACTTTCAGCAAACTAGCCACTTGCTTGGCCACCTTGTCTGCTCTTTCCGAGGACATCTTCCTCTTCCTTTGCGCGACGGCCTTTGCTTCCGATTTTATGGCCAATTAATGGAACATAAACTCCGGATCTATTCCTGACATATCAGATGGAGTCCAAGCAAAGAGGTATCCATTAGCTCGAATGGGTTCGATCAAAGGACCTTTCAGCTCGTAAGGTAGGTTGCGATTCACGAATGTGAACTTGTCTTTTGTCTCCCCTAACCTGGAATTTTTCCAGGTTACCCTGGGGTTTGGGCCTCGGGTGTTTGTCAATCCTTGTGTCCAAGCCTGCCAAGAACACGCTAGCTGCCCCCTTGGGCCTTTTCCATTAGGGACAAGCTGGTATTATTGCAAGCAACGACCATTTCCAAATCTTCTTGGATCGTCCCCATTGAGCCATCATCCACCATAAACTTCATTGTTAAGAATTTTGTGAAAATGACCGCCAGCAAGTCGTTGATGGTTCTCCTCCCATGGATGACATTGTATGTCGTGGAATCCTTCAAGAGTATGAACTCAGCCATTGCAGACTTCTTACTTGCTCCAGAACCAGTACAAATCAGCAGGACGACAGAGTCGTCTAGCTTGATGTAGTTATCGCCTAACCCCACGACTTCGTGGTGGTGGTCCTTGAGGTCGCTTTCCTTTAACCTCAGGGCGTCAAACACGTTTCAGAATATGATGTTCGAATCTGCCCCTGTGTCAACTAAGATTTGCTTCACCAAACCGACCCCGATTCACACCGTAACCACCATTGGTGGATCCACCGGGAGGTCATCGCACCACTGGTCATCGAGGCTAAATGATATTTCGCGGAGCTCTCTGGGAGAAAGTCTCTCTCCCGTTGCCATGGCAAGTATATTGGCATCTTTTTTTATTGCGGACTTCGAATTTAGTGGGGCATTCCTGCCAACCACCACGTTCACTACTACTGTTGGAGTCGCATCCGGGTTCTCCAAAAGTCTTGCTTTGGCTTGACAGCCCGACCACGGTCCTCTTTAGAATTCTCCCTTTCTTTTCTTCTTGATTCTCAGATAAATCGTGAAAACTCATTCAGTTTTCCTTCTCATATAGCTTGTTCTAGTGCATTCTTCATGTCGAAGTAATCCTGTGTCTTGTGTTTGAAACCCTTTCGGTAGTCACAATACATGTTCTTGTTTCCTCCAGTTCCGTCTTTCAACTACCTTGGTTAGGCAAAATGCCTCTACCCGCAATCAGCTGGAAGACTTCCACAATCGGAGCGGTCGGGGGGTATAATTTGTGAATTTCCTTATCCGAGGAAAAGGTTCAAATGGCCTCCCCGATGCCACCTCTTTTGGAGGGTCCCTCGACTTCTCTGGGTTGTCGGTCTGACAGGTAGGCTGGATGGCTAACTTTTATTTATTGGCAGCTATCACCTGGCTAACTTCCTCATCGTTTATAAATCTCTTGCCACACATTTCATCTCTTGCATTGTCCACACATGCTTAGTGGTCAAATATTTCTGGAAGTCTTTGTTCACTAAGCTGTTAGTAAGGCACAAGCTAGCCACGGAGTCCATGAGTCCATCAATCTCTAAGTACTCGTTGCTGAAACAGTCCAGGTACTTTCTCGTGAGCTTGACAACAGGTTGTTTTATCCCCAAGAGATTGATTGGGTGCTCTGCCTTGGCGATGCGAGTGGTGAATTGTACTAGAAACTTCAAAAAAATATCTAAAAATGTGGTTATAGAACCTTATGGGAGAAAATTGAACCAACAGATCGTCGGCCCTACCAGGGTCAAGAAAAACGCCCGGCACCTGACCATATCTCCCACACCCTCTAAGTTCATTCTGGCCTCGAAGGCTGTGATGTGCACTTGTGGGTCCTTAGTAGCATCATACCTCGTGTCTGTCGACTTGTCGAAGTTCTTAGGTAAACAGACTTTGAGGATTGAGGAGTGAAAGGGAGTGGCGCCGATTAAGACAAGATCCTGGCGCTTCCTTTTCCGCTCCTCCCTACATTCCCAGCTTCTCAGTTTGTCTCAAGAGTAAAGGAATTTGGTACAACAATCAGTTTAGTCTCCCCTTTTGTCCTCCTCTCCCACTTGCCATCTTTCTCTCGATCTCCGTAGCAGGGACCGTGTGCGAGAATGGCTCGGCCGGGCATCTGCGCGTGAGTAGGTATTTCGACTAACCTTAGGGTTATAGCAGTCTCTCGCCACCAACTCTCTTTCGATATTTTGGACCCTGTGTCTGAGTTCTTACATGATACGAGAGTTGTCGTTATCTGTACTCATGAATGGACGCATTTCGGGGGACTTCTCATGGGAGTGGTCATGATCAGAGGGGGTTAGTCGTCTCCGGGAGGTCCCCATGCTCAGCCTACTCATGAGATGACTCCTACCGCTCGTTGTTCGCATCCTCCTCTGGCTCGTCCTCCGGACAAATGAAGACCTCCATCCTCAGCTCGCGTCAGGTCCCCACACACGGAGCTGTTGTTCATGGGTTCGGAAGGTCGGCTGGTGCCAGGGTGTTTGGGGTGAAGATGGGAACCTGAATGCGAACTTCCGATGGGAGGAGATGTGTCCACGATTTGTCGGTTGATCGGCGGGTTGGGCCACCTGTAAGGACACTCCAAGGCTAAAATAAGTATCCGTACGCTAAGGCGACTAGATTAGGATATTGTGACGTGCCTGAGGAGAGAGGTAAGTCCCTCTCCTTTATCTCCATTCGTCGGGTGGGTCCTCTCGTTTGGGTCCAACCTCTTAAAAGCTTTTGCCAGCTGTCTAGATCTCCTTCGAGAAGATCGTGTCACATGATGGACGCCTCATCGTACGACCGATCACGGATCCGCTTGATGGACCTCCGATACTTGTTAGGTTAGATTAGAACACTACTATTGAATCTTATTCTATTAAACAATTTGTTGGAAGCCACCAAAAAAGAAAAAACCATATATATATATATATATATATATATATATATATATATATATTGGTGAATGCTATCCAACCCCCTCTAAAATAACATGTAAGTTACCCTTCATTATGTGTCACATTGTAATTGGTCCTTATCTTAACCATAGTTAGGTTATTTTATAATTTATTATTCTTAAAATATCAAAGCTCCACTCCCGTTAATTGAAGCACATTCCACTCCTCCATTTTTTGTCCTTCCCAATATAGCCAGCGCTTCTTTTTGCCATATATCACTGCTTATCTATATAATTAATGATTAATTTTAGTTATTAAATTTTTTTATTAAAAAAATATATTTTTATTTAATTACGTGATGGAACATATATTTATATGTAAAATATAATATAATAAAATAAATCTATTCAAAGTATTTAAAAGTATAATTAAAATTATGAACATACAAATATAATAATAAAATTTGTACTCCAAACAAATAAACATGTTTTTTTATCATACATATATTATTTAAAAAATAAATATATTATTAAAATTAATAACAGAAATTTAAAATAATAAAATTTAACTTTCTTACCGTATTTTTTATAGTATTTTTATTTTTTTAATTTTTAATTTATTAATACTTTATTATTTAATTAAAAATTAAACAAATTATTTTTATGAAAAATTATTTTTTGTATTATATTAGAGAAGAGACCAATATAGCAGTTTAAAAAATAAATTGTATAGCGATGACGGTGCTTGGAAGGACCAAATCTAGGTGATGAAGTGATAAACAAAGAATGAAGGAGTGGAATGTGCTTCAATTAACGGGAGTGGAGCTTTGATATTTTAAGAATAATAAATTATAAAATAACCCAACTATGGTTAAGATAAGGACCAATTACAATGTAACATATAATGAAGAGTAACTTACATGTTATTTTAGAAGGAGTTGGGTAGCATTCACCATATATTTTTAATGGTTTTTTTATTTTTTTATCTATCCGTTATTATTTTTAGATTACTCATTAAATTATCACTGTTTTAAAACATATAAGATTCCAGCTATTGATTAAAGATGACCTTGTATCCGTCTAAAAATTTTACATGGGATAAAATTCGAATAGCAGATTTGAGGGATGAAGACTAGCTTGACTACCACTAAGCCGGACTACTTAGTATTATACATTATATATATATTTTTAAATATATTGCATACCCATATATCACATTTTCTAATTAATATATATAATCTAAAATATTCAATTAAATTTTATTTTTATATTTATTTAATTTTATTTTTATTTTATATTCATACATTTTAATTTTATTTTTTTAATTGTACAAAATTAGTAAAATAAACGTTAAATAATTTATTAACCATCTATAAAAAATAAATAAATGAGAGGCATGAAAAAATATTTTTTAGTTTTGTAATAAAATTATGATGTAAACAAGTGAACTTAGGTGAACTTCTCTCATATCTTATTAGAAATTAAATAGAAGATAAAGTGATTTTTTTAATTTAATTTCAATTTATTTTAAATTATGGTGTGGACAAATGAGATAGAGTAATTTTCTTCAATTTAATTTTAATATATTTTTTATTTTTTAATTTTAATTTTTTTTATTCAATTTTAATTAATATTTTTTTGTTTATCTATTTGTTTCTTTATCATAAACTAATATTTTTACCCGTAATAACATTACAGAATATAAATTTTTTAAAATTACGGTCCATTTTGTTCCGATAGTATATATTATGTATGGCACAAAAGATTTATAAAATCAAATTACTTTTACAAAAATAAGTCGTAGATTGACAAAAGTCTCTGACTAAGAAGACCAAGATATCTGTAGATAAAAAATCAAATAATAAGATTTTTAGTTATTATTTTTATATAAAAAATATAATTTTTTATTAATAATTAATTTTAACATTCGTTATCTAAAATTCAAAATAATTTAACATGTATACTTTTACATTTAATTAGGTGTTAACTGTTAAGTCTGTTGCACAAATAAAAATAATTAATTTTTATACTTGCTATTTAAAAATAATATTTTTTCTTTCTATGTATATAAAAATATAATTAAATATTAGTATAAAAAATTATATTGGTAGTTATAAAATTAACTCAAAATTATTTTTTTTAAAACAATTGAATTTTGATTCTAACTTTTAATTATAACATTAGTATTCTCTCCAAATTATATGAAATAAATATTTGAAAGAAGAGAAATGAAAATATAAAATAGAAAGATAAGCGGTGAAATTTAAAACTAAATAAAAAATTAAAAAATTATGTATATAATAACAATAATAATATTTTTATTTAAATTATATATTTTGTTAATTTTTTTTTTGTAGAAGAGAAAGATAGAAAAAATAGAGAATAAGAGAAAAGAGAGAGAAAGATAAAGATGAAGAATGAGAGTGAGAGTAAGAATTTGTTAATTTTGGAAGAAAAATTTTTATTTTAATTGTAAAAAATATCGGATGACATATTTTAATTTATCAAATTACTAACTTAAAATATAAATTATATACAGAGTAAAAATAGTAGAGAGAAATAGAAAAATGGACAGTAGATAAGAGAATTTAGGAAGGGAGTTTATTAATTTTGAAAAAAAAATATTTTCTCTCAATTTTATTAAGAGAGTGTCATGTGACACATTTGATTATTAAACTAGATAGTAATATATGATATATAATATAGGTATATTTTAATTTCAATTTTAATATTTTAATTTTAATTTTAATGCACTTAAAGAATGGTATGTTGCACATTTTGATTGTCAAATTAGTAATTAGTCATTGATATTGATAATCATATATAAAATAGATAGAGTGGTTGAACGAATGAGAAAAATAGAGAAATGAAGAGGAAGGAGAGGAGAACTTTTTATTTTTGAAGGGAAAGATTTGATTTTAATTACAATGAGGAACTAGGAGTGACATGTGACACATTTTGGTTGTAAAATTAGTAAGAAGGAGGGAATAATTCTTTAATTTTGGAGGGAAAGATTTAATTTCAATTACAATGAGAGAGTGACATGTGACATATTTTGGTTGTAAAATGAGTAAGGAGAAGAGGAGAATTCCTTAATTCTGAAGGAAAAGATTTGATTTCAATTACAATAAAAAAAATGACATATGACACATTTAGATTGTAAAATTAGAGATATATAATAGATATAATAGATTAATAAACAAAGTATTAAAATTGACCATGAAGGATTATAACATTAATAAAACTGAGCATATAAAATTTAAAACTAACTTACAACTACCAAAAATATCTTTCGCTCCACAAATATGACCAATCATTAATTAGATAATAACCTTTAGTTAATTATCTTATGTGTATTGCTAGTCATTAAGTAGCATATATATATATATATATATATATGTTCGGTGGTCGGTTGCCGGATAGGTCGGGTGGTTATTGGAGGGGGTGAGAACGCCTCAATCGCGGTTGTACTGGGTTTGGATTCGCCGTGTAGCCGAGCTCCCGTTGTGAAAGGAAAGAGGGGGTGCCACCTGCAAAGACATTCCGACGCTCTAGTCAGCTAGTGTGCAGGCGGGGAAAATGATAGGTGAAAAAAGTGACGTACCTTGGGGGAAGGGCAGGTCCTTCCCCATTTATACCGTGTTAGAGGTGGGCCCCGCAAGGACAGGCCTACCTTCCCCGAAGCTTCCTTACAGCTGTTGTGGAGAGCTGTCAAGGACGCGTGTCCGGGTCGCGTAGTGGATTATACGTGCCCAACCGCTCGGGTCGGATCCTCAATGGGTCGGGTTGACCCGCGAGTGGCCTGGGCTAGGCCGTAACAGTGCCCCCACGCGCCAGTGGTAGTCGTGGGAGCTATCAATGGCGTGTCGTCTCGCGTTTCGTTTATTCTCGTCAGGTCGGCCGCCCGTGGGAGGAACATGCCCCTAATGCGCGTGTCTCTTGGTTGCATAAGCAACCGTTTCGTTGCCTCATTCCTTGCGCCGAGCATTGAATGCTCATAATGGGGTGAAAAAACCCTGTTCGCAAAGACTATTTTGCCCCCAGGTTTTTCGCGCTTCCTGGGAGGCAGTTTTTAAACAGTCAGTTTTATGCTTCTGCATTTCTGCATACTCCCATCTCTTCCATCTTCACGCTACTCTCTCCCAAAATTTCAGAACGTTATTGTAGTGCCCTCGCACATCCCCCCTTCATCCTCCTTCTCTTGCAACTTCATCCTCCTTCCCTTACAACCAATTCAGGTAATTCTTGAATCTTTCTCTTTTATGTTTCGTTCTTGCATGCTTGTTGCTTGTATTTGCTTAGTTTTTGTTGTTATGTAGCCTTTCGATGCGGGTTAGATGTGTTAGGAGAGGGGTACCATTCCAGGGTAGGTTTTTCTTGAACCTTTTACGTTTTAATTGTGTTTAGCCTTAGTTGGGGAGTAGTGGGGGTAGCGTCTGTATTCGGCCTGAGCACCCGACCTCTTAGACTGACTGGATGGTCCCCCCATGTAGGTATGGCTCGCACGACCTCCCGGGCTTCCCCTTCTCCCGCGGCGTACGACCCCTACGCCTGGGTCGTTTTCGATGTAAAGGACTCTCCCAACCAAATGGGCGAGGAGGAGCTCACCGAGTTCCGTCAAGCCGAGTACCTATGCGGAGGGACCGACGAGGAGGCTAATTATGACGTCTTCGTCCCGGCCCCTCAGGAGCGCTTGTACGAGCTCAACTTCAATGCTCCCCGGGTTCCCGATTGGATATGGTTCTATAAGTCCATGTTCACCCAGGTTGGGGTCCGTATCCCGTTTTCCGCCTTCCAAATGGCGCTTTTAAGTCGGGTTTCCGTGGCGCCGTCGCAGTTGCATCCGAACAGCTGGGCTTCAATCCGCTGTTTCGAGATGGTTTGTGAGTATCTCGAGCTGCCGATGTCTGTAGATGTCTTTCTTTTCTTTTTCAATCTTACAAACCCTTTGAAGGAGGGGAAACATAAGAAGGGGTTCATGTCCTTCCGGTCTGCCCAAGGTCGGAGGATTTTTGGTTTGTTCGAGGACTCCTATCACGGATTTAAGGATAAATATTTCAAGGTCCGCCCTGTCAAAGGTCGTCATCCCTTTTGGTTGTCGTTGGAGGGGGTACGCCTTATCCCGACCTATTGGAGCTTCGGGGCAGGGTCCAATGCCTTCGTCAAAGTATCCTATAAGGGCATGTCTGTGGTGGATAGAAAGATTGCCGATGTGTTGATGGAAGTCTTTGGGAGGAATCATGTGAATCCTCACCTCCTCATGGGTGATCGGGAGGCCGGTCGTAATTATATTTGTGAGAAGCCTTTGCTTGTTTTGTCTCTTAGCTTCTTGCTTTTCTTAACAACTCGTTGTGAATAACCGACTTCTCTTTCTTTTTACAGTGGGGATGTCTGCCGAGATAACGGGTCTCCCTAACTTGTTCCAAACCTTCCTTTGCGCGAGTGACGACGAGGAAGGTAATGAAAAATCTACTGCTCCTCCGGAGGACAAGGCCAATTCCGAGCAAGGGGCTACGGTCGAGAAGACCGGCACCTCGGCTCAGGATGCCCTGGTTCGTGGTGACACGGCGGTTCACGCTTCCCCGATCCGTGAAGTGGTTGGTACTGGGGGGTCGACGTCCAACCCTACTGCCGATGAAGAGGTGGAGGAGGTTCCGAGCTTGAAGAGGAAGAGGAAGATGTCCAGCAGTCCTGAGGGGGTTCTTACTGTAATGGAGAAGAATTTTGATGCCGGGAGCTTTATCGATTCTCAGCTGATTCCCAGTACTGAGGAGCATTTTCATGAGTCGTCCCTTGCCGAACAAGCGAGGTGGATGTACCGTACTCTCCTGCGCGGCGCAGTGATAGCTCGGAAAGCCGAGTTTGAACTGTCCGGGATGGAAGCCCTTCGCAGGAGGTTGGAATCAGCTGGGAAGGCTAATAATGAGCTTAAGGGTGAAGTTGAGACTCTCCGAGAGCAGCTGACCCAATCAAAAGAGAAGCTCGATGCTGCCGAGAAGAAAGCCACTACCGCCGAGAAGAAGGCCACTACTGCCGAGAAGAAGTTGGAAGAGTCGGCCGCCACAGTTTTACGACTTGTCGAGCGCGAAATGACTTTAGAGAGTCAGGTCGGCGCGGCACAAAAACGGGTGGCCGAGATCGAGAAGGAGAAGCAAAAGGTGGAGGCCGAACTGGCAACGTTGAAAACAAAGTATAAAGACGTCGTCAAGCAGGGGAAGGGTGCGATCCTGGCGACCGAGGAGGCCCTTAAAGCTCAGGTCAAAATCGTTGCTCCTGATTTCGACACGTCGGCGATTGGCGTTTTCAAGGTCATCAAAGATGGCAAGATTGTTGACGTTCCCAAGAAATGAATCCTCTGTGTGTAAAACTTTTTGGTTTAGCCGTTTCATTTTGGCTTTTGTGAACAATTGACTTTTTAGTCGTTTGCCCGCTCTAACGTAGTTAATACTTTCTTATTCGCCTGGTTGTGTTATCGTTTTTATTAACCGTTATTGGTTTATAGCTGTCGTTTATATTAACGGGTCGTGGCCTTTTAGTGTAGTCATTTGCTATTGCGGCAGTTGATGGGCTCCCGGGGTGATCAGTCCCGGGGCCGCGCATCGTTGTCGAGTTGTGATGGAACGGGTTGTCTAGAAAAAAGGTGAACGAAACAAAAGAGAGAGAATTTGCACAAGTATATCTTATTCGGTAATTGCATAAAGGGCCCATAGGTCATAACGAAAAGTTCAAACCCGCGAATTAACTACTTAGCTCGATTGGTCGGCGTGTCGCCTCGTGCGCTAGGAGTAGAATCTTCTCAAGTTGTTCGCATTCCATGTTCTTGGGACTTCCTTACCATCGAGCCTTTCTAACTTGAAAGTGCCTTTATCCATCACTTTTTTGATTCTATAGGGGCCTTCCCAGTTTGCCGCCAGCTTGCCTGCTCCAGGGGTCGGTGGGCCGATGTCGTTACGCCTTAGGACGAGGTCGTTCGGCTCGAATTCCCTTTTGAGAACTTTGGTGTTGTAGCGTAGGGCCATTCTTTGTTTTAGCGCTGTCTCCGTCAAATGGGCCATTTCTCTGGCTTCATCTATTAGGTCCTTCTCCACGGTTTCCTCCACTACTTTCAAAAGTAGCCGGGGGCTCGGTTCCCCGATCTCCACGGGTATCACCGCATCTAACCCGTATGTCAGTCGGAAAGGAGTCTCCTTAGTGGAGGACTGTTCGGTTGTTCGGTAGGACCAGAGGACCGAGGCTAGTTCGTCGGCCCAAGCACCTTTTTTATTATCCAATCGCTTCTTCAGCCCTAACAGGATAATCTTGTTCGCGGACTCCACCTGTCCGTTTGTCTGAGGGTGCTCTACCGAGGAGAACTTCTATCTTATACCCAGGCCGGTGAGGAATTCCATGAACTTCTTGTCGGTAAACTGCGTGCCTGATGAGCGGATAATTTATACGCTTTTTGGCATTGTTTTTAGGTAGTTTTTAGTAAGTTCAAGCTACTTTTAGGGATGTTTTCATTAGTTTTTATGTTAAATTCACATTTCTGGACTTTACTATGAGTTTGTGTATTTTTCTGTGATTTCAGGTAATTTTTGGCTGAAATTGAGGGACTTGAGCAAAACTCTGAAAAAGGCTGACAAAAGGACTGCTGATGCTGTTGGAATCTGACCTCCCTGCACTCAAAATGGATTTTCTGGAGCTACAGAACTCCAATTGGCGCGCTCTCAACGGCGTTGGAAAGTAGACATCCAGGGCTTTCCAACAATATATAATAGTCCATACTTTATTCGGAAATTGACGACGTAACTTGGCGTTGAACGCCAAGTACATGCTGCTGTCTGGAGTTAAACGCCAAAAAAACGTCATGATCCGGAGTTGAACGCCCAAAACACGTCATAACTCGGAGTTCAACTCCAAGAGAAGCCTCAGCTCGTGGATTGATCAAGCTCAGCCCAAACATACACCAAGTGGGCCCCGGAAGTGGATTTATGCATCAATTACTTACTCATGTAAACCTTAGGAGCTAGTTTATTATAAATAGAACATTTAACTAATGTATTTGACATCTTGGGACGCATAGTTCTCAGATCATGGGGGCTGGCCATTCGGCCATGCCTAAACCTTTCACTTATGTATTTTCAATGGTGGAGTTTCTGCACACCATAGATTAAGGGTGTGGAGCTCTACTGTACCTCAAGTATTAATGCAATTCTATTTTCTTTTAATCAAATTCTCTCTTGTTCTTATTCCAAGATATTCATTCGCACCCAAGAACATGATGAATGTGATGATTATGTGACGCTCATCATCATTCTCACCTATGAACGCGCGTGATTGACAACCACTTTCGTTCTACATGCAACCGAGCTTGAATGTGTATCTCTTAGATTCCCCAACAGAATCTTCGTGGTATAAGCTAGATAGATGGCGGCATTCATGAGGATCCGGAAAGTCTCACCTTGTCTGTGGTATTCCGAGTAGGATCCTGGGAATCCGGAAAGTCTAACCTTGTCTGTGGTATTCCGAGTAGGATTCTGGTAATGAATGACTGTGACGTGCTTCAGACTCGCAAGTGCTGGGCGTTAGTAACAGACGCAAAAGAATCAAGGGATTCTATTCCAGTAGGAGCGGGAACCAACCAGTGATTAGCCGTGCTGTGACAGAGCGCGTGAGCGTAGTTTTCACTGCGAGGATGGGATGTAGCCTTCGGCCAGTGTGATGCCTCCAGACGATTAGCCATGCGAGTGACAGCCGCAGAGGACCATTTTCCCGAGAGGATTCAAAGTAGCCATCGTCGAACGGTGAACCCCTATACACAGCTTGCCATGGAAAGGAGTAAGAAGGATTGAGTTGAAGCAATAGGAGAGTAGGCGTTCTTGAGCCATACAGTATCTCCATTCGCTTATCTGAAATTCCTACCAATGAATCTGCATAAGTATTCTATCCCTTTTATTATTTCTATTTTCTTATTTCTATTTTCGAAACCATAAACAAATTTAATCTGCCTAACTGAGATTTACAAGGTGACCATAGCTTGCTTCATACCAACAATCTCTGTGGGATCGACCCTTACTCACGTAAGGTATTACTTGGACGACCCAGTACACTTGCTGGTTAGTTGAACGGAGTTGTGTCCACACATAAGTGCCATAATAATGATTCCATACAACAACAAAGAATACTACATTGATGTGATCACAATTTCGTCCACCAGTGCCATTGTCCGAGATGACGACTTATGGAATCCTGAATCGCGTTATCACCTGCCTCCACATGAATTTCCTACAATTGGACGAGGATATGCTGGCCAGCGGCTCGGCTTCTATCCATTTGGTGTAGTAATCAATGGCGACCATGAGATACTTGACTTGCCCAGGACCGACTGGGAAGGGTCCCAAGAGGTCGAGTCCCCACTGCGAGAATGGTCGGGAGGACGTTAACAGGCTTAACTCGGAGGCCGGTGCCCTGTGGAGGTTGGCGTTCTCTTGACACTTGACACATTTTTTTACGAACTCCTTGGAGTCTGCCATCATTGACGGCCAATAGTATCCGGCTCGAATTAATTTTCTTGCTAGGGCTTTGCCTCCTATGTGGTGTCCGCAGCAGCCTTCATGGACTTCCCTGAGGACGTAGTCCGTTTGGTCGGGGTGTAAGCACTTCAGTAGGAGCTGGTTGAACCCTTTCTTGAATAGCTGTCCTTGAATGACTGCGTACTTGGCTGCTTCCCTTCTCAGTTTCACGGCGTCCTTTTCGTCGTCAGGGAGTTTGCCATTTACTAGGAAGCTGGTGATGGGGTCTAGCCATGAAGAGCCCAGCCTTGACAAATGCAAGGTGACTGCCGGTTCCCTCGTCATACCTTGGATGAGAGACCGGTTGCCTTCTCCCGGTTTAGTGCTGGCCAATTTTGATAGGAGGTCTGCCCGTGTGTTCCTTTCTCTGGGAACGTGGTGGACCGTGACCTCCTCAAATTTTTGGCTTAAGTTCTTGACTTTTTCCAAGTACTTTTGTAATAACGAGTCTTTGGCTTGATAGCTCCCGTTTACCTGGGAGGTGACGACCTGGGAATCGCTGCATATTTCCAGCCTTGTTGCTCCGACTTCCGCTGCTAGGGTTAAGCCCCCTATAAGGGCTTCGTATTCTGCCTGGTTGTTCGAAATGGGGAATTCGAACCTGATCGACTGCTCGTATACGGCTCCAACCGGGCTTTCCAGGATGATCCCGGCGCCCCCAGACGTCTGGTTGGAGGCTCCGTCCACGTGGAGCTTCCACCGTGTGCTCGTTTCTTCAGTTGGATCCCCCGTTACTTCTACTAGAAAATCTGCCATCGCCTGCGCCTTGATGGCTTGCCGGGGTTCGTATCGTATGTCGTATTGGGAAAGTTCAATGGACCAAGTCATCATCTTTCCCGCCAAGTCAGGTTTTTGAAGTACTTGCCGGATTCCCTGGTCCGTTCTTACGACAACCTGGTGACCTTGGAAGTATTGCTTTAACCTCCGTGAGGAGGTCAAGAGTGCTAGAGCTAGCTTTTCCAGTTTGATGTACCTTAATTCTGCCCCTTGCAGGGCTCTGCTTACGAAATAGACTGGTTGTTGAGCCCTCCCTTCTTCTCGCACCAGAACTACGGCCAGGGCTTCTCCTGTTATGGCGAGGTACATGTATAATGGCTTCCCGTCCTTTGGCTTCCCAAGCATAGGTGGTGCCGCCAGGATTTCCTTGAAGTGCCGAAAGGCTTCCTCACATGCGGGTGTCCACTCGAACGCTATCCCTTTTGATGAGCGGATAATTTGTATGCTTTTTGGCATTGTTTTTAGTATCTTTTAGTTAGTTTCTAGTATATTTTTATTAGTTTTTAACTAAAATTCACTTTTCTGGACTTTACTATGAGTTTGTGTGTTTTTCTGTGATTTCAGGTATTTTCTGACTGAAATTGAGGGTCCTGAGCAAAAATCTGATCCAGAGACTGAAAAGGACTGCAGATGCTGTTGGATTCTGACCTCCCTGCACTCGAAGTGGATTTTCTGGAGCTACAGAAGCCCAATTGGCGCGCTCTCAACGGCATTGGAAATTAGACATCCTGGGCTTTCCAGCAATATATAATAGTCCATACTTTGCCCAAGATTTGATGGCCCAAACCGGCGCTCAAAGTCACCTACAGAAATTCCAGCGTTAAACGCCGGAACTGGCATAAAATTTGGAGTTAAACGCCCAAACTGTCATGAAAGCTGGCGTTTAACTCCAGAAAAGGTCTCTACACGAAATTCCTTCATTGCTCAGCCCAAGCACACACCAAGTGGGCCCGGAAGTGGATTTTTCTGTCATTTACTCATCTCTGTAAACCTTAGGACACTAGTTTACTATTAATAGGATCTTTTGACATTGTATCCGGACCTGATGACCTCATAACATTTTGTACACGTTTCTTTCCACAGTATGAGCCTCTAAACCCCATGGTTGGGGGTGAGGAGCTCTGCTGTGTCTTGATGGATTAATGCAATTACTACTGTTTCTTATTCAATCATGCTTGCTTCGATTCTAAGATAACACTTGTTCTTAATCCGGATGAATGTGATGATCCGTGACAATCATCATCATTCTCAACTATGAACACGTGCCTGACAACCACCTCTGTTCTATCTTAGATTGAGTAGTTATCTCTTGGGTTCTTTAATCGGAATCTTCGTGGTATAGGCAGGACCTGATGGCAGCATTCAAGAGAATCCGGAAGGTCTAAACCTTGTCTGTGGTATTCTGAGTAGGATTCAATGATTGAATGACTGTGACGTGCTTCAAACCTGTAACCTACTGGGCGTTAGTGACAGACGCAAAAGAGGGATTCTATTCCGGTAGGGGAGGGAACCAAACCGGTGATTGGCAGTACTGTGACAGAGTGCGTGCATTAGCTTTCACTGCGAGGATGGGAGGTAGCCACTGACAACGGTGAAACCCTACACGAGCTTGCCATGGAAGGAGGCTTGCGTGTTTGATGAAGAAGACAGTAGGAAAGCAGAGATTCAGAAGATGGAGCATCTCCAAAACCCCAACCTCTTCTCCATTACTGCAAAACAAGTAACCATTTCATGTTCTTTTGCTTTTCACAATTAATCCTGATAATTTCTGATCTCCTGACTAAGATTTACAAGATAACCATAGCTTGCTTCAAGCCGACAATCTCCGTGGGATCGACCCTTGCTCACGCAAGGTATTACTTGGACGACCCAGTGCACTTGCTGGTTAGTTGTGCGGGATTGCAAAAGTGTTATTGCAATTTCGTGCACCACCTTTCTTCATGAGGTTAAAGAACGGTAGGGCCTTTGTTGCCGATGCTCCGAGAAACCGGAATAATGAGGTCAGCCGCCCTGCCAACCTTTGGACGTCCTTTATACAACCTGGGCTCTTCATCTGGAGTATCGCTTGGCATTTCTCCGGGTTGGCTTCTACCCCTCTCTGAGTTATCATGAATCCTAGGAACTTTCCAGCTTCCATGGCGAAGGCACATTTGAGGGGATTCAGCCTCATGCCGTGTTGTCGGAGAGACGCGAATACATTTGCCAGATCATTCAGGAGGTCGTCGGGTCGCGTTGTTTTCGCGAGGATGTCGTCCACATAGACTTCCACTGTCTTGCCTATGAGGTCGTGGAATATCCTGTTCATCAGCCTTTGGTATGTTACCCCTGCGTTTTTTAGGCCGAATGGCATCACCTTGTAGCAGAAGGTTCCCCTTGGCGTTATGAACGCCGTCTTGTCTTCGTCTGGACGGTGCATCGGTATCTGGTTGTAACTGGAGTAGGCGTCCATGAAGCTTAGATAACGGTAGCCCGCCACAGCATCGACGAGTGCGTCTATGTTAGGGAGGGGGAAACAATCCTTAGGGCATGCTTTGTTAAGGTCAGAGTAGTCTACGCACATTCTCCACTTGCCGTTGTGCTTTTTCACTAGAACTACATTCGAGAGCCACATCGAGTAGTCTACTTCTCGTATGAAACCTGCTTCTAGGAGGCTGGCCGTCTGCCTGGCCACCTCCTCCGTCCTCTCCGTCGACATCTTTCTCCTCCGTTGGGCTATCGGGCGTGCTTCCGACTTGACGGCCAGATGGTGTGACATGATTTTTGGGTCTATGCCCGGCATGTCGGCCGGTGTCCAGGCGAACAAATCCCTATTGGCCCTTATCATTTCGACCAAGGGCTCCTTTAACTCATGCGGGAGGTTCTTGTTGATGAACGTGAATTTTTCCTCCGTGTCGCCGATCATGAATTTTTCCAGGTCCCCTTCTGGTTCCGGTCTGGGTTTGTCGTCTACTCTGGCGTCCAGGTCAGCTAGGAACACGCCGGACGCCTCTTTGGATTTCTTCCTTAGGGAGAGGCTGGCATTGTCGCAAGCGACTGCCGTCTCAAGGTCCCCTCTTATGGACCCTATAGATCCGTCATCGGTAACGAACTTCATGACTAGCAGCTTCGTGTTGATTATCGCTTCAACATCGTTAATCGTCTTCCTTCCCAAGATGATATTATAGGTGGTGGAATCTCGGAGGATCACGAACTCGGCCATCGTCGATCTTCGGCCTTGAGTCTGTCCCACTGAGATTGGCAGGGATATTACTCCATCAGGTTTGATGAAGTGGTCGCCCAATCCAATGACCCCGTGCTGGTGAGTCGTCAGATCGGCGTCCCTTAGTCCCAGTGCGTCAAATACGTTGCGGAACATGATGTTCGAGTCAGCCCCTGTGTCGACAAGGATGCGTTTGACGAGACCGGTTCCCACTCTGGCCGTGATGACCATGGGTGGGTTTTCCGGGGCGTCGTCGAACCATTGGTCTTCCGGGCCGAAAAAAATGGATGGAGGCTTCTTAGAGTTTTGCACCAACGAGGAGGAGACCGCCAAGACCTTAGCATCTTTCTTGTGCGCCGATCGTGACCTTGGCGCGGCGTTTTTGGCCGTCACCACGTTTATCACGGTGAGGCCGTGATCTCTGTCTTCTGGCTCTTGTCGCCGCTTTGCCGAACGGGTTTTGCCTTCTTCGTCTTGGTCACGATAATGCCTCCTCGGCTCCCTGATAAGATGGGAGAATGCTGCTAGCTTACCTTCCCTTATCGCTTGTTCTAGCGCATCCTTCAGGTCAAAGCAGTCCTGTGTTTGGTGACCGTAACCTTTGTGGTAGTCACAATAGAAGTTCTTGTTTCCTCCCGTACGGTCCTTGAGTGGTCGGGGCTTCGGCAGGATTCCTTTCTCGGCTATTTGTTGATAAACTTCCATGATGGGAAGAGTGAGCGGGGTGTAGTTGGTGAATTTCCTGACCCGGGAGAACGGCCTGGGTGCCTTGCTTGGCGCCTCCTCCCTGGTTTGTTCCTTCAGTCTTTCTCCGTTACCTTGTTGCCGAGGTTGGTTGTAGCCAGACTGCCGTTTATTGGCAGCCACGACTCGGCTGACTTCCTCGTCGTTTATATACTCTTTGGCTACCGTCTGGATTCCGTGCATCGTCCAAACTGGTTTCGTGGTAAGGTGTTTTCGAAAGTTCTCGTTGAGGAGGCCGTTCGTCAGGCAGAGGCTGGCCACCGAATCGGTTAGGCCGTCGATTTCCAAGCATTCGTCGTTGAACCGATCCAGGTATTTTCTGGTCGGCTCTCCCTGTCTCTGGGTTACCCCTAGAAGGTTGATCGGGTGCTTTGCCTTTGCTATTCGTGTTGTAAACTGGGCCAGGAATGCACGACTGATGTCCGAAAACCCGTGGATGGACCCTTGCGGGAGGCCGTTAAACCATCTGATCGCGGGTCCCGCTAGGGTTACCGGGAAGGCTCGGCACCTCACCTCGTCCTCTACTCCTTCTAGATTCATCCTTGCTTCGAAGGCCGTGAGGTGTTCTAGAGGGTCCTGAGTTCCATCGTACCTCATGTCCGTTGGTTTGTCGAAGTGCTTCGGCAACCGGACTTCGAGGATGGATCGGTGGAATGGGGTGGCGCCCATTATCACGGGTTGTCGTGTCCTCTCGGACCTCCCTTCCCCGTCTTCACGATCTCGTGCCGTGCGGCGCGTTTCCCTACCTTGGGAGTAGATGATCGTATCATTTCGTCTTCTCGGGATCGAGGACTCTTCACGGGTGCTCTCCGCTTCCGTTCGGGATGCGGAGGCGCATCGTAGACGGCTTCGGTGGGAGTCTCTCTCTTGGCTTTCAGGGGATGGGGTGTAGCTGGGATCGGTGGTTCGTCCGTCACGCTCCTGGTCGGCCAGTTGTCGCTCCAGGTTCTGGACCCTGTGACGTAGCTCCTGCATTATTATGGCGCTGTCGCCGCCCGTTCCCCCGAAGGGTCGCGTCCTTGTGTGTGATTCAGTGTGTTGTCGGGGGACCTTCACCGTCCTCTTAGTGAGGCGACAGAGGCCGCCCCTTCCACTCCGGCTCCTCGGCCTTGGTCTCCGGGACCCGGCACAACATCCATTAAGGCAGTCCCCACAGACGGCGCCAATGTTCGGTGGTCGGTTGCCGGACAGGTTGGGTGGTTATTGGAGGGGGTGAGAACGCCTCAATCACGGTTGTACTGGGTTCGGATTCGCCGTGTAGCCGAGCTCCCGTTGTGAAAGAAAAGAGGGGGTGCCACCTGCAAAGACACTCCGACGCTCTAGTCAGCTAGTGTGCAGGAGGGGAAAATGATAGGTGGAAAAAGTGACGTACCTTGGGGGAAGGGCAGGTCCTTCCCCATTTATACCGTGTCAGAGGTGGGCCCCGCAAGGACAGGCCCACCTTCCCCGAAGCTTCCTTACAGCTGCTGTGGAGAGCTGTCAAGGACGCGTGTCAGGGTCGCGTAGTGGATTATACGTGCCCGACCGCTCGAGTCGGGTCTTCAATGGGTCGGGTTGACCCGCGAGTGGCTTGGGCCAGGCCGTAACAATATATATATATAGAGTAAAACTGTTGCAAGAGAGAACACACCAAATTTTAAAATAGGATCTAACTTTGTCGCAAAGTTCAATCCATCGTGGTCCTTTTCACCATCTTCCATAATTAAAAAATCTCACTTTGTTGATCAATCACTATGATTACACTGATCCTCAATACACCTTTCTCTACGTAGGGACCTACTTTAGAATCCTCATCTCCCTCTCCACAAATCTCAACAATTTTGCCTCATCCAATGGCTTAGATCACCCCAAGCACAATGGCGGCAGCGACGAATTCACTTTCTTCTTGAGCTGGGGAAGAGGTTGTTGCATGTTGAGCTTGTTTTGTACGATGGGGTTAGTGGCTCTTTGATTATTTTGAAAGAGATTCAATTGTTTGATGGGGTTATTAATACTATACTTTGATTTCATGATTTGATTATTATGAAAATTGATTTTGAAAGTACATCGCCATTTTTTGTGATGAATGCAAGTCCAGGTTCGGGTGTTGATGGCTGAAAGTCAGGTTCTGGCAGCGCTTTTTAATTTACATATGGATGCAGACATGGTGTAGGACTCTGATATGGGGGTGGAAAGTGCTTCACAAAATTGTGGTGTCAGGGGTGAAACAACTCGGACCCTCCGAGTTCCACACACAACACGCACGGTCCGAGTAGCGTGCATTTGGTTCAGGGCAGGTTGCGACTCGGACCCTCCGAGTTCCATACAGCTCACGGACCGTCCAATTTACATTTCACCAATCGCACGGTCTGAATTGAAGCAACACTTCACACGCGTTGCGCTCTTGCTGATCCCCGAATGGTGTCCTGAAACCAAACAAAGACCCTTCAACCCTCTCTCACCATCCGATTATAATTCACTCTCTCACATTTCACTCTCAGCTTGAGTCACCTTCTTCTTCCTTTCTCTGTAACTGCGTTTTGTATGGTGGAGGAGAAACAATCATGCCAAAAAAAATAAAGTTAAAGATGTTGATCGATCTGAGTTTCTTATTATTCATTATCTCAATAATTCTGATTATGTAAGTTTTTTTTAATTTTTTTAAATTTTATAAATTTTTTATGTTTATAATTATTAATATTAAAAATTTAATTATTATGATTGTTGTTAGAAATGCAATTGAAGAATATAAATAGAATGATTATTACTAATTTTTCAATATTTGTTAGATTTTTTAAAATTTTTTTTATAGATTTTTAATTATAAGTATTATTATTAGGAAATTCGTTATTATTATTGTTGTTAGTTTTCGAATGTAATAAAAAAAGAGAAGTAAACAGAATGGTTATTAAGTAGAGAATGTAATTTTTTTAAATTTTTTATTAATTTTTAATATAATTATGTGTAAAGAACGTTAACCATTTTTAAATATTTTTTAAAAAATTAACTATAACTGTTATCGATGAAGTTAAATGTTAATGTTATTGTTATTGTGAGAAAGTGTTAATGCTGAATGATTAGTAGGATTATTTTAATTAAGACATTTTAGATTTTTTATTATGAGAACATTTAAATTTTTTTAATTGTAGTAATTATTATTAGCAAGTTAATTATTAACGTTGTTAGGATATGAATGATGTCATATACTGATTGTTAATATTTTTTATTATTGAAAAAAATGTTTAACAAATGAGTAATTAATATTAGATATTATTCTAGATGTTGTAATATTGTTGAGAATTTTGATTAGGAATATATGTATTAGTAATGTTTTTTATTTGCAGTTATGAATAATTTTGATTAGGAATATATGTATTAGTAAAATGATTGATGATGGTAAGTTAGTAATTGTTAATTATCTGAATAGTAATTTGTTATGTTTTTTTTTATAGAAATTAAGAATGTTGACATGTAACCACCCAGTTCCTCCAGATCGGTACAACGATAGGGTGGAGAAGCATTTACAAATTACCGGTTTCTATCATGTATCTCAGATTGGGATAGTGCAGTGTCAGAAAACATTGGTAAATGCTCTAATCGAACGTTGGCACCCAGACACACATACGTTTCACCTTCCCATTGGTGAATGTGTCGTGACTCTTGAAGATGTGGCTCTAGTTCTTGGTCTACCCATAGATGGTCTTCCAGTCACAGGGATGACAATGAGTAGTTTTGAAGCCATGGAGGCGGAGTGTTTGCTTCAATTTGGCGTTGCACCGCGTGAGGAGGACTGTAGATCTAGCTGCATAAAACTGACTTGGCTACGGAATCTAAAAGAGAATTCAGAATTGACTGATGAAATCAGTATACAGAGGTATGTGAGGTGCCACATTATGTTGCTAATCGGGACGATCTTGTTTGGAGATAAGTCTGGGGCAGGTGTGCACTGGAAATTTCTACCCTTGCTTCGTGATTTTGTCAATATTGGACAGTATAGTTGGGGATCGGCATGCCTAGCACACCTTTACAAGGCGTTATGCAGGGCATCTCGTTATAACTGTAAGGAAATAGATGGTCCACTAACACTTCTGCTCAGTTGGGCTTGGATCCGGCTGTCATATCTATCGCCGCTTCCTAGAGAACCCCGTAGTTTTCCACTAGCAAACAGGTAATATTATGTTACAATGTACCCGTTTCTTGATATTTAAGATTCAGTTGAGCTAATTGAAAACATCATAGTAGGTGGCGTAACTGGGAGCGTGGTGACCGACGATATAGATATCTGAAGCTAGCTCACTTTAGGAAGGCCTTTGATGAACTTCAGGAAGGCCAGGTGTGTTTTAATTAAAGAAGTATTAGTTTCAGATTTAGGGTCTTCGACAAAACTATGATGCATCGTTATTGTTATTTGAATTGTGGGTTGTAATCATGAGTTTCCTTTATTTTTTAAGTTTGTCTAGGTTGCTTATGCTGTGGATTGTGTGGATCCGAACATAATTCCTGCTGAAATCTACATGCAATCGGTTGTCTGGAGCGCTACAGTTCCATTGGTGTCATTTGAATGTATCGAGTGGCATGCCACCGATAGGGTCAGGCGATAGTTCGGTTTTGTTCAAGGAGTACCTAATCAGGAGCGGAATCTGGATAAGGCGCATGAAGAGGTTCTGATTGGTCCTAAAAATCTTAACTGGGCCACGGCACCGAGTCATTCAATTTGGGTGATGCATTGGACAAACAGGTATCACTACGTTCTTTCTGAGCTTCCCATGCATTCACAGCATCCATTGGATAGTTACATGAATTGGTACCGATCAAAATTTGGGGACCGCTTAGCCTTGTCGAATCTTGTGGCTGAAGAGAATGATGAAGGTAACCAGGACATGGATGCGGGTAATAAGGATATGGATGAGGGTAATCAGGATGCCGATGAGGGTATTCATGATATGAATGAGGACAATGAAGAACAGGAGCCACATATATCACCTCCAAATCCGCTTCCACAAGAACAACCTCAGTCCTCAACTCAGTATCTACCTCAGACATAGTTCACCCCATCATTTCCAATACAGCAACAATATTGGGATATGTCACAGTTTGAAACAGGAGAAGGAGGTTCTTTTAGCTAGTTGCTTGGGTTCATGGCTGCAGATGCAGCACAATCACAATATGGCCATCAGCCTGAGTTCATGCCAGGCAGGTATTCGTTGGATGCGAGGTATCCAGGCCATACCTCATCTGTTGCTTCTGGAGGGTTCGTATCTGTTGACTCTAGTAGGAGTGAGGGTGGACGCGGTGTTCTTAATAGTCAAAATTCTAACCATCTTAACATGGGACTCATTGAGGAAGACACTAACACACTCGAACAAGAAACCGATGCGTATCTAGTAGATGACCCGGATGACGAGGGCGATGATGAGGAGGATGAAATTGAAGAGTTCGATGAGGATGAAGAATCTCGTAACGATGGTATTATGTTAACTATTTTTCTTTACATATTCGATTAGTTATTTATTTTATTTTCATAAATGGCATCTCTGATTGGGTTTTCCTTCTTGATTTGTGGTATCTATGTTGGTAATGAATATGTAATGTGTTGCATCTACTTGTTTATTCAAAATTGTATACAGGTCAGGCACGCACTCCGGATGACAACATCAAAGGTTACAATCTGAGGATTGATCCGCCACGTCGGAGCGCTAATCGCTTGACTCCTTCTGTCTTCAAAAAAGCGGCCAAGAAATGCAAGAACTTTGTGAAGGATGTAAAGTGGACAATGAGAAAGTAGTTGTGGAGTTATGTTTAGAGTAATTTGTATTTGTTGGACATTATGTACTAATGGCTTTATTTAATGTTTAGAGTAATTTGTATGTGTTGGACTTTGTATAGAGTAATTTGTATGTGTTGGACATTATGTAATAATGACTTGGACTATGGTAAGATTATATTGTATGTTTATTGAACTTATGTTGTAATGAACTTATTGATGTATTAACCATCTGGAGTATGTAATAATGTTTCATAAAATCTTAATATGTTCATACAGATATTGATGTATTGATGTATTAACCATCATATTATATAATGCTACAAATATGTTATAATACTAGATTGTCATAATTTATAAGGTTACATATAGCAGGTCATGTTAACTCAATTTGCTCATTCAGGTTATATTATACAAGATCATCTTAAAACTGTGAACCTAGGGGGCATCTCTGTTGGTATTTAAACCAGCTGACTGACGGCATCTGCTACGACTATGTCCCTCAGTCCCACATAGCGTACATCACCTAGGACGAGATAACATCCGCGTGTCCATCTCATTCAAAAAGCACGTCATCTTGGGGCGACCTTTCGTTACCCGTCTCAGGTACGGATTCGGTATGAACCGAGGTCCGTTGTAAGCAGGCCATGTAGTGGAATTACCTAGTGGCCTAAACCTTGCTCAATACACCTGCCGCACTTGGTCCATCTTATACACATCATGCACATACAGTTGCCAATCCAGTCACTGGTTGGCACAACATGCGAACACATGTCTGCAGGGGATCCGGTCCACTTGGAACTCACCACAGTCACATCGAAGGCCACGTAGATCGACTGTAAACTTCAGTTTGCTTGGCATCTCACAAACCTCAAAGACCTCATTCTGGTGGTCAAAGCAACTAACCTGAATGTTTTCTGATGCAAGTTGGTTTGCATGTAATTTCGAGGTCACGATATCAGAAAACACATGGTCAGCATTGATCCGGGCTTCCGCCTCCGCTCTTTTTCGGGTGAACAACTCGTTTAGCCTGTTGAATATTACCTTCACAAGAGCAGTAATGGAGAGATTGCGTGCACCCTTCAAAAATGAATTGATGCACTCCACTAGATTCGTTGTCATGTGACCCCATCGGTACCCACCATCAAAGGCCAATGCGTACTGTTCGCGAGGAATTCGGTTTAACCAGTTTGTGTACGCGTCGCCCCGTTCCCGTAACCGCTGGTAACGCACTTCATACTCCCGCACCATCCTCGAATATCCTGGTAGATCACAACATATAGAAAGAAAAGTAATGGAGGTCAATAGAATTATTTAAGGAAAATCTATTAATAATTTGCTTACATTTACTAAATGGTTACCGATGTTGACGACCAATGTTTGGAGGTACGGTGCCTTGAACTTTCTCAAAAAATTCGACTCTATATGCCTGATGCAAAACATATGAAAAGCTCTAGGAGGTGGCCAAGCTACGTTACTGCGTTCCACAATAGCAAACGCAATTAGAACGATATTGTTGTTGCCATCCTGTGAAACTGCCACAAGCAGACAACCCTTATATTTTCCGTACAAGTGAGTCCCATCCACCTGGACAATTGGCTTACAATGTCTGAATGCCCTAATACAAGGGTAATAACTCCAAAATACACGATGCAGTACCCGAATATCACCCACCAAGTCATCGCCTTGATATGCAGGTGATAAACCCCATTTGTAGGGTTTATCTTGTATTGATTTTAGGAGATTTTATCACCTTTTACCCACATTTATTCAATGAAATAGCATGGTTTTGTATATTCTCCTTTAATTGTGCTTAAGAGTGAAAACATGCTTTTTAGGTCTTAAAATAAATAAATTTAATTCACCTTGATTCCATTAGATGCCTTGATATGTTTGTTAAGTGATTTAAGGTTTAGGAGGTAAAGATTGGATCAAGAGAATGAAGAAAGAAAGTATGAAAAGTTGGAGAACTCATGAAGAAATGAAAGAATCGGAAAGCTGTCAAGCCGACCTCTTCGCACTTAAACGACCATAACTGGAGCTACAGAGGTCCAAATGATGCGGTTCCAGTTGGGTTAGAAAGCTAACATCCGGGGCTTCGAAACGATATAAGATTTGCCATAGTTGCCACACGTATGGTGGCGCGCACGCGCATAGTACGCGCACGTGCCGTTGCTGCCACCTGGTCCACTTAAAGCACAACGTGGCCAGCGATTTTAGAAGCCTTGTGGGCCCAATCCAACTCATTTCTGATGCTATTTAAGCCAAGGATTGAAGGGGAATCAGGATACTTTTACCATTATGTTAGTTACCATTAGTTTTAGTTTAGTTTTAGAAGTAGTTTCTAGAGAGAGAAACTCTCACTTCTCTCTAGGATTAGGATTAGGATTAGGTTTAGTTCTTAGATCTAGATTTTATTTCATCTTCTTCTACTTCTATCTTCTCAATTCCTTGTTGTTACATTGATTCTTCTTCCATTCTATTGTTGTAATTTCCTTTATGTTGTTCTTGTGTTTTGTTGTAGATCTACTTTTGTTTCTTCTACTCTCTTTCAATTCAATCAAGGTAATTCATAATAAATGTGTTTCTTTTGATTGTTGTTGTTAATTCCCTTCAATAATTGTTGTTAGATTTCATTCTTGTTGTCAATTTACTATGCTTTCCTTTTATGCCTTCCAAGTGTTTGATGAAAGAGTAAGCTAGGGAATATCATTAAGCTCGATGCAAGAGTAAAGTTAAAGCATGAAGAGTGTATTGAGCATCAAGTTCAAATGAGAAGAAGTGGGTCATGAAAGACAATATGAGGTCATATCAATGCACAAAGACACAAGAGTCATTCAAGATGAAGCATTGATTTAAAAGTTTCATCACCCAACAATATCAAACAAGTCAAGAAGCATCAAAATAATGCAAGAAAGTCTCAACAATTGAGTAGGAAAGTTCAACACCATTATTAGAATGGCTTTTTTTTTACCGACGCGTGTGCGTCATGCACGTTTACGCGTCAATGGGCAAATTGGTTGAAGAGCACGTACGCGCCAGGTGCGCGCACGCGTGTGTCGAGTTAGGCCGGAGGCATAGTGTCGGCCCAAGTCTGGCACAACTCTCGGGTAAAAGTACCGGAGGTGCAGATTGTGCAATCGACGCGCACGCACACAGTGTGCGTGCGCGTGCATTGCGAATTTAAGATCATGTGCGCGTACGCGCCAGGTGCGCGTATGCGCCAGGTGCGCGTACGCGCCAGGTGCGCGTACGCGTGCATAGACTTGTGCCTTAGGCCCAATGTTCGCACAGCGCAGTCCTAACTCTCGGGTTTTTGGCTGGGGTAGAATTTTTGCATCCACGCGTACGCGTACAGTGCGCGTCCACGTGGGTGGTCGAAAAATGCTCAGGTGCGCGTACGCGTCACGTGCGCGAACGCGTGGATGGTGTTCTGTTTTTCAAAAATTTTTGCTATATTTTTGCACCAATCTAAGCATTCCAAACCTCCAAGCTACTACTAAAACACCCTAAAACCTTATTTAACATGTTAAAATACTAATTAAACTCAACCAACTAATCTAAACATGAAATTAAACTAGTTCTACCAATATGTACAAAAGAGAAAATAAAAGGATTTTACCATGGTGGGATGTCTCCCACCTAGCACTTTTGTTTATTGTCCTTAAGTTGGACTTATGGGGAGCTCCTCATCAAGGTGGCTTGTGCTTGTACTCATCTTGGAACTCCCACCAATGCTTGGTTCTCCATTGTGTCCCAAGATTCTTCATGGATTGAGCCAAGTCTTGATGGAGTTCTTCACAAGCTTGGAGCTCCCAAAGTTGATCCTCTTCTTGTAATCCGGGATCCCACACTTTGTTTTCACACCCGTCTTGAGGTTGATCATCATTATTAGTCCAACCGGGTGGTGAGTAAGTTGAATTCTCTATATAGTGGCCAACAATCCTTCTAGACCCATCTATTTGAGCACTACTCCAACCTTTATATCTCATGTTTGATGCATCAACCATAATGAGCCCTGATTTGCAACGCCCACCACAAAACCTTTTCCGCTTACGCTTCATCCCACAAACTTCCCTAAGTTGGCCATCCGTTTCAAGCAAACCATATTCAAGTGGGATAATAAAGCTAATAGAAATAAATTTCACCCACTCAAATGAAGGTGTAGATGGCAACCTAGGCAAAGATGCTTCCAAAGATCTTGACAAAGCATAGCCAACCCTCGTTCTTCTATTTCTAGGGACTTCCACCTCTTCACAAGATCTCTTAATCTCAATCCTTTGTTCAACAATTTTATCAAAACATTTTCCTTTACTCAAATCATAATAGGGAGGGTGAAAAAAATTTACCTCCTCAACGCTTTCAAATCCAACCGTAGAAGGTTCTTCATGCTCAAAGGATTCTTCACCACTAAGACTTGATGATTGATCTTCATCTCCAAGGGAACTCAATTCTTTCTCTATCCCATCCAAGTCTTCATATGGAATATGCCTTGGAAGGTGTGCACTTTCCTCCCTAGCATCAATTTCAATCATCTTGTAGGGGTTTTCTTCAACTTTATGTTCCCATGGAGGCTCTGCATCTCCTAAGTCTTCTACCACTTCTTCCTTATCTTCAACAATTAAAGCTTCCTCCAATTGTTCCAATACAAAGCAACTTCCTTCATTTCCCACCGGAGTTTCCAATCTCTCCTTCATGCTATGTTCTTCATTTGATTCTCCACATGTAGCCATGGGAGTTCCTTGAGTGTTCAAGCATTGGGAGGCTAATTGATTTGTTACCGCATCCAATGCAACCATGAAATTTTGCACGTCTCTTTTCATCTCTTCTTGCCCTTGAACAAGAACACCAAGGGTTTCATCCATTAGAGATTGGGGTTGGTGGAAGGATTCATCATTTTTGGGGAAGGGTTCATAGTAGGAAGGTGATTCTTCTTGGTAGAGTTGTGGTGGTTCAATATTTTCCACTCTTTCCACTTGTTGCACAACACACTCCATGGTTGCTTGAAATTGATCCAATGCTTCCTTGAGACGATCCCTTGACTCTTGTTCCTCTTGGATAATATGATTAGGATCATGTGGCTCTTGGTTCAATGGATATGAGTATTCTTCCGTGGGAGGTTGTGGTGGAAAGTAGTATTCATCTTGTGGTTGAAAATTTTTGTATATTGGAGGTGGTTCATCTTGGTAATAATGTGGAGGAGGTGGCTCTTGAAAAGATTGATGTTGGAATGGTGGTAACTCTATGTGTGGTTCATATGGCTCATATGGTTGTTGGTAGGATGGATATGGGTTAGGGTCATATGAAGGTGGTTGGTGAAAATGGGCTTGTGAGTGTGGTTGGGGGCCATGTTGAGGAGGGGGTTCATAAGCATATGGTGGTGGCTCTTGAAAGTCACAAGGAGATTCACCATAGCCATTGGATTGATATGCATCAAAAAATGGCTCTTCTTCATAGTGCATTGGTGGAGGTTGTTGCCATGAAGATTGACCATATGCATCTGGCTCCTTCCACCTTTGATTGTCTCATCCTTGATGCATCTCTTCATTGAAGTTCTCATCACCTACAACATAGTTGTAATCACACTCATAGCCAAAATGAGAATTCATGATAGCAAGAGAGGGCAAAAACAAAAAATAGTAACAAATAAAGAGAACAAACTAAAAACTAACAAAGAAGCAAAAAGCAAACATATTCACAATATTCACAAATATACAATAACCAATAACACAACACCATTGCAATTCCCCGGCAACGGCGCCATTTTGATGAAAGGATTATTGTTTGGTTTAGAAACTATACTTTACAATGAGATTTCATTAGTGAAATTCTAAACCATCAAAAATCCAATCATCAGCAGGCATAGTCTCAAAATGGACAACAGCTGATGGCTCCTTGTGACACATGGCCTCAAACCATATAGGCAACGCTTCATACGATGCTTTTCAACCTCCAAATATTTTTTCTACTGCCCTTTGCTTAGCCAACCATGCTTTTCGATAACTGACGATGTAGTTGAACTTCGATTGCACTTCTGCTATAACCGATTTTACCTTTAAGGAGGGGTCAGCCTCAACCAGTGGCTTTATTGCTTCTGCAATTGTGATAGAATCCAGCTTCAAATGATCCTGTGAAATGGTGGCTCTGGTACAAGTGTGGCTACCATTATACCTCCTTATAACCCAACAGTACTTTCTGCTGATCAAGCTAACCCTGATAAGCCAATCACACCCTGACCCATACTGTGTACACTTGGCATAAAATGTCAACGGCTCAGACTCATACACCCGGTAGTCTACGCTTCGTCGTATGGTATACTCTTTTACCACCTTAATAACAGCTTCTTTGGAATTGAACTCCATACCAACGACAAATTCACCATCTGTGACAATAGGAATTTTTGCTGGGACAACCACCATAGGAAAAATTTCATTAATACGCAGATATTTCAAAACTAATTCTAAAGGTTCACTGCATCCAGTATGCTATAACTCCAAACCTTACAACATGTTATTATGTCACTCTAAACAAAATAAGAACATCAGCAGCAAATGTAAAAACCAGACCGGTCTGGTCCTGTTCATGGGGTTTGAACCGTACAATAGATCAAAGCAGTGCAAATAATAATTACAAACTCATGCACTTTGTAATAATCATATTATAGAGAATTTAAATATTATTTTCTAATAAATACTTGTAGCATATAACAGTAAAAAAAACACCTGAACGGTTCGAGTACCGGTTCGATCCTGACAACTACGACATTCAACGCATGATTAAATAATGGTAAATAAAAAGTAAATTATTCATAACTCAATCAATGTCTAACTAAAAAAACACTAATACCACGATTACGTACCTGCAGTCATATATTCCGGAAATTTCGGAACATGCATGGCTTCCAAGTCCAAAACTCGCATGAATGATGGCTCCTCAAACGGCACTTCGTTTGCGAGTGCATTTGTCACTTCTGTCACATCTGGGGCCATGGTTCCATCACCTTGATCTTCATCTCCATCTGGACCAACAAATTCATAGTTGCTTTCGAACTCTTCTTCACTGTCACTATTATAATCTTTCCGTAGAATATTCCGGTCAGCCTCAGATTGTTCAAACTCAACATACAACTCGATGAACGAGATCTGAGACCGGTTTTCAATATACATTGAAAACATCTCCTACATGCTCACTTCGTCCGTCACATATTTGGTTTGATACTGGACGAATCCATCAAACACCGGTATGGGATATCTGTATAGAATACAAGATATCTTTCTTGCCCTCTCAGAATCAATCTTTTCACAAATTACACCTTTGAGCTCTTCAAATGAGATAATAAAAGGAATAACAACATCTAGTGAGTTTTCACAAATAAATTTTACTCTTTCAGTCGTTTGTAACAAAATCTAACCAAAATAGTATATTTTTAGTAATACTCTATCACTCATTTTTTTCACTCACCAAAAAAGAAGCATAACCTTAGTCTTAGCTACTAGATTTTCAAAATCAAAACTGAAAAAACCAAATAGAAGAAACAGAAGAAGCAGTCGTTCAAGAAGGAGGAAGACGCCACTAAGCTCCCAACAATTCACTTCACACTTTTATATCAGCATCTTTAACGAACTCGCACCCTTCGACTAAGTTAACCTGAACCAAAAAAAAGGAAACGAATTCGGACCATCCGAGTTCGTCTTAACCCTTCCACAAAATGGAGGGTCCGAGTTCAATGTTCCCCAATTCAAATTCTCAGCTACGAACTTGGACCGTGCGATTTGCAATCACATTACTTACTAAGAAAATCGTTGGGTCCGATTTCAACTATCCGAAATTTTACCTCCCTTGCCATACAAATCGGACCGTGCAATTTGTTATTGAAAAATTTAAAGCCAAAGAATACGCATGGTCCGAGTTCTTCTATCTCACACTGACAAAAAACTGTCCCACATATATGTCTAGTCCCCCATGAATCCATATCGAAGCATAGCGCACACATGCCCTCCATTTCCATAAATTTGAGTCATTCTGGCAACATTGAAAATAACGCTTTTTTCAATTCTTCTTAAGGTTTGTGATTCTTCTGTGATTTTTCAATTTTTTTTATTTGTTGAAAAGTGATACATTGATAAAATTATTAAGAAGTGAATGATGTGAAGTGTGAGAGATCTCAATTAATAAGATTTAAGCTAAAAAATACATAATTAGATTTATGTTTAAAATTTCTTGATACTACATGAATCCTGTTTCGACTCCTAAGGTTTAAAATGTTCTATTTGAATAAAAAAAATTTATTTAGCTCTAAGAACAAAGTCGATAATATGGAGAACAAGTACAAATTCCAAAAACATAAAATCAACCATGGATGCATCAATATATTTATTTATTATTTTTCTTAAAATTTAAATGAAATATTTTTTATAGAACTAAGAAAAATGATAAATAAATGTATTGATGCATTTACAGTTGATTTTGTGCCTTTAGAATTTGTACTTGTTCTCCAAATTATCGACATTGTTTTTGTACTACTGTTATGTAGGACATTCTGTTAATTATTTAATTTTAACCTCACAGTAAAATTACATTAAAACTAAATAAATTTTTTTTAAATTTAAATAAAATATTTTAAATTTTAAAAACTATAATAAAATTATACCCAAACATAAAAAATTAATTTAATACTTTATCCTAAAATTTAATTTGCAAATTTCATGGATTATTATACCGGTGCGTTGGAAGGGGCGGGTTTGTGAAAAAGAGGTTGAGTTCTAGGGGAGAAGACAATAACTAATCAATTTTTTTTTATTCTATTTTCCACTTTACAATGGCAGATAATGACTAACAGTATATGTAGGATCATTAACTAATGATATTATTATCCAGTTAACGATTGGTCACAAAAAGTACCATTAGTGATTATAAATTAGTTTTAAATTTTATATAATTAATGTTATTAGTGTTATAATCTTTTATAGTTAATTTTAGTACTTTACTTTAAACTAATCTATTTTTAACAATACCTATAAAAAAAAGTCTCAATTGTTTTTTTTTTTTTTGGTAAAATGCAAAAGTTGACAAAATTTATTTTATAGATATCGAACGTGCATTATTAATATTTACGACCTTTAATAAAGTGGTTAAAGTTAATTAAAAAATAAAAAACAACTTTGTCACAACATTTCAAAAGGTATTTTTACTTACATTTTTATTTTTTTATATTGAAATAAAAAGTACACCGTAAAATATTTTTTTGTCAATGGTATTTATTGTTGAATTTAACCACTAATTTTTATGCGCACTTTATCCATTTAAGGACAAGACATCAAACGTCTGATCATGAGATCTTTTTTATACATAAAGTGACATTTAGACTCTCAATTTTTTAGTTAAATAACGAACAAAGCAATTTTTATCTAAAAAAAGGAATACTTTGGCCTCCAAGAATATTATTTTGAAACAATACAAAATTCTCTGTTAAAAATCTATGAAATAATAACAAGTTAGTTTTATAGGAGTTTTATTTGTAGTTTGTAGAATTATAAATTCCTACAAAAAAAATTTTAACAATGGGATCAATTATAACCACATTCTTCATCATCATCATTGTTATAATTTATATTTCTACTACTTCATACCTTGTTTATCATCATTGTTTTCTCTACCCTCATCAACTACAATATCAACACCGTCAATATCATCATTTACTAAATTTTTGAGTGATACTATTTTTTCATTTTAAAAGCTCTTTAGTTCTATGATTAGTTTTTTTCTTGTAATATTATTTCTGGCAATGGTTCTTCTCTACTACTACTACTAGTGAAAAAATTTTCAAAAATAAACTTATTAATAATTTGTGAGATTTTTTTTTGTCATAGACTAAGTCCAATAACCCTATCCAAACCCCAATTTATGAGGTGTTAAAAATCCCATAAATCGTAAATAAAAATCCAAAAGATTACTTTTCATTTCTATTTAACGAATTTTAAAAAAAAAATTAGTATTAACCCAAATAATATTGTTAGGGCCCCGGGCCCGAAATACTTTTTATTTTTTTATAGAAATTGTCTTATTTTTTGAGAAAACGGACAAAGAGCGGGTTGCGTTTACTCTTCAATAATTAGTTATCATGCCATATTATTTTCTTTTCATTTTTATTTTTTTTTGTTGGATTGGCAGAGTGGTTTCCTTTTTAATTCTGAGCAATTTTGACCCATCAACTTGTTTACTTTGGGCTCTATAGTAACCCGTTTATCCATTACAGTATTTTTGGGGCTTATATAATGGGCCTTTGATATTTTTGGTGGCAAATTCGAACACTGTTTTTAAACATTACGCCCATCAGTATCGAGACCCCTCTCTCTTCAAACAAACACACCCCCCCCCCAAAAAAAAAAAAAAAAAACAAATGCATTATACTGACTATTAAGCTTACCCTAAATACCTGACCAAAAAAAAAAAAAAAAAAAAGCTTACCCTAAATTTATTTATTTTTAACAATATTTACTTTCAATAATTTTCTTTTAAACAATATATACAATTTTATGAGTAGTTTTTGTTACTCAATCCTGTAAGTCTAGGGGCAAGCAACTTTTATATTTTTTGACCAGCATTTAACTATAAAAAAAAAAGTGAGTGATTTTTTACAATTAAATATAATCTCACACCATTAAAAATACTATTGATGATCAATTGATGGTTACAAAATACCAAAATTGCTGGCTCCCTAGCATTCTTTTTTATCTTTTTCTTATAACTTTTTATTAATAATATATTTTCTTGACAAAAATGAATACTAATATGATATATTTTGTAATGCTCTTTGCACATTAAAATATGAGAGGCATTACTAGAATTTTATGCATTTTAAATTTTCCCTTCCAAATTACACATGAAGACCAAGCAATTAGAATTAGTGTGGTTTTGAAAGATCTTATAATTTTTTTGATTCCGTAAAAGTTTTATGTTACTGTTCAATATATAGCTAAAGTGACTTATATTAATATTAGTATTCGTTTGTGGATAAAAATGAGTTGGTCTAATGTTCTGTTCACAAAACAAAAAGCTAAATTACACAAAACCTTTTTCGGTGGTTCTTTTTCTTGAGAAATGAAATCTGAACTTCCATCTCATTTCAATGGATTTTCCTTCTTGTCCCCTTGTTCATTTTCTTGGACTCTTCCCTGACTTGACTTTGCATTAATTGATACGTTATACGGTCTTATATCCCAATAGAAATAATCAATTGACTCTTAGGAACGGATTGGACTGGTTGGTTCAACTTGATTAACTAGCATAATGTTTGATCTGATTCATATGATCGCGATGAAAAGTCTATTATGGTGTTTTCTTGAACCGATAATGATAATAATAATAATAATAATATGTTTCATTGTTGTTAAGTTTGAAAATAATCTTATAATTATTTGAGATGATAAACATTTAATTAATTATATTGATTGATTGATTAATGGCTTGACCTAATTGATATAAATGTTTATTTGAAAAACTCTAATTTAGATCGATAATAATCAAACATTATTAAAACAATTAATTATAAAATTATTAATTTAATCCTTAATTTATATTTATTAATTAATAATTTTGTTACTTCATATTTTGTTTTGGGCTAAAATAGCAAGCCCCATGTAAAATTAAAATTTAGCCTTAGTTTTAAAAAATGTCTTGATTGTTATGGCTGAATTATTGCTATGATAATTGGACCAGATTTATTTAAACAAGTCCAAAATTATTATTTGCTACAAGACCAAAAGGGTTGGTCCGAATTAAAAAAAGAGAAAAAGCCAATGTTGCATGCTTTCAACGGATTCCACTTTCATCTTTTAATGGAATTCAAATTTTTATTAAGTGAAGTTAATGCAGACATTGAAAACATGAAAGAGAAAATGCAAAGTGATTTAATGGCATTAAGTATAGCTTACACGCTACTAGAAAAAAGAAAAAGCATGGGGAGTTGATCTTAATTGATCTTATTTTATAACATTCATTACTCCTATAGCTTTGCTTTTCTCTCTCTTCTCTCTCAACTCTTTCTTCTCTTTCGATCACTTCACAGAAAATATGGAAGCTAATACAAGCTATCAGAAAGAAGAAGAAGCTAATAACAAGACCATTGTGATGATGGTATCAAGAAAAAGAAAATATGAAGTATGTTGTGGCTAAAATCTTTACCACAAAAGGCAAGATCTGGTGAAGTAATCTTAAACTCTCCATACCCTAAAATGGAAGAAGATCAACTCGGTCAGAGGAAGAAGATCCTTGGAGGGATGACCCATCTCAGCTTTTGATCAACCACCACAGGAGGTAGCTACTATAGCTACATGAAGGAAGAGGCAGAAATTTGAGCAGATGGAGCTGTCATCATCAAGAATGCATCAAGGGCTAGGAATCCTTCTTGGAATGCAAGTCAAGATGGAAGGCCCGGATTGATGAAGCTTGGTGTGAAAGGTAGACACAGAGGTAATTACATGTTGGGTTTTATATTCGGTTATCTCTCCTCTCTCTCTCTAGCCGAACCGGTTTTTGCATGAAGAAGAAGAAGTTTAGCTCGGTTCAAGAGTTTCAACCTTGGAGGCTTCTCCTTCTATAAATAAGGGAGAACAGCCAGGACTTGAAACAAGAAAAAGAGTGAAAGCACAGTGTTCCTATAGCTACCCCAGCTAATAGAAGTTCTTCTCCTTCAATGTTCTTCATTTTTTATTTTTCTGTTTAATTTTGTCTGTCTTGAGTCTCATGGAAAAAGACAAACAGTGAGGTTTGTAAGAAAAAGCCATATAGCGAAAAAATACAGAGTATGCAAAATTAAAAAAAATCATAGATGTCCTTAGAGGTCCTTTATATATCTGTGTTGTGTTTCATGATTCTGTGGGAATCTCCTTGCAAGTTGGGTTAGCACTTAGCAGTTGAAAGCTTGGTTAGTTACCAAGTCAAGTTCAGGATTGGGGTTAGATTTTGGACTTGTCCTGGATCAGAAGGGTAGTTCCTAGGGAGAATTGGTGTATGTAATCATGATTATAGTGACATTCCATCATTGTTGTGATGGAGACTGGATGTAGGCTGCATTGAACTTAGCAGTTGAACTAGGATACATCTCGGTGTAATTTTCTCTCTCTTCTACTCTATTTCTGTTTTTGCTGCATAGGAAACAAAATTGAAAAATATCTCTTGGCTGGTTACGAGACAAAAAGAAAAATTCTATTAATTAGGCACGAGACAAAAACAAGAAATATCCCCTCAAGTTCTCAAAAGGACAACAAGTGTTATTAACCAAAAAAAATGGGCTAAGATTCAACTCCCCTTCTCTTAGCCACTGATAAACCATCAATTTGTATCAGAGCTTGGTCTCAAAGAGATCAAGCTTTGCAGCTTGGAGAAAAGATCCAGATGGCAGAGAACAGTGGCTCAAATCTGGTGTCTTACAATTTGACAGAAGGACAGTCAAGCAACAGACCTCCTCTTTTCAATGGGAAGAACTACACCTATTGGAAGGAGAGAATGAAGATTTTTGTGTAAGTAGTAGATTACAGACTTTGGAAGATCATCCTGGAGGGTCCTCAATTCCCAACAACCACAAGTGCAAAAGAAGTAGTCTCTCTTAAAGCCGAAGCCAGTTGGACTAAAGAAGACAGAAAGAAGGTGGAGCTAAATGCCAAGGCTATCAACTTGCTCAATTGTGCAATCAGATTCAAGGAGTACCGAAGGGTATCACGATGCACAACGGCAAAGGAAATCTAGTACAAACTTCAAGTCACTCATGAAAGAACCACCATAGTAAAGAAGACCAGGATAGACATGCTGAACAGAGATTATGAAATGTTCTCAATGAAGGAAGGAGAATCAATAGATGAAATGTTTGAAAGATTCAACATCATCATTGTTGGCTTGGATGCTATGGGAATCAAGTATCCTGAATCTGTGCTTGTGAGGAGAGTTTTGAGATGTCTCACAAAAGAGTGAGAAACTAAGGCATTAATCATATCTGAGAGTAGTAGTCTTGATTCCATGACATATGATGACTTGAGAGGAAATTTATTACTTTTGAAAACACCTATTTGAAAAAAGATTCAAAAAGAAAAGGAATAGCTCTTACATCTGTTTCTAACCCCCTGGATGATGAATCCAGTGATTATTCCTCTGAAAATGAATTTGTGTTGTTTGCTAAAAAATTCAGGAAAATTGTGAAGCTCAAGGAAAGAAGCAAGGGAAGTAGTTCAAGAAAACAAAAGAAAGATTTCAGCAAGGTGACATGCTACAACTGCAAAGAGACTGGGAATTTCAAATTCGATTGCCCTAAGTTGAGGAAGGAAGAAAAGCCAAAGAAGGGAAAGAAAAAGGGTCTGATGACTTCTTGGGAGGACTTGGAAAACGACTCAGAAGATGATGAGGAATCAGAAACCAAGTCCCAACCATGTCTCATGACAGATCACGTTGAACAGGTAGTCTTTCATAACCCTGACACTGAAGATCTTCATCTTATGATAGACCACCTTTTTGAAAAAATTAGATGTTTCTTGCTTTATAACCAAGATCTTGAATCACAAATCACCATTTTTAAAGCTGAAAATGGTTTTCTCAAAGACAAGTTAAGGGAGGCTGAAACTGCTGTTGAACTTTTTGAAGAAAACAATCAGTTAAAAGCTCAACTTAGAAGCTGTGAAAGCAATCATTCTGTGGTGGCATACGTAAAATGTTTTAAAGAAAATGAAGAGTTGCTTAAAAAGGTCAAAAGCCTTGAAGATGACTTTGAAAATTTAAATCAAATCTTGGCTAGTCAAAGACCTCTTTATGATAAAGCTGGTTTAGGTTTTCATAAAACCTTGAAATCTGTTGAGAAACCTTCTTTTGTAAACATAGCCTCATCTTCTAATGACACAAGGTTTCAAAACCCAACAAGCTTTAACAAAACAGCAACTCCAAGGTTTTGTAGATTATGCAACCGAAATGGTTACTTTTCCATTCAATATTTTTTGTTAAAAGAATGATTGGAAACAAAGTTTGTACGGTTGTTTGTGATTACAATGGCTTGGGACAAAGGAGATAGTTTAACGTTAAAGGATCCAAAAAGATTTGGATACCTAAGGTCACTTGAGCTCATTTTGTAGGTATGCCTAGCATCCAAGCAAAAGGACAATATGTGGTATATGGGCAGCGGATTCTCTAGGCATATGACCGGAAAGACAACCTTTTTCATTAAGCTCAATGAGTATGATGGAGGGTTTGTCACTTTCGGTGATGATGGTAAAGGAAAAATAGTGGCCATCGGAAAAGTTGGTAAAAGCTTCTCATCTTTTATAAATGATGTTCTTCTTGTTGATAGTTTGAAACACAATTTACTAAGTGTTAGCCAATTATGTGATCTTGGATATAAAGTCTTTTTTAGAAAATTGGTGTGCTTAGTTATTTGTGAAAAATCTGGGATATTTTGTTTGAAGCCAAAAGGTGCAATAATGTGTATGGTTTGATTCTTGGGGATTTAAAGGATAAAAAAGTAACATGTTTTACCTCTTTTGAATATGAAAAATGGCTTTGGCATAAGAAATTGGGTCATGCTAGCATGTACCAAATTTCTAAGCTAGTTAAGAAAAATTTGGTTAGAGGAATTCCAAATATTAAATTTGATAAGGATATTACTTGTGATGCTTGTCAATTAGGCAAACAAGTAAAATCCTCTTTTAAACCTAAAGATGGAATTTCTACCAAAAGGCCATTAGAAATGTTGCACATTGATCTTTTTGGTCCCACAAGAACTCAAAGTTTAGGGGGTAAACATTATGCTTTGGTAGTGGTGGATGATTACTCTAGATTTGGTTGGGTACTTTTTCTTGCTCATAAGAATGATACTTTTCATGCTTTCTCAACCCTTTGCAAAAGAATTCAAAATGAAAAAGATTTGAAAATTGCCCACTTAAGAAGTGATCACGGAAAAGAATTTGAAAATTAAGATTTTGAAAAATTCTGTGATAATTTTGGAATTGCTCACAATTTTTCATGCCCTAAAACCCCTCAACAAAATGGGGTAGTTGAAAGAAGGAATAGAAGCCTTCAAGAGATGACTAGGGCTATGCTATGTGAAAATGAGGTTCCAAAATTTCTATGGGCTGAAGCTGTAAATACAGCTTGTTACATTTTGAATAGGGCTATCATTAGAAAAGGGTTAAAGAAAACTCCTTATGAGTTATGGAAAGGAACCCCTCTTAATCTTAAGTTGTCATGGCCCGAACCAAGCCATGACTGGCGCTCAAGGGACAAGTCCCTCAGCAAGCCAAAAGACCAAGTTTTTAGAAAAATGGACAGAATCTCCTCTATTTCTAGGACCTTACCAACATAAATATTAACTCCCTGTATTAATAATAAACATCCATTTCCAAGGACAACAACAACAACACATTCCAATCATATCCACAATCAAATATATCCAAAATACGCATCATATATATATAATTAGATCCATAAGTTGATAACTAGAGTATATGATTATATCCATAAGTCTTACATCACCAAATCATAATTACTACCTAAACAGTTCAAGATTTAAAATAACATAACCCACACAAGGATCCTGCCTGTGACATATGAAGCATTGACATAATCTAAATTTTGAGCAAAGGTTCCATTACATAATTACTTAGCCCTTGGAAAGAAGAAGGGCTCACCAAAATGACTAAGATCTACTGAGGGGCAGGTGGAATGGAACCTGCAATGACTCCTGTATCTGAAAAACATGGAATATAATAGGGTGAGTTTTGTAACTCAGTGAGCAAACATTACATCTATAACCCACACGAGACAATACAAAGTTTACCTTGAAAATTATATTTCTTTCTAAAGATGAAGAATTCATATTAATTAGTTATACAAATAATTAGATAAATAATTAAGCGGATGAACTGAAATGGGAGTTCTCATACCAGAAGTCAAATCAAATCAAATATTACACACCTAGGGCGGCTCCACCTCTAAGGGTAGCCCTTTCCTCTAGTGTACCCGTACGGTATAATAGATCCAATGTGTGGCCTACACGTTAGGCTAGCAACGCCCCTGCTAGCTGAGGTCTGAGCCAGATGCATCTAGGTTAACGTCATAACCGCCGTTAACTGTGGTTTTCTAGTCAGAGTCTCCCAAGCCAATCCAAACCAAATTACTTATAAAAAATCTCTAGTGCTTATAACATACTACTAAATTCCATAGCAAATCAATATATATAAGATTGCATACTAAAATTTAATTAAAATTTAAATAAGTCAAATAAGAAAACATTTATACTTTACAAAATATATAAATATCGTCTCGTGTGTATTTTTATAAAATTGTAAGTTTCACAAATCAATATTTATTTTCAAAAATTCAAAAATCACAATAATAAAATATTTTCAAACTCCAAAATTAATGATTCAACATAGATATTGATAATAATATATTTAAAAACAATTATAGATATAATATCCACTCACAACTTGATTTCAAAGAACCGGAAGCAACTCTGAGCACGCCAACGAGCTACCAAATGATGTCCAATAACTTTACAACTCTAAAAATATGACAACAATGATGTTTGTGAGCTACTAACATTGTCAATTAACATAATCTTACTCATCTTGACCAAAAGTCCCAAATTTTCTAATCCTAATAACCCTAATTCAGATTTATACATACCCATAAATATAGAGATGACAAAATTTGGGGATATGGCTAATTATTGAGTCAAAGAGTTACCTTGAAGCCTCAATAATAATTGGAACTCAAAGTTGAATGCTTCTTTCATTCATTAAGTTGACATTCCATGATTTGGGGTTTTGAGAAAATGAAATTTTGAATAACCAGAGATAGAGTAGAAAAAGAAAGGAAGGTAAGATGATGAAGATGAGTTTGATAATAGTGTGTAATTGCAAGAAGAGATGAGAAGATGAAAGAGTTGAATAAGAAGGGAAGAGGAAGAGATGGTTTCAAGTTGTTGGGAAGAAATAGAAAGAAAATGAAAGAGTTGACATTCCATGATTGGTGAATGAGTGAAGAAGAGAGAGGGTGGTGGGGTAGGTGGGGATCCTGTAGGGTCCACAGATCCTGAGGTGTCAAGGAAAATTCATCCCTGCACCAAGTGGCGAGCAAAAATGCCCTTTATGCCAATTCTGGCGTTAAACGCCGGGCTGGTGCCCATTTCTGGCGTTTAACGCCAGCTTCTTGCCCTTTCCTGGCGTTTAACGCCAGTCTGGTGCCCCTTTCTGGCGTTAAACGCCCAGAATGGTACCAGACTGGGCGTTAAACACCCATTTGCTGCCTTTACTAGTGTTTAAACACCAGCAAGGTTTTCCTCTAGGGTGTGCTGTTTTTCTTTCTGTTTTTCATTCTGTTTTTGCTTTTTCAATTGATTTTGTGACTTCCCATGATCATCAACCTACAGAAAACATAAAATAACAAAGGAAATTAGATAAATATAACATTGGGTTGCCCCCCAACAAGCGCTTCTTTAATGTCAGTAGCTTGACAGTGGGCTCTCATGGAGCCTCACAGATACTCAGAGCAATGTTGGAACCTCCCAACACCAAACTTAGAGTTTGAATGTGGGGGTTCAACACCAAACTTAGAATTTGGTTGTGGCCTTCCAACACCAAACTTAGAGTTTGACTGTGGGGGCTCTGTTTGACTCTGTTTTGAGAGAAACTCTTCATGCTTTCTCTCCATGGTAACAGAGGGATATCCTTGAGCCTTAAACACAAGGGAGTCTTCATTAACTTGAATGATCAGTTCTCCTCTGTCAACATCAATCACAGCCTTTGCTGTGGCTAGGAAGGGTCTGCCAAGGATGATGGATTCATCCATGCACTTCCCAGTCTCTAGGACTATGAAATCAGCAGGGATGTAATGGTTTTCAACTTTTACCAGAACATCCTCTACAAGTCCATAAGCTTGTTTTCTTGAATTGTCTGACATCTCTAGTGAGATTCTTGCAGCTTGTACCTCAAAGATCCCTAGCTTCTCCATTACAGAGAGAGGCATGAGGTTTATGCTTGACCCTAGGTCACACAGAGCCTTCTCAAAGGTCATGGTGCCTATGGTACAAGGTATTGAAAACTTCCTAGGATCCTGTCTCTTTTGAGGTAATCTCTGCCTAGTCAAGTCATCCAGTTCTTTGGTGAGCAAAGGAGGTTCATTCTCCCAAGTCTCATTACCAAATAACTTGTCATTTAGCTTCATGATTGCTCCAAGGTACTTGGAAACTTGCTCTTCAGTGACATCTTCATCCTCTTCAGAGGAAGAATACTCATCCGAGCTCATGAATGGCAGAAGTAAATCCAATGGAATCTCTATGGTCTCATTATGAGTCTCAGATTCCCATGGTTCCTCATTAGGGAACTCATTGGAGGCCAGTGGACATCCATTGAGGTCTTCCTCAGTGGCGCTCATGCCTCTTCCTCCTCTCCAAATTTGGCCATGTGGGTCATGTTAATGGCCTTGCATTCTCCTTTTGGACTCTCTTCTGTATTGCTTGGAAGAGTGCTAGGAGGGAGTTCAGTAACTTTCTTACTCAGCTGACCCACTTGTGCCTCCAAATTCCTAATGGAGGACCTTGTTTTAGTCATGAAACTTTGAGTGGTTTTGATTAGATCAGAGACCATGGTTGCTAAGTCAGAGTGGCTCTGCTTAGAATTCTCTGTCTGTTGTTGAGAAGATGATGGAAAAGGCTTGCCATTGCTAAACCTGTTTCTTCCACCATTATTGTTGTTGAAACCTTGTTGAGGTCTCTGTTGATCCTTCCATGAGAGATTTGGATGATTTCTCCATGAAGGATTATAGGTGTTTCCATAGGATTCTCCCATGTAATTCACCTCTTCCATTGAAGGGTTCTCAGGATCATAAGCTTCTTCTTCAAATGAAGCATCCTTAGTACTGCCTGGTGCAGCTTGCATTCCAGACAGACTTTGAGAAATCATATTGACTTGCTGAGTCAATATTTTGTTCTGAGCCAATATGGCATTCAGAGTATCAATATCAAGAACTCCTTTCTTCTGATTCGTCCCATTGTTCACAGGATTCCTTTCAGAAGTGTACATGAATTAGTTATTTGCAACCATTTCAATGAGCTCTTGAGCTTCTGCAGGTGTCTTCTTTAGATGAAGAGATCCTCCAGCAGAGCTATCCAATGACATCTTGGACAGTTCAGATAGACCATCATAGAAAATACCTATGATGCTCCATTCAGAAAGCATGTCAGAGGGACACTTTCTGATTAATTGTTTGTATCTTTCCCAAGCTTCATAGAGGGATTCACCTTCCTTCTGTCTGAAGGTTTGGACTTCCACTCTAAGCTTACTCAATTTTTGAGGTGGAAAGAACTTTGCCAAGAAGGCATTGACTAGCTTTTTCCAAGAGTTCAGGCTTTCTTTAGGTTGTGAGTCCAACCATATCCTAGCTCTGTCTCTTACAGCAAAAGGGAATAGCATAAGTCTGTAGACCTCAGGGTTAACCCCATTAGTCTTGACAGTGTCACAGATTTGCAAGAACTCAGCTAAAAACTGATGAGGATCTTCCAATGGAAGTCCATGGAACTTGCAATTCTGTTGCATTAGAGAAACTAATTGAGGCTTAAGCTCAAAGTTGTTTGCTCCAATGGCAGGGATAGAGATGCTTCTCCCATAGAAGTTGGGAGTAGGTGCAGTAAAGTCACCCAGCACCTTCCTTTCATTGTTGGCATTGTTGTTGTTTTCGGCTGCCATGGGTTCTTCTTCTTTGAAGATTTCTGTTAGGTACTCTACAGAGAGTTGTGCCTTAGCTTCTCTTAGCTTTCGCTTCAAAAACTTGGTGCACGAAATTGTGATCATCAATGGCGCCATCAACATGGTACGCTCAATTGCAATCTCAACTCTTTATTACAACTTTGCACAACTAACCATCAAGTGCAGTGGGTCATCCAAGTAATAAACCTTACGCGAGTAAGGGTCGATCCCACGGAGATTGTTGGTATGAAGCAAGCTATGGTCACCTTGTAAATCTCAGTCAGGCAGATTCAAATGGTTATGGATGATATATGAATAAAGCATAGAATAAAGATAGAGATACTTATGTAATTCATTGGTGAGAATTTCAGATAAGCGTATGGAGATGCTTTGTCCCTTCCGTCTCTCTGCTTTCCTACTGTCTTCATCCAATCCTTCTTACTCCTTTCCATGGCAAGCTGTATGTTGGGCATCACCGTTGTTAGTGGCTACAGTCCCGTCCTCTCAGTGAAAATGTTCAATGCACTCTGTCGCAGCACGGCTAATCATCTGTCGGTTCTCAATCAGGTTGGAATAGAATCTATTGATTCTTTTGCGTCTGTCACTAATGCCCAGCCTTCAGGAGTTTGAAGCTCGTCACAGTCATTCAATCCTTGAATCCTACTCAGAATAACACAGACAAGGTTTAGACCTTCCGGATTCTCTTGAATGCCGCCATCAATTCTAGCTTATACCACGAAGATTCTGATTAAGGGATCCAAGAGATATCCACTCAATCTAAAGTAGAACGGAGGTGGTTGTCAGGCACACGTTCACAGGTGAGAATGATGATGAGTGTCACAGATCATCACATTCATCAAGTTGAGGAACAAGTGATATCTTAGAACAAGAACAAGCTGAATTGAATAGAAGAATAATAGTAATTGCATTAATACTCGAGGTACAGCAGAGCTCCACACCTTAATCTATGGTGTGTAGAAACTCCACCGTTGAAAATACATAAGAACAAGGTCTAGGCATGGCCGTGAGGCCAGCCCCCAAAATGTGATCAAAAGATTCAAAGATCTCCAGATGTCCAAAGATCTAAAGATCCAAAGATCCAAAGATGAAAATACAATAGCAAAAGGTCCTACTTATAGAGAACAAGTAGCTTAGGGTTTACAGAAATGAGTAAATGACATAAAAATCCACTTCTGGGCCCACTTGGTGTGTGCTTGGGCTGAGCATTGAAGCTTTCATGTGTAGAGACTTTTCTTGGAGTTAAACGCCAGCTTTTGTGCCAGTTTGGGCGTTTAACTCCCATTCTTGTGTCAGTTCCGGCGTTTAACGCTGGACAGTTTTGAGCTGATTTGGAACGCCGGTTTGGGCCATCAAATCTCAGGCAAAGTATAGACTATTATATGATGAGCGGATAATTTATACGCTTTTTGGCATAGTTTTTACATAGTTTTTAATAAGTTTAAGCTACTTTTAGGGATGTTTTCATTAGTTTTTATGTTAAATTCACATTTCTGGACTTTACTATGAGTTTGTGTGTTTTTCTGTGATTTCAGGTAAATTCTGACTGAAATTGAAGGATTTGAGCTAAACTCTGAAAAAGGCTGACAAAAGGACTGCTGATGCTGTTGGATTCTGACCTCCCTGCACTCGAAATGGATTTTCTGGAGCTACAGAACTCCAAATGGCGCGCTCTTAACGGCGTTGGAAAGTAGACATCCAGGGCTTTCCAGCAATATATAATAGTCCATACTTTATTCGGAAATTGACGACGTAACTTGGCGTTGAACGCCAAGTACATGCTGCTGTCTGGAGTTAAACGCCAGAAAAACGTCATGATCCGGAGTTGAACGCCCAAAACACGTCATAACTCGGAGTTCAACTCCAAGAGATGCCTCAGCTCGTGGATTGATCAAGCTCAGCCCAAGCATACACCAAGTGGGCCCCGGAAGTGGATTTATGCATCAATTACTTACTCATGTAAACCCTAGGAGCTAGTTTATTATAAATAGACCATTTAACTATTGTATTATTCATCTTTTGACCACTTTAAACTCTTTATTCATTCGGTCACTTGATCATGGAGAGGGCTGGCCATTCGGCCATGCCTGAACCCTTTGCTTATGTATTTTCAACGGTGGAGTTTCTGCACACCATAGATTAAGGGTGTGGAGCTCTGCTGTACCTCAAAGATTAATGAAGTTCTATTTTCTTTTATTCAAATCTCTTCTATTCTTATTCCAAGATATTCATTCGCACCCAAGAACATGATGAATGTGATGAGTAAATAACCCTCATCATCATTCTCACTGATGAACGCGCGTGATTGACAACCACTTTCGTTCTACATGCAACAAGGCTTGAATGTGTATCTCTTAGATTCCCCAACAGAATCTTCGTGGTATAAGCTAGATGGATGGCGGCATTTATGAGGATCCGGAAAGTCCAACCTTGTCTGTGGTGTTCTGAGTAGGATCCTGGGAATCCGGAAAGTCTAACCTTGTCTGTGGTATTCCGAGTAGGATTCCGGTAATGAATGACTGTGACGTGCTTCAAACCTGTAACCTGCTGGGCGTTAGTGACAAACGCAAAAGAGGGATTCTATTCCAGTAGGGGAGGGAACCAACCGGTGATTGGCCGTACTGTGACAGAGTGCGTGAGCATTAGCTTTCGCTGCGAGGATGGGATGTAGCTATCAACCATGGGTGATGCCTCCAGACTGGTTAGCTGTGCGAGTGACAGCCGCACAGGATATTTCCCCGTGAGGATGAAAGTAGCCACAGTTGATGGTGAACCCCTATACAAAGCTTGCCATGGAAAGGAGTAAGAAGGACTGAGTAGAAGCAGTGGGAGAGCAGGCGTCCGAGAGCTCTACAGCATCTCCATTCCGCTTATCTGAAATTCCTACCAATGAATCTGCATAAGTATTCTATCCCTTTTATTATGTATTTTCTTTTTATTTTATATTTTCAAACCCACAAACCTTTAATCCTCCTGACTGAGATTTACAAGGTGACCATAGCTTGCTTCATACCAACAATCTCTGTGGATTCGACCCTTACTCACGTAAGGTTATTACTTGGACGACCCAGTACACTTGCTGGTTAGTTGAACGGAGTTGTGAAGAAAATAAACAGTGCCCTAAGGGTATATGCCAAAGCTCAAAAGATAGAATAAAATTTATACAACTTAAGAATGTTGAATCACAATTTCGTCCACCAAGTTTTTGGCGCCGTTGCCGGGGATTGTTCGAGTATGGACAACTGACGGTTCATCTTGTTGCTCAGATTAGGTACTTTTCTTTTCAAAAATCTTTTTCAAAATTTTTCTTTTTTTTTCGTTTTCTTCAAAAATATTTTCGAAAAAAAAATTAAAATAAAAATACAAAAAAATTCATAAAATCATAAAAATCCAAAAATATTTTGTGTTCTTGTTTGAGTCTTGAGTCAAATTTTAAGTTTGGTGTCAATTGCATGCCTTAAAAATTTTTCTTGCATTTTTCGAAAATCTCATACATTCATAGTGTTCTTCATGATCTTTAAGTTGTTCTTGATAAGTCCTCTTGTTTGATCTTGATGATTTCTTGTTTTGTGTCTTTTCTTGTTTTTCTTGTGCATTTTTGCATTCATATTTTCCATGCATTAAAGATTTCTAAGTTTGGTGTCTTGCATGTTTTCTTTGCATTAAAATTTTTCAAAATTATGTTCTTGATGTTCATCATGATCTTCAAAGTGTTCTTGGTGTTCATCTTGACATTCATATCATTCTTGCATGCATTCATTGTTTTGATCTAAAAATTTCATGTATTGAATATTTTTGTTGTTTTTCTCTTTCATAATTACAAATTTAAAAATCAAAAATATCTTTTCCTTATTTCCCTCCAAAATTTCGAAATTTTGGGTTGACTTGGTCAAAAATTTTCAAAATTAGTTGTTTCTTACAAGTCAAGTCAAAATTTCAATTTTAAAAATCTTATCTTTTCAAAATCTTTTTCAAAAATCATATCTTTTTCATTTTTTTTATTATTTTCGAAAATTTCAAAAATCTTTTTCAAAGTATTTTGAAAATCTTTTTCTTATCTTTATTTGATATTTTCGAAAATAAACTAACAAGTAATGTGATTGGTTCAAAAATTTGAAGTTTGTTACTCTCTTGTTAAGAAAGGTTCAATCTTTAAGTTCTAGAATCTTATCTTGTAGTTTCTTGTTAGTTAAGTAATTTTTAAAATTAAATCTTTTTCAAAATATCTCTTTCAATTATATCTTTTTTATCTTTTATCCTATCTTTTTCAAAAACTTTATCTTTTTCAAAATTTGATTTCAAAATATCTTATCTAACTTCTTATCCTCCTATCTTTTTAAATTTTGATTTCAAATCTTTTTCAATCAACTAACTAACTTTTTGTTTGTTTCTTATCTTTTTCAAAACTACCTAACTACTTCTCCCTCTTCTATTTTCGAAAATATCTCCCTCTTTTTCAAAAATTCTTTTTAATTAATTAATTGTTTCATGTTTTAATTTTAATTACAATTTATTTTTATTTTTCGAAAACACTAACCCCTTTTTCAAAAATTATTTTTCGAATTCTTTCTTCTCTTTTCTTATTCTATTTAATTATTTAATTACTAACACTTCTCTTCACCTCCCTTCATCCATAAATCCGAATCCATTCTTCACTCTCCTACCCCTTTCTTCTTCTACTAACATAAAGGAATCTCTATACTGTGACATAGAGGCTTCCTTTTCTTTTCTTGTTTTCTTCTCTTTCATATGAGCAGGAACAAGGATAAAGGCACTCTTATTGAACTTGATCCAGAACCTGAAAGGACTCTGAAGAGAAAATTAAGAGAAGCTAAAATACAACAATCCAGAAGTAACCTTTTAGAAAATTTCGAACAAGAGAAAGAGATGGCAGAAGAAAATAATAATAATAATGCAAGGAGAATGATTGGTGACTTCACAAAGCCAACGTCCAAATTTGATGGAAGAAGCATCTCCATTCCTGCCATTGGAGCCAATAACTTTGAGCTTAAGCCTCAACTAGTTGCTTTAATGCAACAAAACTGCAAGTTTTATGGACTTCCATCTGAAGATCCCTATCAGTTCTTAACTGAGTTCTTGCAGATCTGTGACACTGTAAAGACGAATGGAGTTAATCCTGAAGTCTACAGACTCTTGCTTTTCCCTTTTGCTGTAAGAGACAGAGCTAGAGTATGGTTAGATTCACAACCCAAAGATAGCCTGGACTCATGGGATAAGCTTGTCACTGCATTCTTGGATAAATTCTTTCCTCCTCAAAAGCTGAGCAAGCTGAGAGTGGATGTTCAAACCTTCAAACAAAAAGATGGTGAATCCCTCTATGAAGTTTGGGAAAGATATAAGCAGCTGACCAAGAGATGTCCATCTGACATGTTCTCAGAATGGACCATATTAGATATATTCTATTATGGTCTCTCTGAATTTTCGAAAATGTCATTGGACCATTCTGCAGGTGGATCTATTCACCTGAAGAAAACGCCTGAAGAGGCTCAAGAACTCATTGACATGGTTGCAAACAACCAGTTTATGTACACCTCTGAGAGGAATTCCGTAAACAATGGGGTACCTCAGAAGAAAGGAGTTCTTGAAATTGATGCTCTGAATGCCATATTGGCTCAGAACAAAGTGTTGACTCAACAGGTCAACATGATCTCTCAAAATCTGAATGGATTGCAACATGCATCCAATAGTACTAGAGAGGCAGCTTCTGAAGAAGCTTATGATCCTGAAAACCCTGCAATGGCAGAGGTTAATTACTTAGGTGAACCTTATGGAAACACCTATAACTCATCATGGAGAAATCATCCAAATTTCTCATGGAAGGATCAACAAAAACCTCAACAAGGTTTTAACAATGGTGGACGTAATAGGCTGAATAAGAGTAAGCCATATCCATCATCTTCTCAGCAACAGGCAGAGAACTCTAAACAAAATAATTCTAATTTAGCCAATATAGTCTCTGATCTGTCAAGGGCCACTTTTAGTTTCATGAATGAAACAAGATCCTCTATTAGAAATCTGGAGGCACAAGTGGGCCAGCTGAGTAAGAAAGTCATTGACACTCCTCCCAATACTCTCCTAAGTAATACAGAAGAAAATCCAAAAGGAGAGTGCAAGGCCATTGATTTTATCAAAGTGGCCGAATGCACCAAGGAGGAGGAGGACGAAAATCCTAGTGAGGAAGACCTCCTGGGACGTTCCTCAAGCAAGAAGGAGTTTCCTATTAAGGATCCAGAGGAATCTGAGGCTCATCTAGAGACCATAGAGATTCCTTTAAATCTCCTTCTGCCATTCATGAGCTCTGAAGAATATTCATCCTCTGAAGAGAATGAAGATGTGACTGAAGAGCAAGTTGCTCAGTACTTAGGAGCTATCATGAAACTGAATGACAAGCTGTTTGGTAATGAGACTTGGGAAAGTGAACCTCCCTTGCTCATTAGTGAACTAGATACTTGGATTCAGAGGACTCTACCTCAAAAGAAACAAGATCCTGGCAAATTCTTAATACCTTGCACCATTGGCACCATGAGCTTTGAAAAAGCTCTATGTGATCTGGGGTCAGGGATAAATCTTATGCCACTCTCTATAATGGAGAAGCTGGGAATCATTGAGGTACAACCTGCCCTGTTCTCATTACAATTGGCAGATAAGTCCATAAGACAAGCTTATGGAGTAGTGGAGGACGTGCTAGTAAGGGTTGAAGGCCTTTACATCCCCACTGATTTCATAATCCTAGACACTAGGAAGGAAGATGATGAATGCATCATCCTAGGAAGACCTTTCCTAGCCACAGCAGGAGCTGTGATAGATGTCAACAGAGGTGAGTTAGTCCTCCAATTGAATGGGGATTACCTTGTGTTTCAGGCACATGGCCATCCCTCTGTGACAAAAGAGAGTAAGCATGAAGAGCTTCTCTCAGTTCAGAGTCAAGAAGAGCCCACACAGTCAAACTCTAAGTTTGGTGTTGTGAAGCCACAACCAAACTCTAAGTTTGATGTTCAAACCCCATATCCAAACTCTAAGTTTGGTGTTGGGAATACCACACTTAAGTTGATCTGATCACCTTGTGGCTCCATGAGAGCCACTGTCAAGCTACTGACATTAAAGAAGCGCTTGTTGGGAGGCAACCCAATTTTATTTATCTAATTTTATTTTATTTTGTTTTGGTGTTATTTTTGTGTTGAATTAGGTACATGATCATGAGGAGTCACGAAAAAAATCAAAAAAATTAAAAACAGAGTCAAAAACAGAAGAAAAAAATTTTTTACCCTGGAGGACGCACGGGCCGGCGTTCAGCGCCCAGAAGGAGCATCTGGCTGGCGTTCAACGCCAGAACAGAGCATCTTTCTGGCGCTGAACGCCCAAAACAAGCTACATCCTGGCGTTTAACGCCAGAATGCGCACACAGAGGACAATCTGGCGCTGAACGCCAGAAACAAGCTTGAAACTGGCGTTCAACGCCAGAAACAAGCATCACATGGGCGTTTAACGCCCAGAACGTGCACATATGGGCGTTTGAACGCCAGAATGATGCATGAAGGCATGTTACATGCCTATAGGGAGAAGGAATGGTATTTCTTTTCACCTCAGGATCTGTGGACCCACAGGATCCCCACTACAGGATCTGTGGACCCCACAGGATCCCCACATAACATATTCCCACCTTACTTCCCAATCCTAGTTTTTGTGATGTGATTCCCCATGTCACAATTTTCAACATCTTCTTCATCAATCACCTCAATTCCTCTTCCCAATTACTCCATTCACCATTCACATCAACCTCCTCTTCCCAATAAACCCCACCTACCTCCATCAAATTCAAATTCAATTTCCCACCCTTTCCCACCCAAAATGGCCGAACCTATACCCTCCCCCCTCCCTATAAATACCCTTCTTTTCTTTTACATTTTCCCACAACACAAACCCACATTCTCCACATAGCCGAACCCTCTCTTCTCCCTCTCTACCATATTCTCTTCTTCTTCTTCTATTCTTCTTTTCTTTTTGCTCGAGGACGAGCAAAATTTTAAGTTTGGTGTGGTAAAAAGCCTAAGCTTTTTGTTTCTCATTCACCATCAATGGCACCTAAGACCGGAGTTTCCTCAAGAAAAGGAAAGGGGAAAGCAAAAGCTTCTTCCTCCGAGTCATGGGAGAAGGAGAGATTTATCTCCAAAAGCCATCAAGACCACTTCTATGATGTTGTGGCAAAGAAGAAGGTGATCCCTGAGGTCCCTTTCAAGCTCAAAAAGAATGAGTATCCGGAAATCCGACATGAAATCCAAAGAAGAGGTTGGGAAGTCTTAGCCAACCCCATGCAACAAGTCGGATTATTAATGGTTCAAGAGTTCTATGCCAATGCATGGATCACTAGGAACCATGACCAAAGTATGAACCCAAGCCCAAAGAATTATCTCACAATGGTTAGGGGGAAATACTTGGATTTTAGTCCGGAAAATGTGAGGTTGGCGTTTCACTTACCCATGATGCAAGGTGATGAACGCCCCTACACAAGAAGGGTCAACTTTAACCAAAGGTTGGACCAAGTCCTTATGGACATATGTGTGGAAGGCGCCCAATGGAGAGTAGACTCCAAAGGCAAGCCAGTCCAACTAAGAAGACTGGACCTCAAGCCTGTAGCTAGAGGATGGTTGGAGTTCATTCAAAGATCCATCATCCCTACAAGCAACCGATCTGAAGTTACTGTGGATCGGGCCATCATGGTTCATAGCATCATGATTGGTGAAGAAGTAGAGGTTCATGAAGTCATCTCCAATGAACTCTACAAATAGCTGACAAGCCTTCATACATGGCACGGCTAGCCTTCCCCCACCTTATATGCCATCTATGTTACTCAGCTGGAGTTATCATAGAAGGAGATGTCTCCATTGAAGAAGACAAGCCCATTACCAAGAAAAAGATGGAGAAAACAAGGGAAGCTCCTCACGGCCTCCAAGAAGAACATGAGGAAGCGCATCATCAACAAATGCCTCAAGGAATGCACTTTCCTCCTAACAACTATTGGGAGCAACTCAACACCTCCTTAGAGGATTTGAGCCATAATGTTGAACAACTAAGGGTGGAACATCATGAACACGCCCTCACTCTCCAAGAAATAAGAGAAGATCAAAGAGCAATGAGGGAGGAGCAACAAAGGCAAGGAAGGGACATAGAAGAGTTGAAGAACATCATTGGTCCTTCAAGAAGAAGACGCCACTAAGGTGGATTCATTCCTTGTTCTTTATTTCTTTCTGTTTTCGGTTTTTAATGCTATGTTTATCTATGTTTTTGTGTCTCTATTTCATGATCATTAGTGTGTAACCATGCCTTAAAGCTATGAATAAAATCCATTAGTCCTTCACCTCTCTTAAAAGAAAAATGTTTTAATTCAAAAGAACAAGAAGTGCATAATTTTCGAAATTATTAGTGAATTTAGTTTAATTATATTGATGTGGTGGCAATAATTTTTGTTTTCTGAATGAATGATTGAACAGTGCATATGTCTTTTGATCTTGTTGTTTATGAGTGTTTAAAAATTGTTGGCTCTTGAAAGAATGAGGAACAAAGAAAAATGTTATTGATGATCTGAAAAACATCATGAAATTGATTCTTGAAAGCAAGAAAAAGCAGTGAAAAAAAAAAAAGAGGCGAAAATTCTAAAGCAAGGATCCAAGGCTTTGAGCATCAATGGATAGGAGGGCCCAAGGAAATTAAATCCGGGCCTAAGCGGCTAAATCAAGCTGTCCCTAACCATGTGCTTGTGTCATGAAGGTCCAAGTGAAAAGCTTGAGACTGAGTGGTTAAAGTCGTGATCCAAAGCAAAGAGTGTGCTTAAGAGCTCTGGACACCACTAATTGGGGACTTTAGCAAAGCTAAGTCACAATCTGAAAAGGTTCACCCAGTTATGTGTCTCTGGCATTTGTGTATCCGGTGGTAATACTGGAAGACAAAATGCTTAGGGCCACAGCCAAGACTCATGAGTAGCTGTGTTCAAGAATCAACATGCTTAACTAAGAAAGTCAATAACACTATCCCAAATTCTAAATTCCCCCAGAGACGCCAATACCTCTAAACTACAAAGGAAAAAGTGAGATGCCAAAGCTGTTCAGAAGCAAAAAGCTACAAGTCCCGCTCATGTAATTAAAGTAATATCCATTGATATTTTGTACTTTATAGTATATTCTCTTCTTTTTATCCTATTTGATTTTCAGTTGCTTGGGGACAAGCAACAATTTAAGTTTGGTGTTGTGATGAGCGGATAATTTATACGCTTTTTGGCATAGTTTTTACATAGTTTTTAATAAGTTTAAGCTACTTTTAGGGATGTTTTCATTAGTTTTTATGTTAAATTCACATTTCTGGACTTTACTATGAGTTTGTGTGTTTTTCTGTGATTTCAGGTAAATTCTGACTGAAATTGAAGGATTTGAGCTAAACTCTGAAAAAGGCTGACAAAAGGACTGCTGATGCTGTTGGATTCTGACCTCCCTGCACTCGAAATGGATTTTCTGGAGCTACAGAACTCCAAATGGCGCGCTCTTAACGGCGTTGGAAAGTAGACATCCAGGGCTTTCCAGCAATATATAATAGTCCATACTTTATTCGGAAATTGACGACGTAACTTGGCGTTGAACGCCAAGTACATGCTGCTGTCTGGAGT